>NC_138771.1:628287446-628681946 GCF_965119305.1 Pelophylax lessonae
TGTTGACAACAAAAAAATGTAAACAAAACTTCAAACACTATTTTCACAGTTAGTGAACTTCTCCAATTTATTTTATTTATTACAGGTACTTATATAGCGCCTTCAGTTTATGCAGCATTTTACACATAAAGGTGCATCTCATAAAATTAGAATTAAAGTTAATTCATTTCAGTAATTCAATTTAAAAAGTGAAACTCATATATTTTATAAAGATTTGTTACACACAGTTTATCACATCCTGGATGCAGAGCAAGTAAGGATTTGTGGACATGTAGTCCAGAAAGCCCAGTTTCCATTGGAGCCCAACCATTGTGGACTACAAGTTCCAGCTGGCTGGAGGGAGAATACAGAATGCTGGGAGAGGAGGTAAAGAGCCTGAGGAGAGGAAGCAGCAATCAGGATGGTCGGACAGATGGAATCTCCGCTGGGGCCTAGGTAGCATAGGGAGAGAGAGCCCCCCGGTGAGCAGGTGCAGACACATCTGTTTTTCGGCAGTGGGCTGATGACAGTCTGAGGATCGTCTTCGGCACCTGCCTTACAGATCCAGCCAAGCTGAGGCCTTGAGGAGAGTGCAGTTGAGCATCGTCCCTGAGTACAGCATCTGCAGGAACCTGCTGAAGGATCTCCACGTCATTCCTTGTGCTTGGTATCATTCAGACATTTGCCCACCATCTTTGCACCTAAGTACACTGCATGCAGACACCCTTCCTTATCTATTAGAGCTCTAAAAGGAGACATCTACCATACATGTGTGCTACTGAATGTCATTGTCTCATTGCTACTTTGGGCCCCATATCATGAGCTAGTTAAAGATTATAGATAATTACTTCAACAACAGGACTCCTTTGTTCTCCCCCCAACCCCCCACTTATCAATCCTGGTGTGCTGATCTCATTTCTTGAGGCCCTAAAATACCAGGACAGAACAAATGTCTCCCAAATAAGCCCCTTTTTGGAAAGTAGACAGTGCAAGGCATTTAGTAAGTGGCATTGTGAATTTTATGAAGTTGTAATTTTTTTGAAAACAAAGAAATTAAATAAAGTTTGATTGTTCACAAAGTTGTCATTTCAATATACTAGATACCTATAATTATACCCCAAAACATATTCTGCTATATCTTCAAAGTATGGAGATACCACATGTGTGAGACCTTTTCATAGCTTAGATTCATAGAGGGACCCAAAAGCCAAGAAGCACCTTTGGACTTTCAAGGAGCATAATTATGCATTTTTCCGGAAATTTTCTAGATAGGCAACTCCTATCCTCATATTGATTAGTGGTTCCAAATTAACAATAACTACGGCAGTAGGGAAACAGACACAAAAAGATACACTCAGTATCTTTCCAAAATAACTGTTCTGTTTATTTGATGCAATTGAAGTTTTTTATACACACGATTATGTAGGTATCACATTAATATGACAAAAAAGGGGCGTAACATAGACAGGCTAAATTCTAATCAGGACTCGAAAGAATGCAACATGTAATAAAAATATTATTAGCACAGTGTGCACACTGAGTGCAGTGTCAATACATAGGACAAAGCATACAAAATAGAATACAATTTTATACAAAATTTACAATTTCCTTAACACGCATAAACTATACATCGTATTTACTGACTAAAATTATAAAAACCCTTATGCCAATCTATGATGAAAAAAGAGGTCTAGAGCTGCTGCTGCTGCATAAAAATCCCTACATACAGTATTTCAAATACATAAATAAATATATAAATACATTTTAAAAATGCAATACTCAAATGTGATCCTAAGATTTAAAAAGTGGGTAATATACATACTTTAACTTATTTATAGTTATTTATTATATTATAATTTATGATTTTGTGTTTCAAGCTTTATCATACCCGAGATGTTATAAAGAAGAACGCACAGTAAAAAAAAAATCATATGTAAATAGTTGGTTTGGGCTGCTCATTCTTAAGAATTACATGCAAAATAATTGTACCACTTTCAGCACCTAAAAACTGAAAGAATCATACCGCCAGGTAGGTTCATATATATTTTTTTATCTGCTTGTTATTTCTGTAAAATTCCCCAACCCAATAGAACACCTTTTGGATGAATAAGAGTGCAGAATACAATCCAGACCTTCTCTCCAACATCAGTGCCTAACCTCAAAAATGCACTTCTGGAAGAATGGTCAAACATTCCCATAGACACACTCCTAAACCTTGTGGACAGTCTTCCCAGAAGAGTTGAAGCTGTTATAGCTGCAAAGGTTTGGCCAACTCAATATTGAACCCTACGGACTAAGACTAGGATGCCATTAAAGATTATATGTGTGGAAATACAGGCGTCCCAATACTTTTGGTAATATAGTGTATGTTTTTGTTTTTGGGTTAAGATAAGGTTAAGATTAAGTTAAGGTTGTAAATTTAGAATGTAATATACAGTATGTAGTTAGCTTAAGAATTCTAGAACCACACCCCTGGAATGCAGAACACTCCCAGATATCTAATTTCCCGTGTGTGATTGGCTTGCTGACTTTCGAAGAAGTCTAAGACTAAAATGCAAGTCAGATTTTAGGCACCCCTTGTATTAGAAATTTCTATTTTTGGGAGATACTTCCCAAGGGTTAAATACTTCTAGTGATGCAGACCTTGCATCTTTTCTCATTAGAGCATTAAGAGCGCACCAGGTGTTTAAAATAAACCAGATCCTCCCATTCAGATTTTGTCTGCAAAGGACAAAGTGAGCAAACAACTACTAATTTAGAGTTACAGAAGGTAGGTAGGTAGGACTCTCCTTTAAAGTTTGTTAAGATCCTCGCATTGTACATTGATCACCAGAGGGCATTGTTTTTCTTTCAACAAAAGTAGAACTGCTCTTTAACCCCTAGGTGCCTACCGCACACAAACGTGCGGCTTCTCCGCGGCCGGGTCTTGGCGCTGAGGGGCTGCATATTTTCGTGCATTAGCATCGACAGAGCTGTGCCCAGAGCATGCGCGCTCCCGGCTTCTTACGATCGGGACTTTTTAGATCATGTGACTGCTGTGACAGCCAATCACGGCGGTCACATGGTCACAAGCCCCAACTCCCCGTATGCCAAACCCCTTAAAGAGCCAGGAGCTGACGCGCAGGGGTTAAAGTAGAACTAAACCCCAACTAGATGACATTCGGTTTACATACATCTTAAAGCGGAGTTCCACCAAAAATGGAACTTCCTCTATTTTGCTTCCTCCCCCCCTCTGGTGCCACATTTGGCACCTTTCAGGGGGGAGGGGGGAATGGGTACCCGTTTTTGACAGGTACCCCCTCCTCCTTCCCCCTGCCGCTGAGCCAAGAGGAATGCGCCGCGCGCTTCGCGCATGCACAGTAGGGACCCGGCCGTTAAGCCGCAAGGCTTCACTGCCAGGTTCCCTTTCCCAGAATGGCGGCGGCAGCACCCGAGAGCCGATACCAAAATCGACTTCAGGTACAGATCCAGCCAAGCTGAGGCCTTGAGGAGAGTGCAGTTGAGCATCGTCCCTGAGTACAGCATCTGCAGGAACCTGCTGAAGGATCTCCACGTCATTCCTTGTGCTTGGTATCATTCAGACATTTGCCCACCATCTTTGCACCTAAGTACACTGCATGCAGACACCCTTCCTTATCTATTAGAGCTCTAAAAGGAGACATCTACCATACATGTGTGCTACTGAATGTCATTGTCTCATTGCTACTTTGGGCCCCATATCATGAGCTAGTTAAAGATTATAGATAATTACTTCAACAACAGGACTCCTTTGTTCTCCCCCCAACCCCCCACTTATCAATCCTGGTGTGCTGATCTCATTTCTTGAGGCCCTAAAATACCAGGACAGAACAAATGTCTCCCAAATAAGCCCCTTTTTGGAAAGTAGACAGTGCAAGGCATTTAGTAAGTGGCATTGTGAATTTTATGAAGTTGTAATTTTTTTGAAAACAAAGAAATTAAATAAAGTTTGATTGTTCACAAAGTTGTCATTTCAATATACTAGATACCTATAATTATACCCCAAAACATATTCTGCTATATCTTCAAAGTATGGAGATACCACATGTGTGAGACCTTTTCATAGCTTAGATTCATAGAGGGACCCAAAAGCCAAGAAGCACCTTTGGACTTTCAAGGAGCATAATTATGCATTTTTCCGGAAATTTTCTAGATAGGCAACTCCTATCCTCATATTGATTAGTGGTTCCAAATTAACAATAACTACGGCAGTAGGGAAACAGACACAAAAAGATACACTCAGTATCTTTCCAAAATAACTGTTCTGTTTATTTGATGCAATTGAAGTTTTTTATACACACGATTATGTAGGTATCACATTAATATGACAAAAAAGGGGCGTAACATAGACAGGCTAAATTCTAATCAGGACTCGAAAGAATGCAACATGTAATAAAAATATTATTAGCACAGTGTGCACACTGAGTGCAGTGTCAATACATAGGACAAAGCATACAAAATAGAATACAATTTTATACAAAATTTACAATTTCCTTAACACGCATAAACTATACATCGTATTTACTGACTAAAATTATAAAAACCCTTATGCCAATCTATGATGAAAAAAGAGGTCTAGAGCTGCTGCTGCTGCATAAAAATCCCTACATACAGTATTTCAAATACATAAATAAATATATAAATACATTTTAAAAATGCAATACTCAAATGTGATCCTAAGATTTAAAAAGTGGGTAATAAAGTGCATCAGTGCAAAGTGATGACCCTGCTGACGAAACACGTCGGGACGTAGGACCTGTGACTGCGCCAACACACTACTTCCGGCTCCTGGTGGCACGCTAATGGAACGCAGAAGGCGCCCGTGAACCGGAGACCACGAGATTATCCTTTATGCCCTGATTTTATCTTCTAACTGTAAGTGCATCTGTCTCTTAATAACTTTTACTTGGTTTAACGTAATTCACTATCGAGACCCTTCTGTTTTTCCTGGGTGTACTGAATGGGAGCCCCATCCCCAGGTTAATATTGGAGTGGAATCACCTTGGAATACGTGGAGGCGGTCCCCTATCTGATGCCTGGTGTTTGTCCCTTTACCTGCCCTATTGACCCCCTGTAATTGAAGGGGTCCACGGCTTTCGGTAAGCACATATACACTCTGGGTGATCTGGTGGAGGTGTATATTGCCACCAACTGCATTTGTCACCAAGTGTCTTCTACTATTTGGATATCCGTTGTCATTTAATACTATATGGACTTGTTTATTATATGATATTTGTTATGGACACATTGGAACGATTTTGCACAAGCTTTTCACTTTTATATATGTTTTAAGTGATTTGCAGTATTTGCACATTATTGCATCCATGTACTGTATTTTGCATCATTTGCACTTTATTGCTCACATTAGTGTTTTAGTTTAGCGCAATCTTTTTATTTAGCAATAAGTATCCCATTTGTCATTTTCTCACGTTCACGTGTTGATTGCTGCTTCTATTTTGGGTTATCCCACACTAATATTTTTACACATATTGGTCTGTTTTTCACTTTTCAGTTTTTCTTTTATTCCATTTGCATGGGTTTTTGGTTTATTACCATATTTCACATTTTCACCTCATAGTGTATTACCTAAGGCAAAATCTATTTATTAATAAAAAACGCCCCATGGGGCCGAACAAGCATAAAAACATGTATTCAAGGCAGCGGTAAACAAAGTCTTTCAGCCTATAAAAACAGCTTGTTAGGCTCCCGTGCGGTTACCTGCACTCAATGTTAGGAGCCGTACCGCTCCGGAACAGCCTTAGCCAGCATGCGTTCCAGGAGATACTCAGAACAAGGCGATGTGCGTGTCAGCTTGACGCATTTCGTCATAGAGTTGACTTCATCGGAAGCTGAAGGCACGTCACTTCAGCTATACTATTATACACGGAATTCATAAGGCCGCCCTCTAGTTGCTCCTCCTCGATAGACAGACAATCCAATCAGATAAACCTCACGGTATTATCCTAGCATTTTAACAAATTCATTTCCCACTATTTTTAAACCAATTAAACAGGAAGGTCTGCTGACTATAGGGCTAGTATTGTGATAATATTTCATATTTAGAAAAAGGGCGTTAATTCATATATATTCTGATCCCATGAAGATAATCAAACTATAATACTTAAAAAAATTGGTAATTCATTTTGTTTTATGGAATGTTAAATTGGTATACTTCAATGGTACTTGTCCAAATTTTACAGAAATAACAAGCAGATAAAAAATATCCGCTTTTATCTTCTTAACCTTCCTAGCGGTATTCCCGAGTGTGACTCGGGGTTAAATTTCAGTGCCAAAAGCGGTAACCCCGAGCCACACTCGGGGTACCGCTAGGAAGATCGCTGGATCCTGTAAGAGAGGGTACTCACCTTGTCCCCGGGATCCAGCGATGTATCCCGGCGGTGTGCGGCGGCGGATCATCCTGACGATGCTCTGTGCCCCGGCTTCCGTCTCCTGCGATGTGACACTCACAGGGGGTGGAACTGGCAGCAAATTCAAACAGTAAAATACACCAAACACACTGATACATTGCAAAATAAAATAAATTCACATTAGTTTGGCCCCCAGTCCCCTTTCCTGAAGTTTTACTGTACTTTTTATGTACTGTATATATATACATATATATATATATATATATCTATACACATATATATATATGTGTGTGTGTATATATATACAGTGTTTATATATATATATATATATATATATATATACATACAGTACATACATACTTTAACTTATTTATAGTTATTTATTATATTATAATTTATGATTTTGTGTTTCAAGCTTTATCATACCCGAGATGTTATAAAGAAGAACGCACAGTAAAAAAAAAATCATATGTAAATAGTTGGTTTGGGCTGCTCATTCTTAAGAATTACATGCAAAATAATTGTACCACTTTCAGCACCTAAAAACTGAAAGAATCATACCGCCAGGTAGGTTCATATATATTTTTTTATCTGCTTGTTATTTCTGTAAAATTCCCCAACCCAATAGAACACCTTTTGGATGAATAAGAGTGCAGAATACAATCCAGACCTTCTCTCCAACATCAGTGCCTAACCTCAAAAATGCACTTCTGGAAGAATGGTCAAACATTCCCATAGACACACTCCTAAACCTTGTGGACAGTCTTCCCAGAAGAGTTGAAGCTGTTATAGCTGCAAAGGTTTGGCCAACTCAATATTGAACCCTACGGACTAAGACTAGGATGCCATTAAAGATTATATGTGTGGAAATACAGGCGTCCCAATACTTTTGGTAATATAGTGTATGTTTTTGTTTTTGGGTTAAGATAAGGTTAAGATTAAGTTAAGGTTGTAAATTTAGAATGTAATATACAGTATGTAGTTAGCTTAAGAATTCTAGAACCACACCCCTGGAATGCAGAACACTCCCAGATATCTAATTTCCCGTGTGTGATTGGCTTGCTGACTTTCGAAGAAGTCTAAGACTAAAATGCAAGTCAGATTTTAGGCACCCCTTGTATTAGAAATTTCTATTTTTGGGAGATACTTCCCAAGGGTTAAATACTTCTAGTGATGCAGACCTTGCATCTTTTCTCATTAGAGCATTAAGAGCGCACCAGGTGTTTAAAATAAACCAGATCCTCCCATTCAGATTTTGTCTGCAAAGGACAAAGTGAGCAAACAACTACTAATTTAGAGTTACAGAAGGTAGGTAGGTAGGACTCTCCTTTAAAGTTTGTTAAGATCCTCGCATTGTACATTGATCACCAGAGGGCATTGTTTTTCTTTCAACAAAAGTAGAACTGCTCTTTAACCCCTAGGTGCCTACCGCACACAAACGTGCGGCTTCTCCGCGGCCGGGTCTTGGCGCTGAGGGGCTGCATATTTTCGTGCATTAGCATCGACAGAGCTGTGCCCAGAGCATGCGCGCTCCCGGCTTCTTACGATCGGGACTTTTTAGATCATGTGACTGCTGTGACAGCCAATCACGGCGGTCACATGGTCACAAGCCCCAACTCCCCGTATGCCAAACCCCTTAAAGAGCCAGGAGCTGACGCGCAGGGGTTAAAGTAGAACTAAACCCCAACTAGATGACATTCGGTTTACATACATCTTAAAGCGGAGTTCCACCAAAAATGGAACTTCCTCTATTTTGCTTCCTCCCCCCCTCTGGTGCCACATTTGGCACCTTTCAGGGGGGAGGGGGGAATGGGTACCCGTTTTTGACAGGTACCCCCTCCTCCTTCCCCCTGCCGCTGAGCCAAGAGGAATGCGCCGCGCGCTTCGCGCATGCACAGTAGGGACCCGGCCGTTAAGCCGCAAGGCTTCACTGCCAGGTTCCCTTTCCCAGAATGGCGGCGGCAGCACCCGAGAGCCGATACCAAAATCGACTTCAGGTGCCGACATCGCTTGACTCCAGGACAGGTAAGTGTCCTAATATTAAAAGTCAGCAGCTACAGTATGTGTAGCTGCTGATTTTTAATTTTTTCAGGGGAAGGCGGAACTCCTCTTTAAATTGACCCTATCACTAAAGGGTTGAAAGTAAAATAGCCCCAGAAAATTCCATATATAAATACTGTATATTCCTATCTTTCTGGTGATCCACCTGTTGAAACTCCACTATGTTGCTGATCTCTGACTGCTGCAGATAGAGGACACTTCTGATTCTGTAGAAATGCCTGCTAATTGAGCCAGGTGGTTGAACCGTGGCATGCAGCAGGGGAACAGTTATTCGACACACCAGGAAGTGTCAGAAACATTCAGCTATTCGGAATCAGTAAAACAGTAGAGTTTTAATACATGGGCTTCTGCAATGGTAGATATAAAGCACCTTACAGGCTGGAGTTATTTTACCCTTTCACCCTGTAATGATAGGGTCATAATAAGATCTAACAAAGACTATGAACTGTGAGGTCCTGTCTGACTGGATATAAATTAAATTGATTGTTTAGGTGGGCCCCTTTATTACTTAGGCCAGCCATACATGGAGCTAATTTTTTCCCTGCAACCGAAATTCGCTCAATTCCCCCAACAACACAGTGTTGATGCGGGAATCTTTCCTGCTGGGCCATTGTCTTCTTCCACCGGGAGAAGACAGTGGTTATTATCGCTAGAGGATATAGCAGCCGCTAACGATAATCTAACCTGCTATGCTAGTTGACAAAAGGATGGTCTTTGAAAAAAGGCCAAATACAGCGCTTGCTAGTATGAATATCTGATATATAGCATTTCCATGGCAATCTCTGTAATGAATTGTAAATAATCAAGTAAATATCAAAGGCAGATATAATAATGCAAAAAGTCCCAATAAATAATTAAGCATGTGCCATAAAGTGCATAAATGACTCGGTATATGACATATAAAAATTCCAAGTATAAAAAACAATCAGCAATAAAAAGCAATTCAAAGTGAACGGTGACTATGTGCTTAAATATGGTCCTCAGTGCATAAGTGACTGGTGTATGACATATAAAATTTCTGGTAAGAATATTCAGCAATGAAAAATCAGCACTAAAAAAGACAGTCCAAAATAAACGGTGACTTTGTGCTCAAGATATTGTCCTTAGTGAAAGTGAATCTTCAGGATTGGAAGGTGCAAGTGCTCTGGCTTGATTGGCTATGACATCAATTTCTTGTCTCGAGTGAATGAGTAAAGTGGATCACTTACCAGATCTCGTGGGTCCTATATGCCATATGGCATTAAGACCATTCAGGCTTTGATGGCCCCCTGGGCCACATGGGTTCCCCTTTTGGTGGTCCTGTGGGCTGGTAACGGCTCCTCTAGGCTCTGGGGTGTAACGACCCAATATATTAGGGAAGGAGAAAGAAGGCTCCAAATAGCGTAATATTGTAATGATTGAAATGTTTATTACCCATACATTGGGTTCAGAGTATAAAAGCAAGGTTACACTATCACTGGTGGTCAAGCGGTGCGGGCTGCGCGTCCTCCTCGCGGAATAACGGGCTGGCTTCCGGCTTGTGTTCCACCTACATGACGTGATGACGCTATGCGGTCTGACACGTTTCGTCACTTCCGGTGACGTCCTCAGAGTTGCTATGCTAGTTGTACCCACCTTGGTACATTCTGCCTGCCCATACAGGGTTCGAATCTCAGATAGTTCACCAGGTACTGGCCGAGATTCGAACTGTGTATGGCCTGCCTTAGTTGTTGATATGTCAAATGTAATGATAAAGGAGATTGTAAAGAAAGTGTACAAGGATTGAATCATGCATGCCCAGCTTTAGATGCCTTTAGGTCAAATAAAACAGAAATTCCAAAGTTTCATAAAAAATAATTTTATAAACAAAGTCTTCATCAATTATACATCTTTAATTTACAGTGAGCATTACAGACCGGAAACACATGAGCACTGTACAAAAGATACAAATATAATTTAAATATACAAAGACTATTTACAAAAACAAATACAATAAATAACAATCTATGGCCAGGGTCTCCACACGAGTGTTGGGGCGAGAGGGGGAGTGGGTGCAGTAGGAGGGAAGAGAGTCCTTTGAACAGATTTCCTACAGCTGTTTGATTGGGCTGTGTGTGTTGTAGATTGTGGGATCTGTCCAAAAGTGGGCACTTCTGATGAGCTGGAGGGAGAAGGGTAGTGAAGGAAGGGTTGGCAGGGACGGTTTTCAGAGTACAATGTTAAATGGTCTTCTGGAAGTCTTGGGAGTTGGGGAGGGCTTGGTAGGACTTGGCTGTGGTCAGTATTAAAAGATTCATCTGATACAGAGTCCTCCCAATTGTCTGGGCCTTTCTCCTCCATGTGGTGACATAGCTTTTCCACAACATAGTCCCTTTTCCGCTCACAAATTGTAGACGTGGAATTCAAAAAGTTAGTGGCTTGGCTCAACCCTTCTTGAAACCCACCATTAAACCCAGATGATTTTTTGGCTTCTTCGGGCTCTTGGCCTACAAAGAAAGATTTTGAGAATATCACATTGGAAGATATGGTGCAATGGTTGCTTCTAAACTACTGATATTTTTTAAAGTCATGTATAATTGAGTCAAAAAATGTAAGAACATTAAACAAAGGTTATGCAATAAACAGAGAAATGTTAGCAGAAATCTTCAAATAACATAATATACTCTGCATATTTTTGAAAAAATATTATCTAGAGCCAACTACACAAAATATTTTGTAGATGTGGATTTTCAAACTTACAAGGTAACTACAGGTGCATCTCATAAAATTAGAATATCATCAAAAAGTAAATTTATTTCAGTAATTAAAGTGATTGTAAAGTCTCGTTTTTATTTATTTTTTTTTAAATAACAAACATGTTATACTTACCACCTCCACCACCTTACCCACCTCTGTGCAGTTGGTTTTGCACAGAGCAGCCCGGATCCTCCTCTTCTCGGATCCCTCATTGCTGTTCCTGGCCCCTCCCTCCTATGGAGTGCCCCCAAAGCAAGCAGCGTGCTATGGGGGCACCTGGGCTGAGCTGCAGGCCTGTGTGTCCATTCAGATTGGCTCACTGACTTTGATTGACAGCCGTGGGAGCCAATGGCACCTCGTCTGTATCTCAGCCAATCAGGAGGGAGAGTCCCAGGATGGCCAAAGAAACCATGGACATCGCTGGACAGAGAGGAAGCCCAGATAATTTTTAGGGGTGCTGGGGGGGGGCTGCTATACACAGAGGGCTTTTTATCTTAATGCATTAAGATAAAAAAAAAAACCTTCCTGACTTTACAACTCTTTTAATATCAAAAAGTAAAACTCATATATTTTATAGAAAGCAGGAAAGAGCGGTGCCGGCTTAGTGTAGCATAAATGTATTCAGCAATAGTAAATGTAGCAACTTACTCTGAGGTATCTATTTCTATGCTACACTAAGCCAGCGCCGCTCTTTCCTGCTTTCCTCTCCTCACTCCAGTTGGCAGCCGCCGAATGTAGTCCTCCCTCCTATCACCTTTGGGATCCCCCTCTCCGCTGCTCCATACCTCCTTCTCCTTCTCATCCCCCCTTCCCTGTACCATCCAGCTATATTAGAGAGCGCCATGACATCACCCACATATATTTTATAGAGATTACATTGTGTTACACACAGAGTGATATATTTCAAGCATTTCTTTCTTTTAATTTTGATGATTACAGCTTACAGCTATTGAAAACCCATAATTTAATATCTCAGAAAATTAGAATATTACATAAGACCAATAAAAAAAGTATTTTTAATATAGAAATGTTGGTTTGTTGAAAAGTATGTCCATGTACAGTATAGTATGCACTCAATAATTGGTCTGGGCTCCTTTTGCATAAAGTACTGCATCAATGTAGCGTGGCATGGAGGCGACCACTGAGGTGTTATGGAAGCCCAGGTTGCTTTGATAGCGGCCTTCGGCTCATCTGCATTGTTGGGTCTGATGTCTCTCATCTTCCGCTTGACAATACCCCACAGATTCTCCATGGGGTCTAGGTCAGGCGACTTTGCTGGCCACAGCACAGTGATACCATGAACATTAAACCAGGTATTGGTCGTTTTGGCAGTGTGGGCAGGTGCCAAGTCCTGCTGGAAAATGAAATCGGCATCTCCATAAAGCTGGTCAGCAGAGGGAAGCATGAAGTGCTCTAGAATTTTATAGAACCATAATGTTTTGAAAGTCGGCCATAGACGGACCAATTTTCTTTCCTGCAACTACTAGTTGCAGGAAAGAAAATCGCTCAATTCCCCCATCAACACAGTGTTGATGGGGAATCCCTCCTAGGGAGTGGTTGAACCCAAGTTGATCAAATTGGGTATACATGGTTTAAATCTCAGCCTGCCTCTGCTAAACCAGCTGAGATTCAAACTGTCTTTGGTCCCCTTTAGTTGACAAATAAGTTCAGCTTTTAACAAAAAATAATAAATGCACATTTTATTGCAGGTCAAAGAGTGTGCATTTACTATTTTTTGTTTTTGGAGCCTGTAAAGCATTACACCAGCTATCTGCAGACCTGTCAATGTATCAGTTTGCTCATACTTTGTACGGGCAAGCAGATTTTCACTCACAGGAAGAATTAATGAACTACCATGGTGCTCAACAACACCATGGTAGTTCATTGAGAACTACAAGCTGACAGCTGCAAAGGATGTTGGGACCTGTAGTTTCCCTTTTACAGAAGCCTGTGAATGAATAACCTGACCACGTAGGCAGAGCCCTGCATGGCCACGTTAGTTTCAAAGAGTGACAGCAGGCGCCCAGAAAAGATGCCCTCCCGCTGTCACTGGGGAGGAGGGGGAGAAGGGGAATGGCTGCAGCTAAAAAGCCTAAATACGGGTGGAACATGTAACATGTTCCAAAAGGTGATCTTATCCTTTAATGCTATTTGAACATTTAAACCTTTTTAAATTATTTAAAATGTAAAATTTTAATATTTTTAAACTGACTTTTCTATTTCTATAAAATCCTAATTTGATAGGGAAATATTTAATGCAAGTGCACCCATGACACAGTTTTTGCAGAACATTCTCGTGCTCGGTACTAGCTGCTTCCGTTCTAAGATGAGTTTTTTTGCATAAACCTTGTATGTCTCTCACCTGAATTATGGCATAGCTTCAGAAATTGCACTGTCTTCTTCAAAATATCCGCTTTTTCAGCTTTTGGATTTTTTAAAGACTGGGAAGAAAAAATAAAACATCAGCAAACTTGGAACAGAATGGCTAAGAAACAATAGAAAATAATAATACAATTTTAAATTAAAAATTGCTCAAAAAAATTAAAATCACACTCCAAAATGAATAGATATGTATTTTAGAATAGGTGATTGTATCCGTATTAGTGCACTTGCGACAGAGACAATTGAGTACTGTCCGTGATACTTTTTTTATTTGAACTAACATACAATTTTTCAGGACAAGCTTTTGAGGTATGTCCCCTTCATCAGGGTCCAAGAAAAATATACATGAAATACTTTATTATGTTTATCTACATTTACTCATAATATTAGTAATAATTTATTGTAAATAATAATAAATACATATAATATTTACTACTACTACTACTACTAATAATAATAATAATAAAAAAAAATAATAATGCATTTATATTATTGTTGTTATTATTATTACTATTATATCAATATTATTAACAATAATATTAACACAGTAGTTTAAACGTTAAAGATATTATTGAAAAAATATTATTAATAATAATAATAATAATAATAATAATAACTGTAATATTTTACTATCAATTTTTTATTTTTTTGCAAGTTGTATATTAAAGTAGAAATGTAGGCATTTCTTTTTCATTTTAGATATAGTATAGATCAGGGTTTCTCAAACAGGGTTCAGTGGAATCCTAGGGTTCCTCCTGAGGTTGCTAGGGGTTTCTTGAGCAATGGGCAATTTCTGCCTTTCAGATAAGTTCCCAATGACACCATTGTTACTTTTAGGTATCTGTAAGGGGTTAATTCTTCCCAATGATGACAAGAGTAAGGAGCTTTCTTCCCACTGACCGTCACACTAATGTGTCTTGAGTTGTAGATTTTTAATTTTTAGCACTGGTTCCAGAAACCTATTTTGAGGGCTGCAAAGTGCAGGTGCTCCAGAGCTTAGTAAATGAGCAGAAGATCTGCTGACTTCCATCATCCAATCATGTACAAGCAAAAATGCTGTTTTTGTTATTTATTTTCCATGCATGTGATTGGGTATTCTTTGCAAAGCGAAGCCTTACCTCATTTACTAAGCTCTGGAGCAACTGCACTTTGCAAAGTACAAAGTCTATTTACCTTTAGTAAATCAACCCCAAAATGTCTGAACAAGAACCTTAATTTCAGGATCACCAGATATTATTTCGAAGAAAGCAGATTACAAAATATTGAAAATTACTTTTTTTAAAAACAAGTTAAAAAAACAGCTTATATTGCAATTGGGTTTACATATACTATGCACAGTCTCATTGCCTTTAGAAAATCAACCCCAGTATGTTCATTTGGCCTTCAAACTCTTGCCAACCTCATATGGAAATTCAAATTTTTTTAGTAAATGGGATACATTAAATATTTGTTCATCACATTTGATATAAATATATTATTCCAGTAATGGGGCAAAATCCTATATGAAAATATACTATATGATATGAACAATGGAATCCAAATGGAACCCAACAATACACATTTAGCTTTAAAACTTTATGCAATGCCCAAAATGTTTGATAGAGTATTTGGACATCAGCCTGTTTTGGCTCTACATTTCCCTAACATTCACATGGCTGTTCATACCATTGTATCACTTCACATATACTTGCTAATTGCATCAGGAAACGAGACAGCTTGTCTCCTGTCTTTTTACTATTCACCTCTGTCCCTGTAGAGCCCAATTGACTTCTCCTTTGTAGTCACACCAAACTATCTCTAACTTTGCCCCTTTTAATGAAAGACCTTCAGAAAAACTAAAAACCAGACAACATTTTAAAATGAACTTTAATTCCCAAAATATACTAAATAAGGTGCAAATTGTGGAGCTATAAAACATAAGTAGCAAGTTCAGTTCCAACCTCATCATGGGTAGCCTCCAACAGAAGTGTCCTTAGATGTTCAAGACTCTGGTTAATTCTGTCCCTCCTGCGTTTCTCTATCACTGGCTTCATGAGCTACCGAGAGACACAGAGAAAGAGAGAGAATGTATGAAGAATTTAGAATGGTGAGGAACATTCTGGACACAGATAACAGATAAGAAACAAAATATGGTTGGTTTTCATTACTGGCTGTGTGGCGCTTCATCTAAAGTCCCAATGGGCAAAATTCTGCATTTGTACAGATAAAAGATAGAAGAACGAGGGAAAAGTTGAGAAGTATTAAGAGCGGTATTCAGGTAATAAAAGTGATTTTAGTATGAATACTCAATATTGTACAAGATGTGCCAAAAGTTTTCACAAGCAAAAAGAAGGAGGTATTTATGATAAAATGAGGACATTTTAGGTTGTTAACCACAAAAGAATATAGTTTGAGTGAAAAAAAGGTCAACTTTAGACTTTAGCCTCCTTAAGTATCATTCTACATAGAAACAAAAAAAGTTGGGAAGAACTTTAGGTAAAATTAGGAAACAGAGCATGCCTATAATTAGGGAAAAGTTATATTCTATGAAGAATTTAGGAACCTAAAAGTCACCTGAGACAGGAGAAGGTGAAGCAGTTGAAAAAATGTTATATTTTAAAACAATTTTTGAATTATAAAGGTCCCCCAAGACAAAGAATGGAAGCAACTGGAAAAAAAATTATATTCTAAGAAAATTTAAGAGTATAAAAGTACCCAAAGACAAAGAATTAAAGCAATTGAAAACAAAAGTTATATTTTAAAAAAACATTTAGGAGTATAAAAGTTGCCCAAGACAAAGAATGGAAGCAACTGGAAAAAAAATTATATTCTAAGAAAATTTAGGAGTATATAAGTTCACCAAGACAAAGAATGGAAGCAATTGAAAAAAAAAAGTTATATTTTAAAAATAATTTAGTAGTATAAAGGTCCCCCAAGACAAAGAATGGAAGAAACTGGAATAAAACTATATTCTAAGAAAATTTAGGAGTATAAAAGTGCCCCAAGACAAAGAATGGAAGCAATTGAAAAAAAAAAGTTATATTTTAAAAAAACATTTAGGATTATAAAAGTCCCCAAAAGCAAAGAATGGAAGCAACTAAAAAAAATTGTATTCTGAGAAAATTTTGCCGTATAAAAGTCCTCCAAGACAAAGAATGGAGGCAATTGAAAAAAAATAAAGTTATATTTAAAAAAAAAACATTTAGGAGTATAAAAGTCCCCCAAGACAAAGAATGGAAGCAACTAAATAAAATTATATTCTAATTCTAAGAAAATTTAGGAGTATAAAAGTCCACCAAGACAAAGAATGAAAGCAATTGAAAAAAAAAAAAAAGTTATACTTTAAAAAAACATTTAGGAGTATAAAAGCCCCCAAAGACAAAAAATGGAAGCAACTGGAAAAAATTATATTCTAAGAAAATTTAGGAGTATAAAAGCCCCCAAAGACAAATAATTAAAGTAATTGAAAACAAAAGTTATATTTAAAAAAAAAAACATTTAGGAGTATAAAAAGTCCCCCAAGACAAAGAATGGAAGCAACTGGAAAAAAAATTATATTCTAAGAAAATTTAGGAGCATAAAAGTCATCTGAGAAAAAAGATTGAAAGCTAAGAAATTTTAAAGCAAAAAGAAGTATAAAAATGGGAAACACACGGTAAGTAGAAAATTAGATAAAAAGGGTGATTAAGAGGAACTTAATGGGGGACTTTAAATCAAACTTACTTTTTTGTCTTCTTTACTGAGGTATGTGTTCCTCATTGTGACAGCCGCTTGCACAGTCCGGGAGTAATCCCTGGTTTGAGAGTTTTGGAAAAGTCTCCTCTTCCTTATCCCACTCACTCTTCC
The DNA here is from genome assembly GCF_965119305.1 of Pelophylax lessonae. Classification (NCBI taxonomy): domain Eukaryota; kingdom Metazoa; phylum Chordata; class Amphibia; order Anura; family Ranidae; genus Pelophylax; species Pelophylax lessonae. Next base: position 628,304,795 of record NC_138771.1, read on the forward strand.
CCTGAATGCACCTAAGCCGGCCCCCTTCTCTATTGACTCCACCCACAAGCATGACTCATGCATTGTTCCTGTACTCATTGATGTGGCTGCTCTGTCCCATTCCCACCCCCTTCTTCTTGGAACTCATGTCAAAGTACACTCCACAATTAACATTCCTATAGCAATTGGCAATTATCAATAGATAAAAAGGTAGGAAAGTGTGCCTGTGTACAGTGAGCTGAGTATTTGTTGCTATCGTTTAGCGAAGGTGGAGATTTATTTGAGAGTTACCATAATAAACAGGAATATACATCATACAGAAATGTAATTCTAAGGCTCACTAAATTTATACACAGTCAATTCACTGGAAATACATACCATGGTGTGTAATAATATTGAGTATACACCGATAATGATCACACCACACTGTATAATAATACAGAGTATACTCCGATAATGATCACACCGCACTGTATAATAATACTGAGTATACTTCCATAATTATCACACGGCACTTTATAATAATACTGAGTATACTCCAATAATGATCATACCGCTCTGTATAATAATACCGAGTATACTCCGATAATGATCACACCGCACTGTATAATAATACAGAGTATACACCGATAATGATGACACCGCCTTGTATAATAGTACCGAGTATACTCCGATAATGATCACACCTCTCTGTATAATAATACCGAGCATACTCTGATAATGATCACACCGCTCTGTACAATAATATCGAGTATACTCGGATAATGATCACACCGCACTGTATAATAATACCAAGAATACTCCAATAATCAGAGGCGGCTCTCTAATAAGCCACATTAGGCGGTCGCCTAAGGCCTCGCGCTTGCAGGGGCCTTGCAGACAGTGGCGTCTCCCCAGTAGAAGATTGCTTTAAATCATCAGATACAGTAGTTGGAGCAGTGCACTGCAGTCCCTTCACTGCGGCCGCCAGATTTCTGTTGACCTCTTACACGTACCCCCCCTTCTCTGCTTGAAGATTGACCGTCCAATCATGTGATCATAGGATGTGGAGGAATCAGTGGGCGTGTACCCGCATCAGTAGGAAGTGGCTGCACAGTTTGTCTGGTCACTCTGCCATCATTGGCTGTTTGCGAGTCCTGGGCTGTGAGGGTTGTCGCGCTGGTGAATGGGATCCTACAATTGCTGATGAGCGCACTGTACACACTTTCTCCAGGGAGGAGATCTCCGCCCTGGCACGGGAACATACAGGTAACCAGGCCCCGACTGGTCACTCTCTGCAGGCTGTTCATATATTTGTGGTGTCTACTGCGCAAAGGGGGTGAGGAGCCCCAGAGTGGTTGTAGGGGCCCTAGAAAAGTTAGTGAAGGAGGAAGAGAGGAAAAAGGCCCCTGGGTGGCTGGGGGAGGAGAGGGTGGCTGGAGGAGAAGGAGAGGCCCCTGGGTGGCTATTGGCTAGGGGAATAGGAGAGGGTCCCAAATTAGCTGCAGGAGGGGTAGCTGGAGGAGAAGAAGAAGGCCCCTGGGTGGTTGGGGAGAAGGAGAGGACCCCTGGGTGGCTGGGGAGAAGAAGAAGGCCCCTGGGTGGCTGGAGGAGAAGAAGAGGGACCTTGAATGGCTGGAGGAGAAGGGGAGGGCCCCTGGGTGGCTGGAGAAGAAGGAGAGGGCCCTTGGGTGGCTGGAGGAGAAGGATAGGGCCCCTGGGTGGCTGGAGGAGAAGAAGGAGAGGGCCCTGGATGGCTGGAGGAGAAGGAGAGGGCCCCTGGGTGGCTGGAGAAGGATAGGGCCTCTGGGTGGCTGGAGGAGAAGGAAAGAGCCCCTGGGTTGCTGATGGAGAAGGAGAGGGCCCCTGAGTGGATGGAGTGAAGGAGAGGGTCCCTGGGTGGCTGGAGGAGAAGGAGAGGGCCCCTGGGTGGCTGGAGGATAAGGAGAGTGCTCCTGGGTGGCTGTGGGAGGAGAGGGTCCTTGGGTGGGTGGAGGAGAAAAAGGCCCATGGGTGGCTGGGGGAGTAGGAGAGGGCTCCTTGATGGCTGGAGGAGAAGGAGCGGGCCCCTGGGTGGCTGGAGGAGAAGGAGAAGGCACTTGGGTGGCTGGAGGAGAAGGATAGTGCCCCTGGGTGGTTGGGGAGAAGGAGAGGACCCCTGGGTGGCTGGGGGAGAAGAAGAAGGCCCCTTTGTGGCTTGAGGAGAAGAAGAGAACCCTTGAATGGCTGGAGGAAAAGTAGAGGGCCCCTGGGTGGCTGTAGGAGATGGAGAGGGCCCCTGGGTGGCTGGAGGAGAAGGAGAGGGCCCCTGGGTGGCTGGAGGAGAAGGAGAGGGCCCCTGGGAGGCTGGAGAAGGATAGGGCCTCTGGGTGGCTGGAGGAGAAGGAGAGGACGCCTGGGTGGCTGGGGGAGTAGGAGAGGGCCCCTGGGTGGCTGGAGGAGAAGGAGAGGGCCCCTGAGTGGATGGAGGGAAGGAGAGGGCCCCTCAGTAGCTGAAGGAAGAGAGGGACCCTGGGTGGCTGGAGAAGGAGAGTGCTCCTGGGTGGCTGTGGGAGGAGAGGGTCCTTGGGTGAGTGGATGAGAAGAAGGCCCATGGGTGGCTGGAGGAGAAGCAGAGGGCCCCTGTGTGGCTGAAGGAGAAGGAGAGTGCCCATGGGTGGCTGAAGGAGAAGGAGAGGGCCCCTGAGTGGATGGAGTGAAGGAGAGGGCCCCTGGGTGGCTGGAGGAGAAGGAGATGGTCCCTGGGTGGCTGGAGGAGAAGGAGAGTGCTCCTGGGTGGCTGTGGGAGGAGAGTGTCCTTGGGTGGGTGGAGGAGAAGAAGGCCCATGGGTGGCTGGGGGAGTAGGAGAGGGCCCCTTGGTGGCTGGAGGAGAAGGAGAGGGCTCCTGGGTGGCTGGAGGACAAGGAGAGAGCCCCTGGGTGGCTGGAGGAGAAGGATAGTGCCCCTGGGTGGTAGGAGAGAGAGAAAGAAAGGACCCCTGGGTGGCTGGGGGAGAAGAAGAAGGCCCCTGGGTGGCTTGAGGAGAAGAAGAGGACCCTTGAATGGCTGGAGGAGAAGGAGAGGGCCCCTGGGTGGCTGGAGGAGATGGAGAGGGCCCCTGGGTGGCTTGAGGAGAAGGAGAGGGCCCCTGGGTGGCTGGCGGAGAAGGAGAGGGCCCCTGGATGGCTGGAGGAGAAGGAGAGTGCTCCTGGGTGGCTGTGGGAGGAGAGGGTCCTTGGGTGGGTGGAGGAGAAGAAGGCCGATGGGTGGCTGGAGGAGGAGCAGAGGGCCTCTGGGTGGCTGGAGGAGAAGGAGAGTGCTCCTGGGTGGCTGCGGGAGGAGAGGGTCCTTGGGTGGGTAGAGGAGAAGAAGGCCCATGGATGGCTGGGGGAAAAGGAGAGGGCCCCTGGGTGGCTGGAGGAGAAGGAGAGGGCCCCTGGGTGGTTGGAGTAAAAGGAGAGGGCCTCTGGGTGGCTGGAGGAGTAGGAGAGGGTCCCTGGGTGGCTGAAGGAGAAGAAGACGGCCCCTGGGTGGTTGGAGGAGAAGGAGAGGGCCCCTGAGTGGCTGGAGGAGAAAGAGAGCGCTCAGAGAAGGAGAGCACAGTCACTGACTATCTCTTGTATCATGTCTGCACGGTCTCTGACTATCTCTTGTATTATGTCTGCACAGTCTCTAACCATCTCTTCTATCATGTCTGCACAGTCTCTTACTATCTCTTGTAACCTATCTGCACAGTCTCTGACCATCTCTTGTAACCTGTCCGCACAGTCTCTGACCATCTCTTGTATCATGTCCTCACATTCATTGGGGGGAGGGGGGCCTACAGAGGAGTCAAGAGCGGGAGAGCTGCCAGGACAGGGGTCAGGGGTGTGTGGACTGTGGAGAGAATATAGGATGAAACCAGAGCCGCCAATCTGAAGCCCAGAGAGGACCATCTGACTGAGCCCTACAATACAGAGTATACTCCGATAAAGATCACACCGCACTGTATAATAATACCGAGTATACTCCGATAATGATCACACCGCACTGTATAATAATACCGAGTATACTCCGATAATGATCACACCGCACTGTATAATAATACCGAGTATACTCCGATAATGATCACACCGCTCTGTATAATAATACCGAGTATACTCCGATAATGATCACACCGCACTGTATAATAATACCGAGTATACTCCGATAATGATCACACCGCTCTGTATAATAATACCGAGTATACTCCGATAATGATCATACCGCACTGTATAATAATACCGAGTATACACCGATAATGATCACACCGCACTGTATAATAATACCGAGTATACTCCGATAATGATCATACCGCTCTGTATAATAATACCGAGTATACTCCGATAATGATCACACCACACTGTATAATAATACCGAGTATACTCTGATAATGATCACACCGCACTGTATAATAATACCGAGTATACTCCAATAATGATCACACCGCTCTGTATAATAATACCGAGTATACTCCGATAATGATCACACCGCTCTGTATAATAATACTGAGTATACTCCGATAATGATCACACCACACTGTATAATAATACAGAGTATACTCCGATAATGATCACACCTCTCTGTATAATAATACCGAGTATACTCCGATAATGATCACACCGCACTGTATAATAATACCGAGTATACTCCGATAATGATCACACCACACTGTATAATAATACAGAGTATACTCCGATAATGATCACACCTCTCTGTATAATAATACCGAGTATACTCCGATAATGATCACACCGCACTGTATAATAATACCGAGTATACTCTGATAATGATCACACCGCACTGTATAATAATACAGAGTATACTCCGATAATGATCACACCGCACTGTATAATAATACCGAGTATACTCCGATAATGATCACACCGCACTGTATAATAATACCGAGTATACTCCGATAATGATCACACCGCACTGTATAATAATACCGAGTATACTCCGATAATGATCACACCACACTGTATAATAATAACGAGTATACTCCGATAATGATCATACCGCTCTGTATAATAATACCGAGTATACTCCGATAATGATCACACCGCACTGTATAATAATACAGAGTATACTCCGATAATGATCATACCGCTCTGCATAATAATACCGAGTATACTCCGATAATGATCACACCGCCCTGTATAATAATACCGAGTATACTCCGATAATGATCATACCGCTCTGTATAATAATACCGAGTATACTCCGATAATGATCATACCGCACTGTATAATAATACTGAGTATACTCCGATAATGATCACACCACACTGTATAATAATACAGAGTATACTCTGATAATGATCACACCGCACTGTATAATAATACAGAGTATACTCCGATAATGATCACACCGCACTGTATAATAATACCGAGTATACTCCGATAATGATCACACCGCACTGTATAATAATACCGAGTATACTCCGATAATGATCACACCGCACTGTATAATAATACCGAGTATACTCCGATAATGATCACACCACACTGTATAATAATAACGAGTATACTCCGATAATGATCATACCGCTCTGTATAATAATACCGAGTATACTCCGATAATGATCACACCGCACTGTATAATAATACAGAGTATACTCCGATAATGATCATACCGCTCTGTATAATAATACCGAGTATACTCCGATAATGATCACACCGCCCTGTATAATAATACCGAGTATACTCCGATAATGATCATACCGCTCTGTATAATAATACCGAGTATACTCCGATAATGATCATACCGCACTGTATAATAATACTGAGTATACTCCGATAATGATCACACCGCACTTTATAATAATACCAAACTCTATAAAAATGTATACAATACTTTTACAATAATCACACTGTGGTGTAAACTAAATCTTAGTATCTATGAACAGTTCACTAAACTGCAAGTTGGAGAGGGGGGAGGGTAGTAAGAAGAGAGTAGAAGAAATGGGTAGGGAGGTGCAGATTGACACACTTTGCCTTTTGTCCCATTACAGTCTAGTAAAAGTAATTCACACTTACCTGAAAATCACCAAAAGTTTATTTTCCAAGGTCAAAATGCCTAGTTCCCACAGTATTATGGGGATACGGGACTCCAGGTCAGAAGGTCACAGATAGATAGATAGATAGATAGATAGATAGATAGATAGATAGATAGATAGATAGATAGATAGATAGATAGGTAGATAGGTAGATAGGTAGATAGATAGATAGATAGACTTAGTTTCTGGTTGTTTGGCCAACATGCTATACAATATACTGTATCTTCTAAGCCCATTAAGCCTATTGCACATTTGATCTTACCACTAGGGATGATCAAACCTTTCAAAAGTTCGGTTCGACCAGAACACCCGAACTTCCCGAAAGTTCGGCCCGGATTTCTGAACCCCATTGAAATCAATGGGACCCAAACTTCGGTAATCAAAAAACACCATTTTGAAGCCCTAAAACCCAATAAATGCCCCTAAAAAGTGCCTAGGGTTCTGGGTCATGCCCAAGGGACTATTAATCACACAAAAAAAAGTTCTTAAAAATTGTCATTTTTGATAGAGATTCAAGTATTGAAAAAAAAAAAATGAGATTTCTTTGGATTTAGTGTCTGGGGGGTCTACAAAGTGCACCTGTGAAGTTTCAGCTCTGTAGCATGTCCAGAACCAGAAGAAAAAAAAGTTTGTTTGTATTAGAATTGCAATAGAACAGGATAGTGGCTCCGCTATTTTCACACCTTGCCGGTTTTGTAGCAGGCGTTTTTTTGGGCATTTTTTGGGGGTCTTTGGAGGCAGGCATAACATCAGACCTTCTGTGTAGGGGTATATATACACACACACATGTATGCATATATACACATACACATATATAGGTGTGAAAGTAGCAGAACACTATGCTTGCGCTAATGAAATAATTAACACCCATATGGCTTCTCTCCTTTCACACCTATATGTGTGTATGTGTATAAATACTTATAAGTGTGTGTGTATATATACCCCTATACAGAATTTCAGATGTTTTGCCTGCCTCCAAAGACCCCCAAAAAATGCCCAAAAAAAACGCCTGCTGCAAAAACACACCTGGGCGTTTTTGTAGCTGCCGTTTTTTTGGGCATTTTTTGGGCGTCTTTGGAGGCAGGCATAACATCTGTACTTCTGTGTAGGGGTATACATACACACACACACATGTATGTATATGGATAGTGTAGGACCCACTGATAATGGGGTACTTTGACGCAGTGCTGGGCTTGAGCATGATATGGCCATATGGTGGGACAAAATCCCCATTTTTATTTATGGATTGTCTCCATATTTGATAGTCATTTCTTTTGCATGTGTGCGCTATTCTTTTTTAAGATACATGTTGCTTGGTCCATAGCTGCACCGGCTTTAGATATACATGTTCAGGGTTTGCTCCCCCAATTTTTTGCTTGTTTATTATGTATTCGGTCTGACCAGACTTTTGAGGTTGAGCACCCCATCCCCCACACACACCTGTACTCTATCAGAGTCCACTATCAAGTAGATATAGGAGGAGTCCTTTGTAGTGCATAAGCACATCTATCCCAGCAAGGAGTGTTGTCTCCAAGGGTTAGAGAGGCTGGATTCACCCCTTTTTTATGGATAGTGTAGGACCCACTGATAATGGGGTACTTTGACGCAGTGGTGGGCTTGAGCACGATATGGCCATATGGTGGGACAAAATCCCCATTTTTATTTATGGATTGTCTCCATATTTGATAGTCATTTCTTTTGCATGTGTGCGTTATTCTTTTTTAATATACATGTCGCTTGGTCCATAGCTGCACCGGCTTTAGATATACATGTTCAGGGTTTGCTCCCCCAATTTTTTGCTTGTTTATTATGTATGTATATATATACACATATATAGGTGTGAAAGTAGCAGAAACCTATGCTTGCGCTAGTGAAATAATTAACACCCATATGGCTTCTCTGCTATAACACCTATATATGTGTATGTGTATAAATACATATAAGTGTGTGTGTATATATACCCCTATACAGAATTTCAGATGTTTTGCCTGCCTCCAAAGACCCCCAAAAAATGCCCAAAAAAAACGCCTTCCGCGCCAAAAAAAAAAAAAAAAAAGCCCAGGTGTGTTGTGGCATGTGTTTTTTTTTGGGCATTTTTTGGAGGTCTTTGGAGGCAGGCATAACATCTGAACTTCTGTATAGGGGTATATATACACACACACTTATATACTGTATATTTATACACATACACATATATAGGTGTTATAGCAGAGAAGCCATATGGGTGTTAATTATTTCATTAGTGCAAGCATTGTGTTCTGCTACTTTCACACCTATATATGTGTATGTGTATATATACATACATGTGTGTGTGTATATATACCCCTACACAGAAGTACAGATGTTATGCCTGCCTCCAAAGACCCCCAAAAAATGCCCCAAAAAAACGCCTGTGCCAAAAAAAAAACGCCCAGGTGTGTTGTTGCAGGCGTTTTTTTGGGGCATTTTTTGGGGGTTTTTGGAGGCAGGCAAAACATCTGAAATTCTGTATAGGGGTATATATATACACACACACTAATATATATTTATACACATACACATATATAGGTGTTATAGCAGAGAAGCCTTATGGGTGTTAATTATTTCATTAGCGCAAACATAGGTTTCTGCTACTTTCACACCTATATATGTGTATGTGTATGTGTATATATACATACATGTGTGTGTGTATATATACCCCTACACAGAAGTTCAGATGTCATGCCTGACTCCAAACATGTCCTCAAAAAAGCCCTATAAACGCCTGCAACAAAAAGCAGGGTGACAGGGGCGAAGCCACTATCCGGTTCTATAAGTGTTCTAAGAGAAACAATCTTTTCTCTATAGCGGTCACCCTGACATGGAAGGGTTTTGTCACCCTGCCATAGCAGTCAGAGTCAGTTAACCCTACACTACACTACGGTCCCCTTACACTTAACACTTTCCCTACAGAAACTAGATTATTAAATCTAACTATAGTGGAAAATAGTACCCTAACTACACTAGATATCCCTTTCCTCACACTAATAATTGCTAAATGACACTTTCAGAAGTAACAGAACTGCTTCCACTCTCTTCCACAGCCCTGTATTAAAATGGTAGAGATTTGGCGGGGCTATCTTATATACTGGGGGGCGTATTCACTAATGATTGGCCTCTGGACCCCCTAGTCACTCCAATCACATTCCTAGCATTCTCCTGCCCCCTCAATTGGCTTTTACTGATGGTTCTGGTCCAATCAGGGGCTTTTAAAGCCCAGTTCCTGTCCCATTGCATTTTGGTCGGTTCTGGTTGCCGAATTTCGAACTTTTTCAGCAAAAAGTTCGGAATTCGGCCGAACCTCGAACAGTCAATGTTCGGGTGGAACCGATGGTCGACCCGAACCGTTCGATCATCCCTGCTTACCACCATCGCTGGTATTTTTTGTGCACTCTGGATGAAAGCTTCCCTAAATCTCATTAATAAGGCATATCCTCCAATACTTATCCATCCCCTACTAAGACCTATTATTAAAAATAATTATTTTAACCTACCCCCCCCAGCACTGATCAGGAGCTGGTTGGCTGCTCCTGGTTTTCCAGCATGCCCATCCAACAGAAGCCAGCTTCTGTCGGACCGGCTGGCATACACGCAGGCAGAATGTCTGACATTTTTTAACCGGCCGATGTCGCCCAGCATTTGGCATGTGTTTACGGGGCTTGTTCCTGAACACTTAAAGAAGAATTCCAGGTGAGGATATATTATGCATACTTACATTGGTCCAGCATGGAGCAATGTAACTGTGTATATACCATTCCTGGCTGATGCCCCTAGACGCTGGATACCACTGAAGTAGACAGTGCTTCTCCAGTCATCTCCACTTGCTTTCAGGTCCTGCAAAGAGCAGCTGGCCAGCAAAGCATTCTCTGAGTGGTGCCCATCAGTGGCGGCTGGTGCATTGGGGGCACAGGGGCGCCGCTCCCCCCCCCTATACATGCGTCCAGCCCCCTAATCTACATGCGGGGCGCCGGACGCATGGAGTTCAGTGGGGCTTTTTTTTTTTTTAGCATGTGATTACAGCTATTGTCACATGGATCCTCATCCTGGCCAAGCAGGACGCGGGCCCGTTTCCCAATTGGCTGAAAGGAGAAGCCACGCCATTGGCCATGGAGGAGGAGGGAGGAGATGCAGAAGACAGGGGGAAGAAGCCGAAGCTGAAGCCGCCACCATGTGCTGCTGCTGCCTGCCCTCCCTCCACATATCAAGGCAGGGTGAGTGAGCCGGCGATGGGGGGGGGGGGTAGGCATGGTATGCTGCCTGGTGTGGTGGGGGGGTAGGTATGGTGTGCGGCCTGGTGTCGTCGGGGGGGGATAGTATGTTGCGGTCCATCTGCCGCCCCCCCCGGCCCATGGAGCACCAACTGCCACTGGTGCCCATGCAAAACAGCAAACCTCCTGTGTTCAGAATGCTGAAAGCTAGTCACTCGGCTCAAGACCTGGAAGCTAGGAGATAACACTGGAGTAGCATTGTCTGCTTCAGTGATTTCCAGCTTCCACAGGCATCAGTCGGGTATGGTATATCATATTTACATTGGTCCAAGCTGGACTAATGTAACTATGCAAAATAATACCATACATGGATTTCATCTTTAATACCCTACCAAACCATAACACGTCTCTCAAAGCAGAACTTAATGCTCAAATAAATAGACTGTGAGTAGGTGGGCTTTTCATCAAAGTGCCTGTGTGCTGGGTTGACTGTACTCATGGCCAATCAAGATGGCCAAAGATAGGATGGCAGTGAGAGACCTTGCACTGTAGAAGCAGAGGTTATTATTGCAAACTTAAGATTCGCTTTAACCCTTAATAAGCACCTTGCACCTTTCTCCTCCAGCACCAAACACTTGAACCCTAACACTTAAAGTGGTACTAAAGGCTGAAGTTTTTTTACCTTGCATGAAGGTAAAACAATTTCTGTATCCAGCTTTCCCCTAAAGCCCCCGTTATTCTAACCTGAGCCCCATCGCAATCCAGCAAAGTGTACAAGAGCAGCTGCTCTCTCTTCCACGTCTCTACTAGTGTAAGTCTACAGTAGCAGGAGTCATTGTCAGTCAATCAAACTCTCTGACAAGGGAGCGGGTGGGCAGGGCTGTGCCCAGCTGTCTGTGTCCATAGAAACAGGAAACGGGGCTCGGGAGAGGGCTCGCACAAGTGCCCCCATAGGAAGCAGCTTCTTATAGGGGCACTAAATGAAGAGGAGGAGTCGGTGAGGGAAGAGGATTGGGGCTTCTCTGTGTAAAACCATTGCACAGAGCAGGTAAGTATGACATGTTTTTTATTTTTGTAAAAAAAAATAAAAATTACCTTAGAAACACTTTAATGTCCCCTACCTTTGACATGTAACCTAACCCTAAACTTATTACCTGCCTCTCAAACCAAACAATTGACCTCTAACTTGTCCTTTGGGCCTTACTTGGGACAGTGCTAAATATGTAATTTGTTCCCCCCAAGCTGATGCAGAATATATCGCTCATTCTTCTAGGGCAGTGATGGCAAACCTTGGCACCCCAGATGTTTTGGAACTACATTTCCCATGATGCTCAACTACACTGCAGAGTGAATGAGCATCATGGGAAATATGGTTCCAAAACATCCGGGGTGCCAAGGTTCACCATCACTGTTCTAGGGGATGATATAACACAGAACAATGCTTACCTTAGGCTGGCCATACATGGCTCAAATTCCATCCGATTCCGGCTCAACAAAAGAAACTTTAAATAAAAAATCAAAGAACCTGGGAAGAAAACAATTGGCTGGACAATACGGAATGAATAGAAAGGAGTGGAAGATTTGTCCATTTACGTTGTTTAGTGTGAATGGAAGGAATCTGTAGTATTTTAAGAATCTTTACTTGTATGACCATCTTTAATCCATAGTCCTTCCAGTTTTAGTTTTGAAGACTTGTCCCCCAAATCTACTTTTCTTTTAACAAATTTTGTCTTCGCTCTCTCCCCAACAGCATCATGTACAATGAAGAACTGGTGCCCACCACTGGTTTCCAAAGAACCATGGAGTAAGGTAAGTAATACCCTTTACTAACTGCTTTCCACCTTAAAGGAGCTTTGCCACTCTGGGTGGACGTCATATGATGTCCTTCCAGGAATGCACCTTGTGCATGCCCCACGGGCCGCACTGCGGTTCAATATGGCACCCTTTGTATCCACCGGACACAGCAGATAAAAGATCAGTGTAACGGCCCACTGCCGGTACCATATGAACAATCACAGCAAATCACATGACGATTGTACACAATGGATGGCTTCCATTCATGCCATTCATTGTGTACTATTGTGATGATCTCTAACCAATCTGTTGGTTTCTTGTTCTGAGGTATGGGAGAATAGATGTTGAATTTTCATAGATGGGTATGGAGCAACCTCCTTCTCTCTATTTGAGTATCATTATTTTGGCAAACAAATATCATATTATGCCTCGTTTCCACTGAGTGGTACGGTACGGTTTGGTTCAGTACGGTACGGTTCGGAACGGTACACCTTTCGTTTCCACTGCCATGATAGGCGTGGTGTAGCAGGAAAGCTGTGATAGACGATTCTCTGTCAACCAATCAAAGTTCTGCAGAGTGTAGCTCCACCCTGTTGGTACGGTACTAATGTGCTTGGTACCCCAACGAAAGGGTCCCAAAAAAGTGGTATGGTATGGTTCGGATCTAGGGTACCATTCATAATGGAAATGGCATAAATAGCGTACCGTAACGTACCGTACCGAACCGTACCGCTCAGTGGAAACGAGCCATTAGAGAGTTAAAAATTTCTCAAACTATTAGGTAGATTATGGTTTCCCATATAGTCTAGTGGTTAAGATTCCTGGATGTAACCTAGGCATGGGAAATGCAGGAGATTTTAGTGACCCACAAACTCCCAATACTTAAACGTCGAAAGCTATAATATAAGCTTGACATTGTGGTTCAAATGTGGCACATCTGACTCCAGAGGCAAAGATTGCGTGTTCAGATGGGTGGTGTTTTTTTTTTTTCTTTTCTTGGCAGGTGTCGTTCGTCGCTCACTGTTATTGATATGCATCGTTAGATTACATAATTTAGATGGATTTACATCATGGGTCTTTTTTGTAAAACAACACTTGTCATAAACTGTGTAAGTATCTTTATTTATGGTTTACTTTTTGTGTGAATGAGTAGGGTACCCCTAAAGCTAGCCATAGATTGATCAAATTTCCATCCACTGATGGCAAATTCAACTTGAGAGAAGTCAATCTAATTACTTCCTACCTCCCGCTGGTGATTCCTCTAGTGATAGCTAAAGATCTATATAGAGAAATCAGGACCTCCTTCCTCCTGCTGGTGACCCTCTAGTGATAACTAAAGATCTATATAGAGGAATCGGGACCTCCTTCCTCCTGCTGGTGACCCCTCTAGTGATAGCTAAAGGTCTATATAGAGGAATCAGGACCTCCTTCCTCCTGCTGGTGACCCCTCTAGTGATAACTAAAGATCTATATAGAGGAATCAGGACCTCCTTCCTCCTGCTGGTGACCTCTCTAGTGATAGCTAAAGATCTATATAGAGGAATCAGGACCTCCTTCCTCCTGCTGGTGACCTCTCTAGTGATAGCTAAAGATCTATATAGAGGAATCAGGACCTCCTTTCTCCTGCTGGTGATCCCTCTAGTGATAGCTAAAGATCTATATAGAAGAATCAGGACCTCCTTCCTCCTGCTGGTGACCCCTCTAGTGATAGCTAAAGATCTATATAGAGGAATCAGGACCTCCTTCCTCCTGCTGGTGACCCCTCTAGTGATAACTAAAGATCTATATAGAGGAATCAGGACCTCCTTCCTCCTGCTGGTGACCCCTCTAGTGATAGCTAAAGATCTATATAGAAGAATCAGGATCTCCTTCCTCCTGCTGGTGACCTCTCTAGTGATAGCTAAAGATCTATATAGAAGAATCAGGACCTCCTTCCTCCTGCTGGTGACCCCTCTAGTGATAACTAAAGATCTATATAGAAGAATCAGGATATCCTTCCTCCTGCTGGTGACCCCTCTAGTGATAACCAAAGATCTATATAGAGGAATCAGGATCTACTTCCTCCTGCTGGTGACCCCTCTAGTGATAGCTAAAGTTCTATATACAGGAATCAGGATCTCCTTCCTCCTACTGGTGACCCCTCTATTGATAACTAAAGCTATATATAAAAGAACCAGGACCTTATTCCTCCTGTTGGTGTTCGCTCTAGGGTTAAGTAAGATCTATATACAGGAATTAGGACCTCCTTCCTCCTGCTGGTGACCCCTCTAGTGATAACTAAAGATCTATATAGAGGAATCAGGACCTCTTTTCTACTGGTGGTGATCCCTCTAGTGAGAACTAATGATCTATATAGGGTGATCAGGACCTCCTTCTTCATGCTGGTGATCCATCTAGTGATAACTAAAGATGTTTATAGAAAAATTAAGAGCTCCTTTGGAAAATTTGGGCAGTTTTGGGACTTTACATGAGACACCGGCGAGCACTGCTCAGCATCTCCATCCCTGTATATAACAGAACTGAAGAGAAAAAGGGGATTAAAGAAGGTTCGTGTGTGTAGAAACCAACCGGCCCTTAGTTTGCTATACTTACCCACCAGTCTGCTGACAAACCAAATAAACCTGTCTAACAAAATAGGTTAAAAACAGGGGTTTAGTTAACACACATTTGCAAACGCATGTATAAGCTGCAGGCCACTCCAAGGCACTCTGTGTATCCTGCAGTCCTAACACTACCTAACACTACTCAAACTGAGTGTCTACTGAGTGTCTCCAAAATGGGAGTACATGAATGCTAATGGATGGATGGATTTTCCATGTTGCCAGGGATGGAAACGCTCACTTTACAGGCTGGTGTTTCATCTAAAGTCCCAATTTGCCTTTACCATCTATATTACTGGGATGGGGGTGTGTGTCTCCCAGCTGGTAATTTTTTAGTTTGCACCTTATGGCTTTCACATAGCCATTCGTTTTTCAATACCAGTCATGGCTGGGAGCAGGTTGGGGGAGGATTGGGCCACCTCCAAGCTCACCTGTTTCCCATCCATCCATTAGCATTCATGTACTCCCATTTTGGACACACTCAGTAGAAACTCAGTTTGAGTAGTGTTAGGTAGTGTTAGGACAGCAGGATACACAGGGTGCCTTGGAGTGGCCTGCAGCTTATACATGCGTTTACAAATGTGTGTTAACTAAACCCCTTTTTTTAACCTATTATGTTAGACGGGTTTATTTGGTTTGTCAGCAGACTGGTGGGTAAGTATAGCAAACTAAGGGCTGGTTGGTTTCTACACACACACACACACACACACCTTCTTTAATCCTCTTTTTCTCTTCAGTTAAATTAAGAGCTCATTTTTCCTGCTGGTGATTCTTCTATTGATTACTATATATCTATTTAGAGGAATCAGGACCTTCTTCCTCCTGCTGTTGATGATCCGTCCAGTGATAACGAAAGATCTATTTAGGAGAAGCAGAACCTTTTCGCTCATCTAGTAAATAAAATAAAGATCTTCGGTGCTGTGAAAAAGTATTTGCCCCCTACCTGGTTTTTGTTTTTGCATATTTGTCACACTTAAATGATTCAGATAATCAAACAAATTTTAATATAACCAGAGTAAATACAAAATGTAGTTTTTAAGGTAAGAAAACCCATCCAAACCTGCCTGGCCCTGTGTGAAAAAAGTAATTGCCTCCTAAACCTAATAATTGGTTGTGCCAGCCTTGTGCCTCCTAAACCTAATAACTGGTTGTGCCACCCTTGGCAGAAACAACTGCAAATAAGCATTTGTGATAACTGGCAATGAGTCTTTTACATTGCTGTGGAGGAATTTTGGCCCACTCTTCTTTGCAGATTTGTTTTATTGCAGCCACACTGGAGGGTTTGAGCATGAATGGCCTGTTTAACGTCATGCCACAGCATCTCAATCGAATTTAAGTCCAGACTTTAACTAGGCTACTCCAAAACCTTAATAATTTTTTTTTTTTTGAGTCATTTAGAGTTGGACTTGCTGGTTTTTTTTCGGATCATTTTCCTGCTGCATGACCCAAGTGAGCGTGAGCTTGTGGTCACAAATTGATGGCTAGACCTTCTCCTTCAGGATTTTCTGGTAGAGTGCAGAATTCATGGTTCCATCAATTATGACAAGTCGTCTAGGTCCTGAAGCTGCAAAGCAGCTCCAGAACTTCACAGTACAACTACCATATATGACTGTTGGTCTTAAGTTCTTTTTATGAAATGCTGTGTTCATGTTATGCCAGATGTAGTGGGACACACACCTTTCAAAAAGTTCAACTTTTATCTCATCAGTCAACAGAATATTTGCCCAAAATTCTTGAGGATAATCAAGATTTTTTTTGGCAAATATGAGACAAGCCTTTTTGTTCTTATTGGTCAGCAGTGGCTTTATCCTTGGAATTCTCCCATGGGTGCAATTTGCCAAGTCTCTTTCTTATTGTTGAATCATGAACATTGACCTTTACTGAGGCCTGCATTTATGTAGACGTTGTTCTGGGTTATTTTATGACCTCCTGGATAAATTGTCGATATGCTCTTGGAGTAATGTTGATAGGCTGGCCACTCCTGGGAAGGTTCACCACTGTTCCAAGTTTTCTCCAATTGTGGATAATGGCTCTCACCATGGTTCCCTGGAGTCCCAAAGTCTAAGAAATAGCTTTGTGACCCTTTCCAGACTGATACATGTCAATTACTTTGTTTCTCATCTCTTCTTGTATTTTTTTAGATTGTGGCATAATGAGTTGCTTTTAGTGTGCTTCACTTTGTCAGATAGCTTCTATTTAGGTGATTTCCTGGTTCAATAGGTCTGGCAGTAACCAGTCCTGGGTGTGGCATGTGAAATTTAACTCAGTTTTCCAAAAAAGTATTTCATTACAGTTCATTCATGAATTGGCAAAGGGGGGGATGACTTTTTCACATAGGACCAGGCATGTTTGGACAGCTTTTTGAAAACTGCATTTTGTATTTACCCGGGCTATCTTTGTGTAATATTAAAAATTTGTTTGATAATTTGAACTATATAAGTGTGAGAAATGTGCAAAAAAATAAAAAATCAGGAAAGGGTAAAAACTTTTTCACAGCACTATATACAGGAGAATCAGCACTTTGTTTCTCTGCTGCTAATCACTCTAGTGATAACTAAAGATCTATAAGGGCAATCCACACCTTCTTCTTCCTGCTAGGGATACCTCTTGTGATAACTACAGATATATATTGTAGAATCAGGACCTCCTTCCTTCTGCTGGGGATCCCTCTATGTAGAGGAATCCAGACCTTTTTTTCTCACACCGGTGATCCCTCAAGCTATAACTAAAGATCCAGAGGCGTAACTAGAACCTTCAGGGCCCCGATGCAAGAAACCATGAAGGGCCCCCCAGTCCCCTGGCCGGGGCCCTTCCCTTCAAGCCCGGGGCTCTTCCCACTAATCCTGGGGCTCTTTACTCTCATTGCATGGCCTTTTATTATGGTCCCGCATCAGGATCCTTTCACAAGTTCTGCAGTGGGCCCCCTTCCTGCAATCTTGGGGCCTCCCCACAGTGGTGAAATGCCAGGGCCCGGTCGCAAGTGTGACCTTTGAGATCCTAGAGGTTCACCCACTGTTTTGCTACCGGGCCCCCTGGAGCATGGGGCCCGGTAGCGATTGCAACCCCTGCAACCCCTGTAGTTACGCCCCTGTAAAGATCTATATAGGAGAATTCTCCTGCTGGTGATCCCTCTAGTGGTAACTAATAATCTATTAAGAGGAATCCTGACCCCCATCTGCCTGCTGGTGACCAATCTAGTGATAACAAAAGATTTACAGTATGCAGGGGAATTAGGACTCCTTCCTTCTGCTGGTAAACGCGCTAGTGAAAACTAAAGATCTATATAGATAGACCTTCTTCCTCCTGTTGGTGACCCCTCTAGTGATATAAAGATCTATATAGAGGAATCAGGCCTTCTTCCTCCTGTTGGTGATCCCTCTGGGGATAACTAAAGATCTATAAGGAATCAGGACCTCACTTTTCCTGCTGTTGACCTCTCTAGTGATAACTAAAGATCTATATAGAAGAATCAGGACCTCCTTCCTCCTGCTGGCGATCCCTCTAGTGATGATAACTAAAGATTTATAAAGGAGAATCAGGAACTCTTTCCATTTTTCCGGGGGATTCCTCTAGGTATGCACTCTAGAATTCTATTAGCTTTGCACACTGCATAGCCACACTGTTTTGCACCATATCTTTTTGTTGGATTACAATTGTGTATTGTAGACTCTGGATGGCTTTGTATGGCATTAGAGGGAGATAATAGATAGAGCCTGGTGAAGACTGAGGTGTGAAGAATGACACTGTGACACACTTATCAGGATATGGAGAGGTGATAACTGGAGGAGGAGAACAGGCGTCCACACCTACCCAACACTTGTTGATGTGTCATGAAATAACATTATCACACTGATACCCTTCTCTAGCCTTGCATACCACTGGCTACACATATTCTGCTTGCTGGGTTTTTGTATTTTTACTATTTTACATAATGATTGAACAGATTTTCTTCTACAGGACCCTGCAGAAAGTAGATCTAAATCTAAAATCTCGTACAATCTTTAACAAGGCAATATATTTTCTAAAATAGCTATCATTAAAATAATCCATTGTGATCTTTTTTATTAAAGTCCTTGTTCAGACACTTTCTGCTATGATAGGACAGGTGTCTCCAAATGACTTGCCTGTGTTGTCACCCTGTCACATGCTCCCTTGGCAGAGCACTGTGCAGGCTAAGCCCACGGTTGTCCCTATCAGGGGTGAGATTTGGATTCATTTGGGAAGTGGGTTCAATGTGAACCCAGTCTGTTCACAATTTTATAGCCCTGCCAAAACGAATGCGGCCATTTGCCCAGGCGAATTCCTGGCTGCTGTAAAGTAAATACTGTGCCATGATCCCAGGTGAGATCATTTACCAGATATTTGGGTAAAGCATAGTACTCACAAACATTTTTTTTGTTCAACCCAGCAGGCTGAATGAAAAAAAAAAACTGAAGAGATCAGGAGGAGATCATGTACTAACAATCCGATGTTAGTACAGCGATCTCCTCCGCAGAGCTATTGTGTTCTGACAGGGGAATTCCCCACCGCCAGAACACTCCAGTCAGGGCTCTCAGCCACTGGCTGAGAGTTCTAATCAGATGCCAATCGGCAGACCTCTTTTGGTCATGTCCCTTTGACAGAAGCTGGACGTTCAGCCAGCTTCTGTTGGACGGGCTGCCTTACTCACGAGCCAAATGTCCACCGGTTTCTATTGAACTGACTGATACTGCCCAATATTCGGCCTGTGTGTACTGCCCTTAAGGCTTTGCTATCCCCCATGCAAGGTTCTCCTTAATGTTGGAAGTCATGTGGTTTGGTCTAGTAGAAAAAGTTGGAGTCACATGCTCACTGTCACCTGTGCTGTCCTCTGGGCACTGTGCAGACAGAAGTCTGATTGAGAACACACATTAAATCTTTCAAATCTCTCAGCTCTTATCTACCCCTATTCCCAGGCTCCTTCTCCTTCCCAGACTGCAAAACTCTCTCCTTACATAGTTACATAGTAGGTGAGGTTGAATAAAGACAATAGTCCATCCAGTTCAACCTGTGTAGGTGTGTGTGGACGTATTCATTTCCCATACCCCTGAATGTTTTGATCTTTGAGATGTACGTTCAAGAGTCTTTTAGAAGTAGCCATTACCACCATTTGTGGTAGAGAGTTCCACAACCTTATAGCCCTTAATGTAAAAAAAAAAAAAACCCTGCGTAGCCTGAGGTTAAATCGTTCCTCCTCTAATCCTTCTCAAATCACTCTCCCTGCAGACTGGATATTGTATCTGAACTGACAGTATCTACCATTCCCACATCTCCCTTAATGTAAAGTCAAGTTGTTTTCACTCCATCTAAAACTTCAGCTTTCATAAAAAGAATACTCAGTGTCCATGAGTTTTAGTAGAGTCATTAGGTTGAATATACATTATACTGAAATAATATGTCCTATATTTAGGACATTAATCCCCTTTCTTATCGATGTGTACACTTGTTGTATGAACATAATGTGTTGAATCCTTTATTAAAAATATTGAGCAAGAAAAAGAATACTCCATGGTCCTACCATGAAGGTCCTTGTTCAGGCACTTCCAGCTATGGGGTGATACCTGTCTTACCAGGTGTGCTCCTACATTATCAACCTGTCATATGAGCCCCTTGTGAAGACTTCAAATATTTAATCATTTATGATTGCTAATTTCCAAAAAGCTTGCTATACACATGGCAATTTGATTGATGATCAAACTTTCAGTTCCAGTTTGTGGACAGCAAAGCAATCAAACATATAAAATGGTGGTTATGGTTGGCTGCAAAGAGATTAGATTGAAATTACCCCAACTGAAGCACCTTCTGTCACTGCTATATGCTGTTGCAACCCAATTTGGCTTGCTCCTCCTGAATTAGCTTATAAGTCAGTAAGAGGAGGAGGTATTTACACATCCGGGAGTTTTCAATAGATACAGTGTCCTGGGTCCAGCAAATTAGAGGAGTTTCAACATGCAGAATGCCAGAAAGGTACAGTGCTGTGAACAATAATTTGCCCCCTACCTGCTTGACCCTATGGAGAAAAGTAGTTGCCCCCTAACCCTAATAACCGGTTTGCCACCCTTAGTGGCAACAACTGCAATCAGGTGTTTATGATAATTGGCAATGAGTCTTTCACATCGCTTTGGAGGTATTTTGGCCCACTCTTCCTTGCAGAATTGTTTTAATTCAGCCACAACAGCATCTCAATCGGATTTAACTCTGGACTTTCACTAAGCCACTCCAAAACCTTAATTTTGTTTTGTTTTTAGCCATTCAGAGGTTATCTTGCTGGTGTGTTTTGGACCATTGTCCAGTTGCGCTTAAGGGTCACAAACTCATGGCTGAACATTCTCCTTCAGGGCTTTCTGGTAGAGTGCAAAATTCATGGGTCTATCAATTATGGCAAGTTGTCCAGGTCCTGAAGCTGCAAAGCAGCCCTGCCACCACTATGTTTGACTGTTGGTATGATGTTCTTTTTATGAAATGCTGTGCTAGTTTTATACCAGATATAAAGGGATGTACACCTTACAAAAAGTTAAACTCTTGTCTCATCAGTCCACAGAATATTTGCCTAAACATCTTGAGGATAATCAAGATGTATTTTGGAAAATGTGAGACAAGCCTTTGTATTCTTTTTGGTCAGTAGTGGCTTTCACCTTGGAACTCCTCCATGATGCCATTTTTTCCCAGTCTCTCTCTTATTGTTGAATCATGAACATTGACCTTAACTGAGGCAGGTGAGGCCTGCAGTTCTTTAGATGTTGTTCTGGGTTCTTTTATGACCTCCTGAATGAGTCGTTGTTGTGCTCTTGGAGTAATTTTGATAGGCTGGACACTCCTGGGAAGGTTGACCACTGTTCCAAGTTTTCTCCATTTGTGAATAATTGCTCTCACCATGGTTTGCTGGAGTCCCAAAGCCTTGGAAATGGCTTTGTAACCCTTTCCAGACTGATACAATTGTTTCTCATCTATTCTTGAATTTCTTTAGATCATGGCAAGATGTGTTTTTTTTTTTTAGATCTTTTAGCATGCTTCACTTTGTCAGACAGCCTCTAGTTAAAGCGGTGTTCCACCCGTTTTGGTGTTTATTAAAAGTGTAGCTGCTGGCTTTTAATAAACACACACTCACCTGAAGCACGGTTCAGCGGCCGGTGGGAGCCTTGAATCTCCCCCTCTTCTCTTCGCGGCGCCGGCATCTCTAGTGTGGGCACCCGGCTGTGGCAGCTTGCGGCTTCACAGCCGGGTGTGCACCGCACATGCGCGAGTCGTGCTGCGTGTCCTCAGTGGACAGGCAATCTTCTGGGACCTATGACGTGTCCCAGAAGATTGCAGGGAGGTTGGGGGAGAGGAGAACTTCCGCTTGAGCCGCCTAGGCGACACGAGCGGAGTTGGGAGCGGGTACCTGTCAACTGTCAAATCTAGGTACCCCCCCAAAAAAATGCCATGCCAAGTGTGGCATGTCAGGGGGTCAGGAGCACTTAAAGCGGAAGCTCCACTTTTGGGTGGAACTCTGCTTTAGGGGGTTTCTTGATCCAACAGGTCTGGCAGTAATCAGGCCTAGGTGTGACATGTGAAATTTAACTCAGCTTTCAAAAAAATGTGGTTAATCACAGTTGATTCATGATTTAGCAAGGGAGGGAGCAATTACTTTTTCACATAGGGCCAGGCAGGTTTGGACAGCTTTTTTCCCTTAACCGCTTGCTGACCGCCGCACGACTATTTACTGTGGCAGTCAGCCCCCTACAGGCAAGCCGACGTAGGGCTACGTCTCTCGCCTACGAGCCTCTAGGGGGCGAGCACACGCCGCCGGAGGCGCGCTTCCGCCCCCGCTCGTTCACTAACATCCCCGCGCGAGTGACCGATGGCTCCGATGTCCGCCGGTCACTCGCGATCTCCCGCTGGAGAGGGAGAAAGGCAGGCGGCTAATGTAAACAAAGCCGCCTGTCATTCTCCCTGATGTAACTGCAGAGATCATGCCCCCCCACAGTTAGAATCCCGCCCCTAGGGATACATTTAACCCACTGATCACCAATAAAGTTAACCCCTTCCCCGCCAGTGTCCTTTTTACAGTAACAGTGCATATGTATAGCACTGATTACTGTATTAATGTCACTGGTACCCCCAAAAGTGTCAAAAATGTCAGTCAAGGGTCCGATCTGTCCACCGCAATGTCGCAGTCCTGCAAAAAATAATCGCAGATCGCCGCCATTACTAGTAAAATAAAAAACAATATAAATGACAAATCATTCCCGTAGTTAGTAGACGCAATAACTTTTGCGCAAACCAATCAAAATACGCTTATTGCGATTTTTTTTTTACCAAACATAGGTAGCAGAAAACAAATTGGCCCAAAATGTTAAAATGTTTTTTTTTATTTTTTTTTGGGGAATTTAAAATAAAAAAATTTGAAAAATATTGTTATTTTTTCAAAATTGTCGCTCTTTTTTTGTTTATAGCGCAAAAGGTAAAAATCGCACAGGTGATCAAATACCACCAAAAGAAAGCTCTGTTTGTGGGAAAAAAAGGACTTCAATTTCATTTGGGTACAGCGCCGCACGACCGCGCAATTGTCTGTTATAGTCACGCAGTGTCGAATTGCAAAATAGGCCCTGGTCTTTGAGCAGGAAAATCCTCCGTGGCTTAAGTGGTTAAAAAAAGAAATCATCATTTATAAACTGCATTTTGTAATTTTGTATTTAATCAGGTTATCTTTGTGTAATATTAACATTTGTTTGATGATCTGAATCATTTAGGTGTGACAAATATGCAAAAAAATAAAATCAGGAAATAAAATACTGTACTGTCAGTATTTTCTTTTTCAGAGTTTATTTGACTATTAATCCTGCAGATAAAGGGATTATTTTCAGCAAGATAAGGATGTGTTTGATGTGTGATCAAACCTGTGACCAAGTTGCAGGCTCAGCTGTGATGGCCGAGTGGTTAAGGCGTTGGACTTGAAATCCAATGGGGTCTCCCCGCGCAGGTTCAAATCCTGCTCACAGCGATCATCTTTATGCAGAGTTCTATTATATAGTACTGTATAAAGTGTACTGCTTTGGGATTTATATTTCTGAATATAATACTCAAACTTATATAAAACAATAATCATTTTCATTTTTTTTTTCAATAAGAATACACCTGAGAACATTTACCAAGTCAGTGACCTGGACACGTCAGGCAGCCCCACCCCAGCTTGAGGGTTGTTGATGGAAAAGTAATGAGCTGCATTTAAATGTAAAAGGAAAATTTACGTCTAGCACAAAGAAAGTTTCTTGTAAATGCTATAGAGCACTGGTGTCCAATATGTCACTGTTTGCTCACGGTTGAGTAGCCTTTGGACTCCAGCAGTCTGTAATAGGTGTGGGAGCATTGGGTTGTTAGGAGTAGTAGTAACAATCTCTATAAGGCTCCATGTACACGGGACGCTGGAAATGGCCGTTTAGGAGCAGTTGGGCGTTTTTTTTTAGAAGCTCCTGAACCCATCTACATGTTATCTTATCTGCCCATGTACACAGGGTCGTTTACAGTCATTTGCAGGCAGTTGAGTTCAGGGACGTTTTTTGGAACGCAATTATTTGCGTTCGAACGTGTGTTTCCCGGCGTTTGAAACGGCCGAACATGACCAAACGTGACCGAACGTGATGAACATACGTTCAGCCACGTTATACGTTTTTTTTCTTCCATTCAAAATCAATGGTTCCCTATGCGAGCCTATTGATTTGAATGGAAGTCGCACCGCAAGTCGGATCAGGATGATCCAACTTGCGGTGCGACTTGCGCTGTGAGAATCTTGAGGGGGAACTCCACGCCAAAAATGGTAAAAACCTGCGTGGGGGTCCCCCTCAGGTTCCAAACCAGGCCCTTCGGGTCTGGTATGGAATTTGAGGGTAGCCCCACGCCGAAAAAACGGCGTGGGGTCCCCCCCAAAATCCATACCAGACCCTTATCCGAGCATGCAGCCCTGTAGGGCAGGAAGGGGAGGGGACGAGTGAGTGGCCCCACCCCCCCTGGCCACATACCAGGCCCCATGCCCTCAACATGGGGGGGTGTTGGTGCTTTGGGGCAGGGGGCGCTCTGCACCCCCCACCTCAAAGCACCTTGCCCCCATGTTGATGAGGACAAGGGCCTCATCCCCACAACCCTGGCCGGTGATTGTGGGGGTCTGCGGGCAGGGGGCTCATCGGAATCTGGAAGCCCCATTTAACAAGGGGGCCCCCCAGATCCCGGACCCCCTCCCTATGTGAATGAGTATGGGGTACACTGTACCCCTACCCATTCACCCCATAAAAGGCAGTGTAGGTAAATAATGACAGGAGACGTTTTGGAAAGTTTATTAAAAATCTTCATCCGGACTTCTCCGCTCTGGTCTTCTCCCTCTCCGGTCTTCTTGTCTTCTGCTCTTTTGCTGTTCGCTCTTCTGCTGTCCAATCTTCTGATCTTTTGCCTCCTCTGGTCTTCTTCTTCCTCCGGTCCTCCTCCGACGCTGTCCCCGGTGATTATGCCGGTCTCTGCAGCTTGTTATATAGCCATTAAGGGGCGTGGCCTCTCGATGATGTCATCGGGAGGCCACGCCCCCTCATGTCACAGATGACGTCATGAGTGCCCCCTGCCCCAAAGCACCAACACCCCCCATGTTGAGGGCATGTGGCCTGGTATGGTCCAGGGGGGGGGGGGCGCTCGCTCGTCCCCTCCCCTTCCTGCCCTACAGGGCTGCATGCTCGGATAAGGGTCTGGTATGAATTTTGGGGGGGACCCCACGCCGTTTTTTCGGCGTGGGGCTACCCTCAAATTCCATACCAGACCCGAAGGGCCTGGTTTGGAACCTGGGGGGGACCCCCACACAGTTTTTTTCCCATTTTTGGCGTGGAGTTCCCCCTCAAGATTCTCACAGCGCAAGTCACTCCGCAAGTCGGATCATCCTGATTCGACTTGCGGTGCGACTTCCATTCAAATCAATAGGCTCCCATAGGGAAACATTGATTTTGAATGGAGGCAGAAAAAACGCTGCTAAAAGCAACGTGGCCAAATGTGCAATAACGCGAATGGAAAAAGCTACTGAAAGCAGGTTTAACAGCTGCTTTTTCCCGGCGTCAGAACTAGTTTTGCAGCACGTTTTTTCTAACGTCCCGTGTACATGGAGCCTTAGCCTTACATTAAGGTGAGGACATTAGGGTGTCCTCAGTTTCTCACGGTCTTCTGACATGCATCTCCACCTACGATATATTATCTAGAATGTCTGAAATGTCCAACAGCTCTCTCTTGCAAGGTACACTTACCTAAGCCTGCCATCTCAATCCTTTACCATTTCCAGGACTGCTATTCAACTCCTTGTAGATGTACCCACACCACTTAGTTTCCAACAGTCCCCTCATGCTGTTGTCACTCCCCTATTGGGATCCTGTTAGTACCCCCGATGTTGAACAGTCAACAGGAAGTGCCCACCTCATAAAGGTAGTGACATGGACACTCGAAGAAGGATCTAGTGTCATATAAATAGAAGGGGAGAGAAGAACTAGGATGGGAGCAGTTCCGCAGCTTTAGATAAGTATAAAAGGCATTCAATTTTTTTATTTATTGCCCCCCTTGCAAGGTACTCCCTACTCAGGGGAGGACTGGGCCAGGGGGCAGGGGGGCAACCGCCCCCTGGGCCACTCTGATGCCCCATAAAAAGGCTGCATTGCTTCTGCCACAGACATGCCTAAAGGATTCCTGAGTGCGGGTTGAAGACAAGGACAAAGCGCCCCCCCAAGCATGGATGGTGTAAACTGTGTCTGAGCAGAGGCCGGTTCCCTGCCCCACTGGAGACTCTTCTGCCCTGGCCAGCCCCAACCGAGCTGTCCCAGCTCCCCCCAACCTCCCCCCGCTGGTCAGAAACCCGGATTCAGCCCATAAGTAGAGAGTATCTTGAGCATGGCTTCAGCTTGGAATGGGGGTCAGAAGGAGGATTGGGAGAGTGGAAGGGGGGGCCGAGTTGCTGCACCATGGGCCTCTGGTTTGCACTTGCCCCCTGGGCCGAAATTTGCCAGTCTCCCCCTGCCCCTACCCACTATTATAAGCATTTAGCCTGGCCTGATACAGGAAGGGAGGCTGCATGTTCACTTCTCTCCCTTTCCTGGGCTCCAGGCCATGTGCCTGCTTAAGGGTCTGGTGGGATTTTAAGGGGGACCCCATGCGTTTTTATTCTTCTTGCCTTTTAGCCCTAAAAATGGGCAGAATAAAGACCCAAAATATGGTTCCCAGAGTTTTCAGTGGGGTTTGGCGCTATGTTCAAGGTTCATGGCCTTCCCATTGATTTTGTAGGCAGGCGTGGTCTACTTTTTTCACTGCAGGTGGTGTTTAACCATAGAGGCATTGCAGGGGGAGAAGAAGTCAAGAGGAACTGGGTTCCTCTATGGTTTCCTGGGTCACTGGGGAAGCTATCCGGTTGGATGCTGCCACCTCATGTGACTCTAGCAGCCATCTTGGATCAGGCAGAGCCTTCTTAAGACCTTGGCTCCAGACTTGGAGCACTTTTCATGTGTGGGTAGTGTAGGAACAGGTCACCCTTCTGTCAGGAACAGTGATTAGCAGCAGGGGGAGGTTCTTGACAAGAAGAGAAAGGATAGGGACACACAATCCCTTTGGAGACCTCCCCATTTGGGTTTTTTTTTAAACACGAAAGACAATGATTTCAAAATATATCTGGCAAAATAAAGAACCAAGACACTCTGACACACCGCATTTCCGATCTCGGTAAAGAGCCTACTGACGTAGGCTCTTTACCATGTGACCAGCTGTGACCAATCGCAGCTGGTCACATAGTAAATAGGAAGTGCTGTTGATCGGCTTTCCTCAGTACGTGCCTGACAGGCACGAGTAGAGGAGAGCCGATCTGCGGCTCTCCTGACGGGGATGGGGGTCTGCACTGGTAATCAGAGCATTGATTACCAGTTCAGATCATTAGGGGGGGTGCCACTAGAACCACCAGGGATGCCCACCCATGACCCCAGGGATGCCCACCCATGACCCCAGGGATGCCCACCCATGACCCCAGGGATGCCCACCATGGCCACCAGGGATGGCAATCAGGGCTCAGGGAGTTGATCAGTGCTACCCGCCAGTGCCCTCCCCATCAGTGCTACCCGCCAGTTACCTCCCCATCAGTGCTGCACACCAGTGCCCATCATTGCCATCCATCAGTGCCCCCACCAGTGCCCATTATTGCCCACCAGTGTCGCCTATCAGTGCCCATCAGTGCCACCTATCAGTGCCCATCAATCCCGCCTATCAGTGCCCAGCAGTGCCGCCTATCAGTGCCCACCAATGCTGCATATCAGTGCTACCTATCAGTGCCACATATCAGTGCCCATCAGTGCTGCCTATCAGTCCTGCATTTTCGTGCCCATCAGTGCTGCCTATCAGTGCCACCCCATCAGTGCCTGTCAGTGCGGCCTCATCAGTGCTCATCAGTGCAGGAAAAAACTTATCTATTTACAAAATTTTATAACATAAACAAAAAACTTTTTTTTTTTTCAAACTTTTCGGTCTTTTTTTATTTGTTTAGAAAAAAAGAAAAAACCTTGCGGTGATCAAATACCACCAAAAGAAAGCTCTATTTGTGGGGAAAAAAATGACATAAATTTGGTGCAGGTACAGTGTTGCATGACCACGCAATTGTCATTCAAAATGCAACAAGCTGAAAATTGGCCTGGGCAAGAAAGGGGTGAAAGTGCCCGGTATTGATGGGGTTAAAGTTTGGGATTTATTTTACAGACAAGCAAAATGGGAACACAATTCGCCACTAATCGCACTAGTTGGGACACATTTTTTTTTTTACCAGGTAAAGGGGATTTATTTGGAAATTGGTTAGGAAATAAACAATTAAAGGGTATTTTAAGGGTAAAGGTAAATTATGTTCATTTCTGGAACTAAAGCACAGAGGTGACCTGACACAGTTAACCATTTAAGTCCCGGAGGATTTGGCTGCTCAAAGACCAGGGCCTATTTTGCGATTCGGCACTGCGTGACTTTAACGGACAATTGCGCGGCCGTGCGACTCTGTACCCAAATTAAATTGACGTCCTTTTTTTCCACAAACAGAGCTTTCTTTTGGTGGTATTTGATCACCTGTGCGATTTTTACTTTTTGCGCTATAAACAAAAAAAGAGCGACAATTTTGAAAAAATGACAATATTTTTCACATTTTTTTATATGAAATTCCCCCCCAAAAAAATGCAAAAATCAAAATTTTTTAACATTTTAGGCCAATTTGTTTTCTGCTATATATTTTTGGTGAAAAAAAATCTCAATAACCGTATTTTGATTGGTTTGTGCAAAAGTTATTGCGTTTACTAACTAAGGGAAAGATTTATGTCATTTTTATTATTTTTTTTTTAACTAGTAATGGTGGCGATATGCGATTTGTTTTTGCGGGACTGCGACATTGCGGCGGACAGATTGGACCTTTGACTGACATTTTTGACACTTTTGGGTGAACCAGTGACATTACTACAGTAATCAGTGCTATACATATGCACTGTTACTGTAAAAATTACACTGGCAGGGAAGGGGTTAACTTTATTGGTGATCAGTGGGTTAAATGTATCCCTAGGGGCGTGATTCTAACTGTGGGGGGGGGGCGTGGCTTGTGATGTAACCACAGAGACATACGATCCTACATAGCAGGATCGTGTAGTCTCTGCAGTTACACCAGGAAGAATGACAGGCGGCTTTATTTACATCAGCCGCCTGCCTTTCGCCCTCTCCAGCGGGGGATCGCGAGTGGCCGGCGGACATCGGAGCAGCCGGTGACTCGCGCGGGGATGTTAGTGAACGAGCGGGGGCGGGAGAGCGCCTCCGGCGGCGTGCTCGCCCCCTAGAGGCTCGTGGCCAAGCGACGTAACCCTACCTCGCTTTGCCAAGTAGGGGCTGACCGCCGCAGTAAATAGTCGTGCGGTGGTCGGCAAGTGGTTAAATGAATGGAGTTATTTACAGTTAAAACACTTTGTGACAACACTGCCCCAGCCAATTAGATCAGAGGAAAAATGTAAACCCAATTGAACGATTAGCTAACACACGGAAAACGATAAAACACGAAACATCTCGGATATATAGACTACTTATGGTCCCTGTAGTCTCTCTTGATTCATGCCTCAGACCTTTCACCAATTGTGTTGCCTGCCTCTAGCCTATTCATTTTCCAAGCATAAATCCTTTCACACTTGTACAACCTGAAAGTCGCGCGACTTTCCTGCGCAACTTTGACGTGACTTTGACGCGACTTTCCTGCGCAACTTTGACGTGACTTTGACGCGACTTGAAACATTGCTTGTGTGTAATATTGAGGTCTATGGACCTCAAGTCGTATCACAGTCTGGCCAAAGTAGTGCAGGGACTACTTCGAACTTAAAGTCGCACAGATATGAATGGTACTCATTGGAAATAATGGAGTACGACTTGTCATGCGACTTTACAGTCCCAAGTTGCAGGACAAGTCGCACAAGTGTGAAAGAGGCTTTAATGGAGGTAGAGGGGATAGCCAGGTAATCTGAGACTCTGCATGAGCAGGCACAGTCCTTACAGCAACCTTTACCCATCCAGCTTCCATGTAACACTCTTCAAAAAAAGAAAAGCTCCCCTACCTGTCCAGCTTCTCTGGGAAAGGCCCTCTAGTAAATATATTTCAGTCCAATCTCTTTCAGGCTTCAGCTAGGCACGTTGAGACCTAACAGCAGCTCTTCAGTATACCAACTGCTTCCCGGGGGCAGCAGCCCCATGAGAAAATGACCCCTCTCAACAAGCCTTCCAAATATTTAGCTTCTCCCCAGCCACCTCCTGGTTGACTCCTCTCATGGATTGACTGAGTTCAGATAAATATTCATAACTCAGTGGCTGACCCTCCTACTCTTTTTCAGGAAGCTTCTTCTAGAGGTAGACAGAAGCAAGCAATCACCAAGCTTAGGGAAACCTGACCAGAGCTAAAAATAGATTGCTGCTCTACTGAGTCAAGCAGAGCCAAAAACTAGGGTAGGGCACTACAGCAGCATCATTTAGCTCTTTCGTCCCCATCCTGACTGTCCCTGGCCCACCACTTTCATTCATTGGAGTTTAGCCCTTTTTTTAATCATAGAGGCTCAGAATCATATGTGGATGTTACTTTGGGCACTCTACATGCAAAAGCTCCTGCCTTTACCCTCCATATACGTTACCTAATATAACACTGACTAGTTGTGTATGTATGAAGTCATATGAATGTAGCACTGCCCCCTAGGGGACTGCTGAGAATTACACTTTCTGGGTTCCTCTTGGTTACCCTTAGCAACTGATAGCAGACAAACAGCATTGAAAGCCCTTGGCTCAGTCAATAATCAATCCAGGGGATGTTGTTTTTTTTGTGTCTTTATTTAGAACTGGGATAGGAGAAGGGATGAGTGGGATACTCCAACTATGAACTATGCACAATTCTGAGGACAACTGACTGTAGTGTGCAGCAAGGCCGCTGCTTCACCTTGCCACTGAAGTGAAGATAGTTTAAACTGTTCCTGTTTTAGTTATTCTCTTAAGGGTTCTAGCTTGGCACCCCCTTTACTTCCACTGCCTGTGTGTGCTGACACCCGTCCACTCACTCTATCCACTGGAGTGGTCCCCTTCCTGGGCAGACCCTTGGCAAGCTTCCCTGTACTCACGGACACTGTTTTTCCAGAGTTGCTCTGTCGTCTACTCCACCAGTCCGCTTTTCGGGACCTCTAGATTCAGCACCACACTCCTGGTCCACAAGCCAACCGCCTGTGACCACCATCCACAGCAAACGGAAGTAGAGACAGCCGTCACCCTCCTTCCGGGAACTGGCTTCCCACCAAAAGACACCGTGCCACATGTGCCCTTGGCTTTTATAGCCTATCCCAGGAAGCACCACTGTCTGTGCCAACCCACTGGGACAGCCACAAAAGTCTGTGTGTCAATGGCTGGGTTTCCTCCACTGTCCAACGGTGGACAAGGTGGGGACACTCCCTCAGACCAGATGAATCACACCGGAACACATGCAACAGGCCTGAGTAGAAATCCTGCTCCCTGATAAGCAGAAGAGCAACTAGGTTTTACCTGCTACTCCCCTGATAAGCAGGCAGAGCAAATTACACTCCCTACCTAGCACCTATCTAGGAGGGCGCTACATGAAAATGTTATTACATTTATTCCAATGTTTGTATGTGGCTACCTTAAAAGCCTGGCGTTCCTTTTGGAAAGATCCTTAAAGACGTTGCATACTTCTCTGCATTAAAGTATTTCTAAATCCACAACAGTAAAATCCGTCTGTATATGCAGTAAAGGATGCTTGTTATACTCACTGTGGAACCTAAGGGGTTAATCCTCTGCATTGTGTAAAAAGGCTGTTTGATCCTGTCTTCTCTGATCCTCCCCTTCTTCCACTGTCCCCAATCCATCTGCTGATATAAACAGAGCTTTGGAGTCACTCTGCACATGCTCAGTTTGCTGTGTATTGCTAGAGAGTTTTTTTTTTTTTTCCTGGGAGGAAGCATGTGATTAGCGCAGGCCCAATCAGCACTGTCCAGACAGAGGGTCAGGGGTCCTGCAGCATCACAGGACAGTCAGAGTAGAATTAAAACTCCTCCAACAAGCTTTACCCAGTGCTTGACTGGACACTGATAGAAGTCGCAAGACTGCTATATACTGCTGATGAGAAACGGTATTTAGCAGTTTATATTTACTAAAATAATTGCATTTTCATGTCCCAGTGCTTGACTAGACACTAATAGAAGTCGCAAGACTGCTACAGTGGGGATCGAAAGTTTGGGCACCCCAGGTAAAAATTTGTATTAATGTGCATAAAGAAGCCAAGGAAAGATGGAAAAATCTCCAAAAGGCATCAAATTACAGATTAGACATTCTTATAATATGTCAACAAAAGTTAGATTTTATTTCCATCATTGACACTTTCAAAATACCAGAAAACAAAAAAATGGCGTCTGCAAAAGTTTGGGCACCCTGCAGATTTAATATCTTGTACTTCCCCCTTTGGCAAGTATCACAGCTTGTAAACTCTTTTTGTAGCCAGCCAAGAGTCTTTCAATTCTTTTGAGTTATCTTTGCCCATTCTTCCTTAGAAAAGTCTTCCAGTTCTTTGAGATTTCTGGGCTGTCTGTCACGCACTGATCTTTTAAGGTCTATCCATCGATTTTCAATTATGTTGAGGTCAGGAGATTGTGAAGGCCATGGCAAAACCTTCAGTTTACGCCTCTTGATGTAATCCCCCGTGGATTTTGAAGTGTGTTTAGGATCATTATCCATTTGTAGAAGCCATGAGAGGATTTAACTTCAGCTTTAACTTCAGCTTTTTCACAGATGGCATCAAGTTACCATCAAAAATTTGCTGAAATTTTATTGAATCCATTTTTCCTTCGACTCGTGAGATGTTCCCTGTGCCACTGGCTGCAATACAGCCCCAAAGCATGATTGATCCTCCCCCATGCTTAACAGTTGGACAGAGGTTCTTTTCATTAAATTCTGTGCCCCTTCTTCTCCAAACATACCTTTGCTCATTCCGCCCAAAAAGTTCAATTTTAACCTCATCGGTCCACAGAACTTGTTTCCAAAATGCATCAGGCTTGTCTATATGTTCATTTGCAATGTTAAAATGCTGATTTTTGTGGTGAGGACGTAGAAGAGGTTTTCTTCTGATGACTCTTCCATGAAGACCATATTTGTACAAGTATCTCTTTATAGTGGAATAGTGTACCACAACTCCAGTGTCTGCCAGATCTTTCTGGATGGATCGTGCAGTCAAACGTGGGTTTTGAATTGTTTTTCTCACAATCCTGCGAGCTGTTCTGTCTGATATTTTTCTTGGTCTTCCAGATCTTGCTTTAACTTCCACTGTTCCTGATGACTGCCATTTCTTAATTACATTCCGAACAGAGGATATTGACATCTGAAAACGCTTTGCTATCTTCTTATAGCCTTCTCCAGCTTTGTGAGCGTCAACTATTTTCAGTTTCAGTTTTCTAGACAACTGCTTAGGAGATCCCATGGTGCTGATTGTTGGGGCAAGGTCAGATGAGTCTGGGCATTTAAAACCTTTGAGATTGACATCACCTGGTCTTCCCAGACAATGACTGAGAACAATCCATGACACTGGCAGGTCTCAGCCTTTCAAAGGGGGCAGTGCATGCTATAAATTCTGCAGAGTGCCCAAACTTTTGCAGACGCCACTTTTTTGTTGTATTTTGGTTTTGGTATTTAATATAGAAACATGTGCTTTTCATTTTAACCTGTAAGCTGGCAGTGAAATGAATTTACAGGCTAATTCCATAGACTGAAAATGGAATCTGATGCATATTTGTATCTATAGGTAATCTGTTTTGTCTTGGAAGCAATTTTACTGGCTTGTACAGTGACAGATGTTTTTGTGACTAAGAAAAAAAAAAAAAACCTTGGCAGCGGTGGGATTTGAACCCACGCCTCCGAAGAGACTGGAGCCTTAATCCAGCGCCTTAGACCGCTCGGCCACGCTACCTACTGTTGGCTTGCTGTTTGCTGTGTTTTTTCATAGCAAGGGTTAAAGTCTTTTCTTTTCCTTTCCCTCCCCTTTCCCTTCCCTTCCCTCCCATTTCCCATCCCTTCCCTTCCCTCCCCTTTCCTTTCCCTTCCCTTTCACTTCCCTTCCATTCCCTTACCTTCCTTTCCTTTCCCTTCCTTTCTTTTCCTTTCCTTTCCTTTCCTTTCCTTTTCCTTCCTTTCCTTTCCATTCCTTTCCTTTCCATTCCTTTCCTTCCCTTTTCTGTAATTTTGAAAATTTCAATGATGGAAATAAAATCTAACTTTTTCTTGACATATTATAAGAATGTCTAATCTGTAATTTGATGCCTTTTGGAGATTTTTCCATCTTTCCTTGGCTTCTTTATGCACATTAATACAAATTTTTACCTGGGGTGCCCAAACTCTCGATCCCCACTGTATATACTGCTGATGAGAAAAGGTATTTAGCAGTTTATATTTACTAAAATAATTGCATTTTCATGTCCTGTGTACTGTGGGAGACCAGATATAGTGACTGCAGGATCCTGGGGAGACCAGATATAGTGACTGCAGACTCCTGGGGAGACCAGATATAGTGACTGCAGGATCCTGGGGAGACCAGATATAGTGACTGCAGGATCCTGGGGAGACCAGATATAGTGACTGCAGGCTCCTGGGGAGACCAGATATAGTGACTGCAGGATCCTTGGGAGACCAGATATAGTGACTGCAGGCTCCTGGGGAGACCAGATATAGTGACTGCAGGCTCCTGGGGAGATCAGATACAGTGACTGCAGGCTCCTGGGGAGACCGGATATAGTGACTGTAGGATCCTTGGGAGACCGGATATAGTGACTGTAGGATCCTGGGGAGACCGGATATAGTGACTGTAGGATCCTGGGGAGACCGGATATAGTGACTGTAGGATCTTGGTTTAGTAACACTTTAAGGTAATATTTTATGTGCAGCTCACCCCCCCCCCCCCTCCTCCACCCTGACCCCCTAAATACTTACCTAAGCTTACCTGGTAAAGCTAAAACTGATTGTACATAGATTGCATGGTCAGATTGCAATGTGTATGGGTACCTTAAAGGGGTTGCATCCCCCCCCCCCTTTTTTTTTAAATAAATATAACAAATATACCTATACTTACCTACTCTGTGCAATCGTTTTGCACAGAGCAGCCCCAATCCTCCTCTTCTCGGGTCCCCTGCCATCACTCCAGGCCCCTCCTATTCATTGGGTGCCCCATGCATCGGAGTCCCTGCTGCCAAGTGGGTGCGCACTTGCCCCATAGCTGCAGGCGTGCGACCAAAGTATACCAACGTCGTTTCGCGCAGGAGGGCCGCCCTGCCGCAGTAAATCAGTGGTGGGCGGTCCAGAACTGGTTAAGTTAATGCATGCAATCTTAGTTTCTTTTTCATTGTTGTCATATTTTATCTCCATTTTATGAGTTGTGTCTGTGCTTATGTGGACACGTAACTTGAAAAACTCATGAATTAAAACTCATATTACGCATTTTTCTCGCCGTATCCTTCACTATAATGTATAACACATTTTTACTAAATCGCACAAAGGATGCAAAAAGCAGGATTTTTCAAACACACAATGCCGTTTAACACAACATGATGTGATTAGCTTCAAAGATTATACCGGTTTATTGGAAGAAAAAATAAAGATTTTAACAGTAAGTAGCTTTTTAGCATGCTCTGATCCCATGTTGTAACACACATAAATCGCAACACCACTAACAATATTTTAAGTAAGCCAAAGGGGTGCCAATTAGTTTTCACAACTTGCTTGATGTCCTGGCAGTGTGCATGTACTGTGCTCCTGGTGACTCTGATAGTGTCACATAGAAACCAAGGGAAAAGCAGTGACAAGCGGTGGAGTTGCTGCAGCACCACCTACAGGTCACAATGAAAATTACAGATTGTGAATTGAACTTTTAAAGAGGAAGTGCAGAGAAATTATCAGATAGAGCACAATTTGTACATTTTGGTGGGTTTACTTTTTTGTGGGATTTTAAAATTTTTTCAAGATTGCTGTATTTTGGTTTTGGTATTTAATATAGAAACATGTGCTTTTCATTTTAACCTGTAAGCTGGCAGTGAAATGGATTTACAGGCTAATTCCATAGACTGAAAATGGAATCTGATGCATATTTGTATCTATAGGTAACCTGTTTTGTCTTGAAAGCAATTTTACTGGCTTGTACAGTGACAGATGTTTTTGTGACTACGAAAACAAAAATCTTGGCAGCGGTGGGATTTGAACCCACGCCTCCGAAGAGACTGGAGCCTTAATCCAGCGCCTTAGACCGCTCGGCCACGCTACCTACTGGTGACTTGTTGTGTGCTATGTTTTTTCGTAGCAAGGGTTAAAGTCCTCCCCTTTCCATTCCCTTTCCTTTCCTTTCCTCCCTCCCCTTATTTTCCTTTCCTTTCACTTCCCTTCCCTCCCCCTCTTCCTTTCCTTTCCTTTCCTTTCCTTTCCTTTCCCTTCTCTTTTCTTTTCTCTCCTCTTCCCTCCTCTTTCTTTCCTTTCCTTTCCCTCCCCTTCCCTCCTCTTCCTTTCCTTTCCCTTCCCTTCCCTCCCCTTCCCTCACCTTCATTTCCCTTCCCTTCCTACCATTCCCCTTCCTTTCCTATCTCTCCCCTTCCCTTCGCTTCCTACCCTTTCCCTTCCCTCTCCTTCCTTTCCCATCCTTTCCCTTCCCCTCCCTTCCCTTCCCCTCCCTTCATCCCCTTCCTTTCCCTTCCCTTCCCTCCCCTTCCTATCATTTCCCTTCCCTCTCCTTCATTTCCCTTCCCTCCCCTTCCTACCCTTCCCTTTCCTTTCTCTCCCATTCCATCCGCTTCATTTCCCTTTCCTTCCCTTCCTACCCTTTCGTTTCCCTTCCTTTCCCTTCCCTTCCTTTCCCTTCCCTCCCCTTCTTTTCCTTTCCTTTCCCATCCTTTCCTTTCATTTCCTTTCCTTTCCCTTCCCTTCCCTCCCCTTCCTTTCCTTTTGATTCCCTTCCCTTTCCTTTCCCTTCCATTCCTTTCCTTTGCCTTCCTTCCCCTTCCCTCCCCTTCATTTCCCTTCCTTCCCTTCCCTCCCCTTCCCTTCCCTTCCATTTCCTTCCCTTCCTTTCCTTTCCTTTCCTTTCCTTTCCTTTCCTTTCCTTTCCTTTCCCTTCCCTTCCCTCCCCTTCCTTTCCTTTTGATTCCCTTCCCTTTCCTTTCCCTTCCATTCCTTTCCTTTCCTTTGCCTTCCTTGCCCTTCCCTCCCCTTCATTTCCCTTCCCTCCCCTTCCCTTCCCTTCCCTTCCATTTCCTTCCCTTCCTTTACTTTCCTTTCCTTTCCCTACCCTTCCCTTCTCTTCCCTTTCCTTTCCTTTCTTCACTTTCTTCCCTCCTTCCATCTTTTCTTTCTTTCATGCTGACCAAAATCAAGGACATTTTACAGACATTGCTTAAGAGTCCCCCCCCCCTTTGGAGAGATTTTCTATCAATTCCTGTTGTATCTCTGGGACAGGAAGTGAAAGAAATTTTCCCTAATGAGAATACAAAGCAAAAAGCCTTTAAATGGACCCCCTGCAAAGGTTAGCGGACTTCATAGTTCATAGCAGCAATGTAATTTTATTGATGATATATATATATATATATGGTATCTCACAAATGTGAGTACACATTTTTGTAAATATTTTATTCTATCTTTTCATGTGACAACACTGAACTGACTTTGCTACAATGTAAAGTAGTGAGTGTACAGCTTGTATAACAGTGTAAATTTGCTGTCCCCTCAAAATAACTTAACACACAGCCATTAATGTCTAAACTGCCGGCAACAAAAATAAGTACACTCCTAAGTGAAAATGTACAAATTGGGCCCAATTAGCCATTTTACCTCCCCGATGTCATGTGACTCGTTAGTGTTACAAGGTCTCAGGTGAGAATGGGGAGCAGGTGTGTTAAATTTGGAGTTATCGCTCTCACTTTCTCATACTGGTCACTGGAAGTTCAACATGGCACCTCATGGCAAAGAACTCTCTGAGGATCAGAAAAAAGAATTGTTGCGCTACATAAAGATGGCCTAGGCTATAAGAAGATTGCCAAGACCCTGAAACTGAGCTGCAGCACGGTGGCCAAGACCATACAGAGGTTAAATAGGACAGGTTCCACTCAGAACAGGCCTCACCATGGTCGACCAAAGAAGTTGAGTGCACGTGCTCAGCGTCATATCCAGAGATTGTCTTTGGGAAATAGACGTATGAGTGCTGCCAGCATTGCTGCAGAGGTTGAAGGGGTGGGGGGTCAGCGTGTCAGTGCTCAGACCATACGCCGCACACTGCATCAAATTGGTCTGTATGGCTGTCGTCCCAGAAGGAAGCCTCTTCTAAAGATGATGCACAAGAAAGCCCAAAAACAGTTTGCTGATAACAAGCAGACTAAGGACATGGATTACTGGAACCATGTCCTGTGGTCTGATGAGACCAAGATAAACTTATTTGGTTCAGATGGTATCAAGCGTGTGTGGTGGCAACCAGGTGAGGAGTACAAAGACAAGTGTGTCTTGCCTACAGTCGAGCATGGTGGTGGGAGTGTCATGGTCTGGGGCTGCATGAGTGCTGCCGGCACTGGGGAGCAACAGATCATTGAGGAACCCATGAATGCCAACATGTACTGTGACATACTGAAGCAGAGCATGATCCCCTCCCTTCAGAGACTGGGCCACAGGTCAGTATTCCAACATAACGACCCCAAACACACCTCCAAGACGACCACTGCCTTACTAAAGAAGCTGAGGGTAAAGATGATGGACTAGCAAAGCATGTCTCCAGACCTAAACCCTATTGAGCATCTGTGGGGCATCCTCAAATGGAAGGTGGAGGAGCGCAAGGTCTCTAACATCCACCAGCTCTGTTATGTCGTCATGGAGGAGTGGAAGAGGACTATACTGAGACTGATGATAGTCTTGTGGAAGTTATAATAAGATATTGGGAGTGCCAATACTCCAGGAAAAGTTATCATATTAGATTGAGAGTGATAGTGGACTTTTTGGAGTTATGATAGCCTGTAGATAGTAATAATAGTCCATTAGTAGTTATAATGATATATTGGGAGTGATAATAGTGTGTTGGGAGTTATAATAATATATATTATGAATAATAATAGTTAGTTAGTAGTAATAATAACATATTGGGAGCTACAATAGTCTGTTGGGAGTTATGATAATATATTAGGATTGAAAATAATCTGTTGGGAGTTACATTGTATTGGTGTAGCAATATTTCCAGGCCTTTGGCCTGATGTGGGTCTGCCATTGTTACCGGTTACCTCTCTAGCCCATGTGAGCTGCGGCCCTGGGTGTGAGAACTGAGACATTGACAACTCCGGCATCTTTGTTTGGTTGTTTTATTGTAGTTTTAGGGGATGAGAGAAGGGAATGAATGGGATACTCCTTTCGCTCGACTATGTACAATTCTGGGACTTTTGCAGTAAAAATGCCCGTTAGTGCTGTCTTGACACCAGCCGAGGCTAGTCAACGCTTACTGACGCTCTGAACACACTGTATCTCTGAAAGCTGTGCTGGAACTCCGACTTAAAGAGGTTGTAAACCCCAAAAAAAATAGTTTTTTCTTTTTGCAACCTGCAAGAGAAACACATAATGAGCTAGTATGCATCGCATACTAGCTCATTATGAAATACTTACCTTAGAACGAGCCCCCGCCATGCCGTCCGCTTACCTGTATGACGGGCGACATGTCCAGTCGTCCGTCTTCCGGGATTGCGGCATCCGGCCATCTGATTGGCCGGAGCCGCGGTGACGTCACTCCCGCGCACGCACGCGGGAGCCGACGGTCACAGCACGGGGCTCTGAAGGAATGGCACGAGTGGCCGTTCCTTAAGAGCGCATGCGCCAGTGACGTCACTGGCTGCATGTAAGGTAAATATCTCCTAAACGGTACAGGTTTAGGAGATATTTACAGTACCTATAGGTAAGCCTTATTATAGGCTTACCTATAGGTAAAAGTTACAGAGGAGGGTTTACTTCCTCTTTAAGTCCAGAAGATCCAGGACTGTAGAACATTGAACGTCTGACACTGCTTGCACTGCAAAGTCACTGACTACTCTCTCCAGCCTTGCCCTGGCTTGAGGTAGCTTACTGTGTATTCCTGTATGGCTGCAACTCTCAACTAATGCACTCACACAGTGCATTAACTCTTCAGGGCCCAAACTGCAGACGCCCCCTTTACCACTTCAGGGTGCTCAACCTAGGTACCCCCTCTATCACTTCAGGGTCCTCTGACTAGGTACCCCCTTTACAGCTAGCTGACACTTTGGATCCTAGAATCTTCTCCGGAGTGGTCCCCACTGACTCTAGGCAGACCCCCAGGGGCAATCCTCAGTATTCACAACCTGTGTAGTCTTTCCTGGGACTGGACCCCTCTCGCTCTCGGCTGGTTCTCGGCACACCGGATCCCCTCAGCTCAACTCAGCACTCTCTGGATTCTCAGGCAGCACCCGAGACATCCACCTTCCTCCTGGGACTCTGCTTCCTGCCAAAGGCAATGAGTCACGCACTCCCTCAAACTTATACCCACTCCCAGAATCCTTTGTGGCAGAATCTGCCTTCTGGGGTAGTTACAAGCCTGAATGTATCCCTGATTGGGTTTCCTCCACTGCCCTATGAGAAGCCTCTCACAGAGCCAGTGGGGGAACTCCCCTCTCAGCAGGCACACCTGGAAGCCATGACACCCTAACCAAAAAGCAATCATGGCCCTGCTGTTAGGCAGACAAAGCCCAGTATACATTTACCTAGCACCTACCTGTAGGGTGCTACATTGGGATTGATTATAGTCTTTTAGGAGGTATGATAATGTATTGGGAGTGATAATAGTCTATTGAGAGGAGTCTGTTAGGAGTTATGTCTTTTTTTTATATGATAGGAGTTATGATAGTTTGTTGATAGGAATGAAGAGAACAATTTTAACATATTGGAAATTATAATAGTCCGTTGGGAGTTATGATAAAGTATTGGGAAATATGATAGTCTGTTGGGAGTGATAATAGCCTGTTGAGAGTTATAATAATATATTGGAAATGATAATAGCCTGTTGGGAGTTATGATAATAACATACCGTATATACTCGAGTATAAGTCGACCCGAGTATAAGCCGAGGCCCCTACTTTTACCACAAAAAGATGGGAAAAATGATTGACTCGAGTATAAGCCTAGGGTGAGAATGCAGGGCGGCGGGCATGGTACAGGAGAATGCAGGGCGGCGGGCATGGTACAGGAGAATGCAGGGCGGCGGGCATGGTACAGGAGAATGCAGGGCGGCGGGCATGGTACAGGAGAATGCAGGGCGGCGGGCATGGTACAGGAGAATGCAGGGTGGCAGGCATGGTACAGGAGAATGCAGGGTGGCAGGCATGGTACAGGAGAATGCAGGGTGGCAGGCATGGTACAGGAGAATGCAGGGCGGCGGGCATGGTACAGGAGAATGCAGGGCGGCGGGCATGGTACAGGAGAATGCAGGGCGGCGGGCATGGTACAGGAGAATGCAGGGCAGCGGGCATGGTACAGGAGAATGAAGGGTGGCAGGCATGGTACAGGAGAATGCAGGGTGGCTGGCATGGTACAGGAGAATGCAGGGTGACTGGCATGGTACAAGAGGATCCGGGGTTGTGGGCATACTACAGGAGATGCAGTGCTGTGGGCATGGTACAGGTGGGCCAGTGATAATAGCCTGTTGAGAGTTATAATAATATATTGGAAATGATAATAGCCTGTTGGGAGTTATGATAATAACATACCGTATATACTCGAGTATAAGTCGACCCGAGTATAAGCCGAGGCCCCTACTTTTACCACAAAAAGATGGGAAAAATGATTGACTCGAGTATAAGCCTAGGGTGAGAATGCAGGGCGGCGGGCATGGTACAGGAGAATGCAGGGTGGCGGGCATGGTACAGGAGAATGCAGGGCGGCGGGCATGGTACAGGAGAATGCAGGGTGGCTGGCATGGTACAGGAGAATGCAGGGTGGCTGGCATGGTACAGGAGAATGCAGGGTGGCAGGCATGGTACAGGAGAATGCAGGGCGGCGGGCATGGTACAGGAGAATGCAGGGCGGCGGGCATGGTACAGGAGAATGCAGGGTGGCTGGCATGGTACAGGAGAATGCAGGGTGGCTGGCATGGTACAGGAGAATGCAGGGTGGCAGGCATGGTACAGGAGAATGCAGGGCGGCGGGCATGGTACAGGAGAATGCAGGGCGGCGGGCATGGTACAGAAGAATGAAGGGTGGCAGGCATGGTACAGGAGAATGCAGGGCGGCGGGCATGGTACAGGAGAATGCAGGGCGGCGGGCATGGTACAGGAGAATGAAGGGTGGCAGGCATGGTACAGGAGAATGCAGGGTGGCAGGCATGGTACAGGAGAATGCAGGGTGACTGGCATGGTACAAGAGGATCCGGGGTTGTGGGCATACTACAGGCGATGCAGTGCTGTGGGCATGGTACAGGTGGGCCATGCCCACAGCACTGCATCCCTTGTAGTATGCCCGCAGCCCTGCATAATGGCAGGTAGTGCAGCTGTTTCACTTACCTGTTCCAGAGGCGCCTTCATTTTAAAAATTGCGCCGCCCGGCGCCGACACATCATTGCGCACGCGCCGCCGCCGCTCATATACGTTTGGCTATTCCCGACCTCTCCCGAGCAGCGGCGGCGCGTGCGCAGTGACATGTATGCGCCGGGTGGCGCCATTTTTAAAGCTTAAGCACGTCGGAGCGGCCAAGAACTTTTTTTTTTTTCTTGACTCGAGTATAAGCCGAGGGGGATGTTTTCAGCACAAAAAAATGTGCTGAAAAACTCGGCTTATACTCTAGTATATACGGTA
The DNA here is from genome assembly GCF_965119305.1 of Pelophylax lessonae. Lineage (NCBI taxonomy): Eukaryota > Metazoa > Chordata > Amphibia > Anura > Ranidae > Pelophylax > Pelophylax lessonae. The sequence continues at coordinate 628,347,826 of NC_138771.1, forward strand.
CTGGGAATTATAATAGTTTGGTTAATCTTCTGGAAGTTTCTAATTCTAATAGTCTGTGTTAGTCCTGACAAAATAGTGGGAGTGATAAAAGTCTGTAGAGAGTTGTAGTGATCTGTTGGGATCTATGATATCACAGCTGTGCATACTAGTGCTCATCAGCGGGCATCCTGCAGGTTGCCCCATGGTGGTAAATTCAGTTTCAGTATTTAGATAATTACAGAGGCCGGACTGGTAATTTCATTTCTCCGCCCTGCTGCTCTGTCCCCATTCTCTTCTCTCAGTCCTCCTCCTCCTCCCTATGACCATTCATGTGGCATGCAATGCCTGATTACCCCCTACCTTTCCGCTACACCCCCCCCTCGCATGCCTATTGTGACCACAGGCCCACCTGCCAGGCCTCCCCCAACAATTCATTAAGGAGTTCCCTCCTCCTGCCTTTAGATGAATTTCAGCCTCACTGGCTTGTGCCTAATCCTGTAATGAGAGCTCAGTCTGGGGCAGGTTGGGGAGAAGCGTGCCGTGTTACAGGCGTCCATGGCTGCCGGACATTTCTGATAACCGTGTCTGCCAAATGAGCTTTCAGCTGCCCATATACCAGTAGTGTATCCAACAAACATTTCTATGATAATTCTTTGAAGATTCTCAAAAAATCATTATAATTTGGAAAAAATGCACTTTCCCAAATAAAATATGCCGATAGAAATGAATCTGTTCAAGAAAAAATTCCTATTCTGCTCCATCAAGTTTTCTTTTCACTGTGGTCCAAAACTAACTTCAAGTTGACCCTACTAATGACTAGAAATCAAATATGAGTTTATAAAAGGAAACATTTCTAATAAGATTCTACTAAAGTATGGCCAGCTTTAGATCTAATGTAACAATCCATTCCATTTTTATCTGGTCAGGTAGGCCCTTGTATTACATGGCTGTTGGTAGAGCTAAAGGAGAATGTTCAGTTATATAAATTGCAGATAGATTCTAAGGGAACTCATGGCAATAAACCAGGGGTAGGCAACCTTTTAAGCACAGTTTGACGAAAAATGTTTTCAAAGAAATTGAGAATTTTATAAAAGAAAATTGTCAACTTCACAATCTCAATCACAAAAAGGAATTTTTATAAAGTAAATGCTGTAAACTACTTGAGTTATAGTGAGACATTTACGTACTGCACCTCCAGTCCTCATGGCAGCCCCAGTCCTCAGATCAGCCCCAATTCCTGCACCTCCAGTCCTCATGGCAGCCCCAGTCCTCAGTTTAGCCCCAATTCCTGCACCTCCAGTCCTCATAGCAGCCCCAGTCCTCAGATCAGCCCCAATTCCTGGACCTCCATCCTCATGGCAGCCCCAGTCCTCAGATCAGCCCTAATTTCTGCACCTCCAGTCCTCATAGCAGCCCCAGTCCTCAGTTCAGCCCCAATTCCTGGACCTCCGTCCTCATGGCAGCCCCAGTCCTCAGTTCAGCCCCAATTCCTGGACCTCCGTCCTCATGGCAGCCCCAGTCCTCAGTTCAGCCCTAATTTCTGCACCTCCAGCCCTCATGGCAGCCCAGTCCTCAGTTCAGCCCTAATTTCTGCACCTCCAGTCCTCATAGCAGCCCCAGTCCTCAGATCAGCCCCAATTCCTGGACCTCCGTCCTCATGGCAGCCCCAGTCCTCAGTTCAGCCCCAATTCCTGCACCTCCAGTCCTTAGATCAGCCCCAATTCCTGGACCTCCGTCCTCATGGCAGCCCCAGTCCTCAGTTCAGCCCCAATTCCTGGACCTCCGTCCTCATGGCAGCCCCAGTCCTCAGTTCAGCCCCAATTCCTGGACCTCCGTCCTCATGGCAGCCCCAGTCCTCAGATCAGCCCCAATTCCTGGACCTCCAGTCCTCATGGCAGCCCAAGTCTTCAGATCAGCCCCAATTCCTGCACCTCCAGTCCTCATGGCAGCCCCAGTCCTCAGTTTAGCCCCAATTCCTGCACCTCCAGTCCTCATAGCAGCCCCAGTCCTCAGATCAGCCCCAATTCCTGGACCTCCGTCCTCATGGCAGCCCCAGTCCTCAGATCAGCCCCAATTCCTGGACCTCCGTCCTCATGGCAGCCCCAGTCCTCAGATCAGCCCTAATTTCTGCACCTCCAGTCCTCATAGCAGCCCCAGTCCTCAGTTCAGCCCCAATTCCTGGACCTCCATCCTCATGGCAGCCCCAGTCCTCAGTTCAGCCCCAATTCCTGGACCTCCGTCCTCATGGCAGCCCCAGTCCTCAGTTCAGCCCTAATTTCTGCACCTCCAGTCCTCATGGCAGCCCAGTCCTCAGTTCAGCCCTAATTTCTGCACCTCCAGTCCTCATAGCAGCCCCAGTCCTCAGTTCAGCCCCAATTCCTGGACCTCCGTCCTCATGGCAGCCCCAGTCCTCAGTTCAGCCCCAATTCCTGGACCTCCGTCCTCATGGCAGCCCCAGTCCTCAGTTCAGCCCCAATTCCTGGACCTCCGTCCTCATGGCAGCCCCAGTCCTCAGTTCAGCCCTAATTTCTGCACCTCCAGTCCTCATGGCAGCCCAGTCCTCAGTTCAGCCCTAATTTCTGCACCTCCAGTCCTCATAGCAGCCCCAGTCCTCAGATCAGCCCCAATTCGTGGACCTCCGTCCTCATGGCAGCCCCAGTCCTCAGTTCAGCCCCAATTCCTGCACCTCCAGTCCTCAGATCAGCCCCAATTCCTGGACCTCCGTCCTCATGGCAGCCCCAGTCCTCAGTTCAGCCCCAATTCCTGGACCTCCGTCCTCATGGCAGCCCCAGTCCTCAGTTCAGCCCCAATTCCTGGACCTCCGTCCTCATGGCAGCCCCAGTCCTCAGTTCAGCCCCAATTCCTGGACCTCCGTCCTCATGGCAGCCCCAGTCCTCAGTTCAGCCCTAATTTCTGCACCTCCAGTCCTCATGGCAGCCCAGTCCTCAGATCAGCCCCAATTCATGCACCATCACACCTCAGATCACTGTAGCCCCCTGCAAATCCATCCCAGCACTGTACGCCCTTGCACATCTGCCCCACCACTGTACCTCCTGCTCTTCTGCCCCACCACTGTACCCCCCTGCACATCTGCCCAACCAATGTACCCCCCACACATCTGCCTCACCGTTGTAACCCCCCCACATCTGCCCAACCAATGTACTCCTCTGCACATCTACCCCACCACTGTACCCTCCCACACATCTGCTCCACTGATGTATTCCCCTGCACATCTGTTCCACCACTGTACCCCCATGCACATCTGCCCCACCTCTGTATCTCCTGCTCTTCTGCCCCACCACTGTACCCCCCTGCACATCTGTCCCACCAGTGCACACCCCCATATCTGCCTCACTTCCGTACCCCCCCAACGCATGTCCCATCACTGTACCCCCTGCACATCTGCCTCACCACTGTACCCCCTGCACATCTGCCTCACCACTGTACCCCCTGCACATCTGCCCCACCACTGTACCCCCTGCACATCTGCCTCACCACTGTACCCCCTGCACATCTGCCCCACCACTGTACCCCCCTGCACATCTGTCCCACCAGTGCACACCCCCATATCTGCCTCACTTCCGTACCCCCCCCCCCAACGCATGTCCCATCACTGTACCCCCCCTGCACATCTGCCTCACCACTGTACCCCCCTGCACATCTGCCTCACCACTGTACCCCCTGCACATCTGCCCCACCACTGTAAGCCCCTGCACATCTGCCCAATTACTGTACCCTCTCGCACATCTGCCCCAGTAATGTACCCCCACACACATATGTCCCACCACTGTACCCCCCTGCACATCTGTCCACTCAATTTACTCCGCTGCACATCTACCTCACCACTGTAGCCCCCCTGCACATCTGCCCAGTTACTGTACCCTCTCGCACATCCGCCCCAGTAATGTACCTCCACACACATATGTCCCACCACTGTAGCCCCCCTGCACATCTGCCCCACTGCTGTACCCCCTGCACATCTGCCCCACCAATTCACTCCCCTGCACATCTGCCTCACCACTGTCACCCCCTGCACATCTGCCCCACTGTTGTATCCCCCTGCACATCTGTCCCACCACTGTCCCCCCTGCACATCTGCCCCACCACTGTGCCCTTTGCAAATCTGTCCCATCACTGTACCTCCTGCTCTTCTGCCCCACCACTGAACACCCCCACACATCTGGCCCATTAATGCACCCCCACTGCTGTACCCCCTGCACATATGCCCCCCCCCCCCACTGTAACCCCCTGCACATCTGCCCCACTACTGTACCCTCTCGCACATCTGCCCCATCAATGTACTCCCCCACACATCTATCTCACCATTGTACCCCCCACACATCTGTCCCACCACTGTACCCTTTGCACATCTGCCCCACCACTACCCCCTGCACATCTGCCCTACCACTGGAAAATCATGCACATCTGCCCCATTACTGTACCCTCTCACACATCTGCCCAAGCAATGTACTCCCTCCACACATCTGTACTCCCCTTAACATCTGTCCCACCACTGTTCTCCTCTGCACACCTGCCCCACCGCTGCACGCCCCTGCACATCTGTCCCACCAATTTACTCCCCTGCACATCTGCCTCACCACTGTACCCACCACACATCTGCCCCACCGATGTATCCCCCTGCACATCTGTTCCACCACTATAATCCCTGCACATTTGCCCCACCACTGTGCCCTTTGCACATCTGCCCCACCACTGTATCTCCTGCCCCACCACTGAACCCCACCGCACATCTGTCCAACCACTGTAGCCCCCTGCACATCTACCCCACCACTGTAACCCTCGCGCACATTTGCACCACCAATGTACTTCCCCACACATCTGTCCCACCACTGTACCCCCCCACACATCTTTCCCTCTACTGTACCCTCTGCACATCTGCCCCACCACTGTACCCCCCGCACATCTGCCCCACCACTGTAAGCCCCTGCACATCTGCCCCACCACTGTACCCCTGATTATCTGACCCACCATTGTACCCCTGCATGCATCTGCCCAACCACTGTACCCCCCTGTACGTCTGCCCCACCACTGTACTCCCCTGCACATCTTCCCCATCATGCCTCAACGCTATATCCCCCTGCTCATCTGCCCCACCACTGTACCCCCTGCTCATCTGCCCTACCGCTGTACCCTCTTGTCATCTATGATGTGCACAATATGCAGAGCAGTGCAAGGAAGCAGAGATGAGACACAGCAACCTGTACTGGCACACTCATCCCCGCTGATCCGCCTCCAGCATACAGCACGGGTGCTTGTATGTGATGTCACATTCAAGCATCTGGAACGGATGCGCAGTGATGAGCTCAGGTCAGAGGCATTTTCTGAAAGCAGTGAACCTGTGTGCAAGATCATAAATTGGACCCTTCCAGCTGAGAAAAAGTGCAGCGTAGTGCACTGCAGCAAAAATTGGGTGTGATATTTATTGGGCGAAATACTGGCTATGACTTAAAGGGACGCAGAGTGCAGGGGTTCCGTAGTACGTGACGCAAAGTCAGGAGTAAGTGATGCAGAATTTAAGGGTTGGGAGTAGGTGATGACACAGACATGAAAAAAAAATATATATATATATAGTACAGTATATTTCAACAAAGAAGAAATTCCTTCTTTCTGAGATTGGTAATGTCAACCAAGTAGGTCATCTTCCTCCAGATGGTGGGTGGGGCTAGCAGGACTGGGATTGACTTTAACAGTGGCCAATCACAGTCCTCCTCCCCCTGGAAACAGGGACCACACCCCTAGCAGAACTGCACACAAAGCAAACAATGTTTCCCATCTTGTACAATGTGTGGGTCTTGTTCAGGGCCTCCCTCTTAGTGCGGCTGCAGTGCAGGGAATTCTGAGATTGAAATGCATTAGTGTGGCTGAAGCTGTGTCTCACTGACCACTTCCCTGCGCTGCTCTGCTGATAGGGAGGGAGTTACATGCTGACAAAAGAGGCTTTACTTGTGGCACCGGGGAGTTGCCTACCCCTGCAATAAACTCTCTTTATTATAACAAAATAGTAAAGGCTAAAAAAAAGAAAATGTTAAAAAAAAAATCCGGACACTTTCTTAAGGCTTTCTGATAACTCAACTTCTGGAACCCGGCTATTCATCTCACCAAGGATAGATGAGTGAACTTTCTCATTCAGGTCCATTTCAATAATTTGCCCTGGATTAACCTTATCTGCACATACATATATACTATATTACCAAAAGTATTGGGACGCCTGCCTTTACACACACATGAACTTTTATGACATCCCAGTCTTAGTCCATAGGGTTCAATATTGAGTTGGCCCACCCTTTGCTGCTATAAAAGCTTCAACTATGCTAGGAGGACTGTCCACAAGGTTTAGGAGTGTGTATGGGAGTGTTTGACCATTCTTCCAGAAGCACATTTGTGAGGTCATGCACTGATGTGGACGAGAAGGCCTGGCTCACAGTCTCTGCTCTAATTTATCCCAAAGGTGTTCTATCGGTTAGGACTCTGTGCAGGCCAGTCAAGTTCCTCCACCCCAAATTTGCTCATTCATGTCTTTATGAAGCTTTATGAACTGGCCTGCACTAAGTCCTGACCTCAACCTGATAAAACACCTCTGAAATTTATTAGAGCTGAGACTACGAGCCAGGCCTTCTCGTCCAACCTCAGTGCCTGACCTCACAAATGTGCTTCTGGAAGAATGGTGAAACATTCCCATAGACACACTCCTAAACCTTGTGGACAGCCTTCCCAGAACAGTTGCGCAAACCAATCAAAATACACTCATTGCAATTTTCTTTTTTTTTTACCAAAAATATGTAGCAGAATACAAATTGGCCTAAAAAGGATGAAAATTTTTGATTTAAAAAATCTTTTTTGGAAATGTTTTATAGCAGAATGTGAAAAATATTTTTTTTTTTTAGAATTGTCACTCTTTTTTTGTTTATAGAGAATAAAAAATAAAAATGGCAGAGGTGATCAAATACCACCAAAAGAAAGCTATATTTGTGGGGAAAAAGACATTAATTTTATTTAGGTACTGCGTCTCACGACCGCGTAATTTTCCGTAATTTTAAAGTAACGCAGTCCCGAATCGCAAAAAAATGGACTGGTCATTATGGGGCAAATCCTTCCAGTTCAGACGTGGTTAAAGAACATTTCTACTTTTGATTTGTAAACAAAAATATCATATTTCCAGTAACAGAGGCAGAACATGCATTGGTGGTTCAGTGGTAGAATTCTCGCCTGCCACGCGGGAGGCCCGGGTTCGATTCCCGGCCAATGCAGTTAAATTTTTTTTGCAAGTACCTCCCCCTCTATCTGCTCACTCGTATCTGCAAAGTTTACATTGTGAATGTGGAAAGGCACACTATAGCAACAAATGTTACATTATGTTCTGAAAGTATCTCCTTCAGAAGCCGATAGCTGATTATTGAACAGTGCAAGGCGCTCTGCCTATATACACGAAAACTGAAAGTAGGAAACAGAAACCACAAGACGCTGATTGCAAGCAGTTGGTTTGTCTGAAACATTACACTCTGCTGAAAACTATTTTGAAACTCAGTGAGGACAACAGAGACAAGAAGAAGATTATTCATTCTTAGGACAGAAGAGATTGTATTCACATATAATCATAACTAGAGCTTCTAAAGCTGGATACACACTATACAATTGTCTTTAGATTTTTTCCTTTAGACTTACCAAAACCATATAATAGGAGGTCAAATCTAAACTCTTTCAATGTGTATTCAATCAGGCAGACCCCTGCACCACATAGCTGAAGGTAAATCTAAAGGAAATCTAACAACAAAAGTTGTATAGTGTGTATCCAGCCTAATGACTTGTACCAGAGCATGTGTCAGAGGTCAGTGGGAGGAATGGTGCTCCTGTATCAGTGGTCAGTGGAAGGAATAGTGCTCTTGTGTCAGTGGTCAGTGGGAGGAATGATGCTCTTGTATCAGTGGTCAGTGGAAGGAATGGTGCTCTTGTGTCAGTGGTCAGTGGGAGGAATGATGCTCTTGTGTCAGTGGTCAGTGGAAGGAATGGTGCTCTTGTGTCAGGGGTCAGTGGGAGGAATGATGCTCCTGTATCAGTGGTCAGTGGAAGGAATGATGATCCTGTATCAGTGGTCAGTGGAAGGAATGATGATCCTGTATCAGTGGTCAGTGGAAGGAATGATGATCCTGTATCAGTGGTCAGTGGGAGGAATGGTGCTCTTGTATCAGTGGTCAGTGGAAGGAATGGTGCTCCTGTATCAGTGGTCAGTGGGAGGAATGATGCTCTTGTATCAGTGGTCAGTGGAAGGAATGGTGCTCTTGTGTCAGTGGTCAGTGGAAGGAATGGTGCTCTTGTGTCAGTGGTCAGTGGGAGGAATGGTGCTCCTGCATCAGTGGTCAGTGGGAGGAATGGTGCTCCTGTATCAGTGGTCAGTGGGAGTAATGGTGATCCTGTATCAGTGGTCAGTGGGAGGAATGATGCTCTTGTATCAGTGGTCAGTGGGAGGAATGGTGCTCCTGTATCAGTGGTCAGTGGGAGTAATGGTGATCCTGTATCAGTGGTCAGTGGGAGGAATGATGCTCTTGTATCAGTGGTCAGTGGAAGGAATAGTGCTCTTGTGTCAGTGGTCAGTGGGAGGAATGATGCTCTTGTATCAGTGGTCAGTGGAAGGAATGGTGCTCTTGTGTCAGTGGTCAGTGGGAGGAATGATGCTCTTGTGTCAGTGGTCAGTGGAAGGAATGGTGCTCTTGTGTCAGGGGTCAGTGGGAGGAATGATGCTCCTGTATCAGTGGTCAGTGGAAGGAATGATGATCCTGTATCAGTGGTCAGTGGAAGGAATGATGATCCTGTATCAGTGGTCAGTGGAAGGAATGGTGCTCTTGTGTCAGTGGTCAGTGGAAGGAATGGTGCTCTTGTGTCAGTGGTCAGTGGGAGGAATGGTGCTCCTGCATCAGTGGTCAGTGGGAGGAATGGTGCTCCTGTATCAGTGGTCAGTGGGAGTAATGGTGATCCTGTATCAGTGGTCAGTGGGAGGAATGATGCTCTTGTATCAGTGGTCAGTGGGAGGAATGGTGATCCTGTATCAGTGGTCAGTGGAAGGAATTATGCTCTTGTATCAGTGGTCAGTGGAAGGAATGGTGCTCTTGTGTCAGTGGTCAGTGGAAAGAATGGTGCTCTTGTGTCAGTGGTCAGTGGGAGGAATGGTGCTCCTGCATCAGTGGTCAGTGGGAGGATGTAACGCTCCTGCGTTTTTATTGTAAGCTGGATTTGCAGCTGCAGAATCTCCACTCAGTAGTCATGTAGAGATGTGTTGGAATACCAGATCCAACTCTCCAGACTCATCACTGTGGGCCTGTCTGCTTCAGCATACAGATATACACACACTCAATAAGATGTTCCTGGAGTGATAGGATGTATATGATAGTATGGAGGTGATGTGCTGAAGGGACAGGTGTGAGCAGTGACAGAAATGGTAAGCACTTGATAGTAATGTTCAGGAGAGTGGTAGATGGTAATAGGTAGAATGCAGATAGGTTAGTAATCATGTATAGTAACAGGTGGTAAGGACAGCAGATGACATAGACAGGATAGACTAACCCAGTGCAAGGATAGATGGTAGTAGACTCAAGAGCTAGCAATCTATGTAACAGTGCAGATGGTAGAATTAGTATACATAGATAGTAACAGTCCTTAATATGCAGAAGATGATAGTGTAAGTTAGTTATGGAGGATTCCCCTGTGGGGTACTTATCACTAGTAAGGTTTAGTAAGTAGATGGGTCCAGTAGTGAGGGAGTGATCCGGTAGCGAGGTACGGGATCAGATGCGAGGTTCCGGTCTGTTCCAGGTAAAGGCGAATAGCTGGAGGTTCCGACAGCAAGACAAGGCTTGTGAGCATGTAGACACACATTGAACGAACAACGTGAGAGAGAATGTTGGCGATTGAAATAGCCGCTCAGCGGCGCTCAGCGATGACGTCATCCGTCTTAAAGGTGTATGCGTTCCACCTAACTAGAAAGGTGGGACGCAATGTTTTGAAAGGAAAATGGTAAATAAGGGTACCAAAGGTACCAGAATCTTACAGAGGAATGGTGCTCCTGTATCAGTGGTCAGTGGGAGGAATGGTGCTCCTGTATCAGTGGTCAGTGGGAGGAATGGTGCTCCTGTGTCAGTGGTCAGTGGGAGGAATGATGCTCTTGTGTCAGTGGTCAGTGGGAGGAATGGTGCTCTTGTGTCAGTGGTCAGTGGAAAGAATGGTGCACTTGTGTCAGTGGTCAGTGGGAGGAATGATGCTCTTGTGTCAGTGGTCAGTGGGAGGAATGGTGCTCTTGTCAGTGGTCAGTGGAAGGAATGATGCTCTTGTGTCATTGGTCAGTGGAAGAAATGGTGCCTCTGTGTCAGTGGTCAGTGGGAGGAATGGTGCTCCTGTATCAGTGGTCAGTGGAAGGAATGGTGCTCCTGTATCAGTGGTCATTGGGAGGAATGGTGCTCCTGTGTCAGTGGTCAGTGGAAGGAATGATGCTCTTGTGTCAGTGGTCAGTGGAAGGAATGGTGCTCCTGTGTCAGTGGTCAGTGGGAGGAATGATGCTCTTGTGTCAGTGGTCAGTGGGAGGAATGGTGCTCCTGTGTCAGTGGTCAGTGGGAGGAATGGTGCTCTTGTGTCAGTGGTCAGTGGGAGGAATGATGCTCTTGTATCAGTGGTCAGTGGAAGGAATGGTGCTCTTGTGTCAGTGGTCAGTGGAAGGAATGGTGCTCTTGTATCAGTGGTCAGTGGGAGGAATGATGCTCTTGTATCAGTGGTCAGTGGAAGGAATGATGCTCTTGTATCAGTGGTCAGTGGAAGGAATGGTGTTCTTGTATCAGTGGTCAGTGGGAGGAATGGTGCTCCTGTATCAGTGGTCAGCGGAAGGAATGGTGCTCTTGTGTCAGTGGTCAGTGGAAGGAATGGTGCTCCTGTATCAGTGGTCAGTGGAAGGAATGGTGCTCCTGTATCAGTGGTCATTGGGAGGAATGGTGCTCCTGTGTCAGTGGTCAGTGGGAGGAATGGAGCTCCTGTGTCAGTGGTCAGTGGAAGGAATGGTGCTCTTGTGTCAGTGGTCAGTGGGAGGAATGGTGCTCCTGTGTCAGTGGTCAGTGGGAGGAATGGTGCTCTTGTGTCACTGGTCAGTGGAGGAAATGATGCCCCTGTGTTATTGGTCAGTGGAAGGAATAGTGCTCCCATATCAGTGGTCAGTGGGATGAATGATGCTCTTGTGTAAGTGGTCAGTGAAAAAAAATGGTGGCTCTATGTCAGTAGCCAGTGAAAGGAATGGTGCCCCTTTGTCAGGGGTCAGTGGAAGAAATAGTCACATGGCCTAATTAAAACAGCAAGCATAACATAACGTGTTAACATTTTGCCATGCAATTTTTGCACAATTAGTTTAGGACTGGTCATACATGTTCAATTTTCTTGTACAATTTTCCTTTGGAATTACCTTAAACTATGTAGTGCAAGGGCCTGCCTAATTGGGTACAATTGAAAGTTGTTTAGTTTGTTTGACCTCATATTATATGGGATTTTGGTAAATCTAAAGGAAAATTGTACAAGGTGATTGAACATAGTTACGTAGTAGTTGAGCTTGAATAAAGACAATAGTCCATCCAGTTCAACCTGTGTAGGTGTCTATGGCCGTAATCATTTCCCATACCCCTTAATGTTCTGATCCTTTAGATGTACATCCAAGAGTCTTTTGAAAGTAGCCATACTTCCCGCAGTAACTATCTTTAGTGGCAGTAAGATGTATGGCCAGTCGAAGACTTACCAAAACCATGTAATATGGGGACCTACAGAAACTATCCCATAAATCTGTATCCAATTAGACAGGCCCTTGTACTACATAGTTATTGGTATATTTAGGGGAGATTGTATGATCATACTGTAATGGGTATAGTCAGCTCTAGATATGTGTAGATGAGTTTATATGAAGCTATGGTGGTTTCTTGACTGCTGCCAATAGCAATGGAGATTTTGGTATTTCCTCTGTTCTACGGCAACATAAATGGATAGATATAAATAGATAGAGATAGATAGATAGATAGATAGATAGATAGATAGATAGATAGATAGATAGATAGATAGATAGATAGATAGATAGATAGATATCCTTAAACCATATGGCCTTTTGGTGTGACATCAAAGGTAACATCCCTTGTATAGAGCTTATGTGTCCGGAATAAATAGGATTAAGCAGTTAGTAAAATATTTGCATTCGGAGAGAGTGACAGCAGTGAAAGGTGGGTCAGTCCCGGCATCCATTGTCCTCTCCTCCAACCCATCCAAAAGGGGGATTTAATCAGGGCTTATCCTCCTAATCCATTTTATCTGTGTGGCTCTTTCTGCTCTTCTCATTTTGGGCTTTTTAGGCTTTGAAATCCGGCCCTCTTCTTTTTGGTCCCCCAACCGCTTAAATATTCAAGGTGCCCTAATTCCACATAATGCCGCTATGGTCTCTTCTCTCTCCCATTTTTAGAAAACTCCATAAAATGGGTTTAAGCTTCCATAGAGACAGCAGATTACACCTAAAAATCCCTAAAAAAGAGGAAATGACTTCAGGCGGAAAGCACTTGATGACCCTTCTTAAAAACACCCCAACTCACATTGATTTGACTTGTTTAACATCTACAATACATGTAAAAAAAGGTGCTATAGGCATCATATGTTGTGTCCAATATCCACTTGGCTAATAAGAACTTTAAGGAGGATTCCAAGTTTCAACATATTTGTGGTAAATGTGATTCCTAGGAGGCAATGAAGGAATATAATTAAGTTCATACATAATGTTTAATATATCTGTTCTGTTTTATTACATTAGTACAGGCCCTTGAAATGGAACACCTTTTATAAAAATGTAATAAATGTATTAATTAATTAAATAAATGAATAACTGAAAAGCAGTGCCCACTGTAAAGGTCCACTAATAAAACTTAAAACCACATCATATAGTCACACAAATAGTCATAATAGTTACTATTTTTTATGTGTGACTATTATTATATATTTATCCCACTTATTGTGTTGATTTGTGTTTGAATTTCTTTTATTTCTTTTTCTATGTGTGACCATTATTATATACTTATTTTTATTTTATTTTGATGTGTATTTATTGTAATATACTTCAGTTGATTTATTTACATTTATTTCATTTCATTTTAATGTGTGACTATATATATATATATATATATATATATATATATATATATATATATATATATATATATAAATATGTGTGTGTGTGTGTGTGTGTATATATATATATTTTTATGTGCATTTTATTTTATTTTTATTATTTTATTTTTATAGTATTTTTGATGTGTATTTATTGTAATATACTTCAGTTTATTTAATTCCATTTATTTAATTCCATTTTAATGTGTGACTATATATATATATATATATATATATATATATATATATATATATATATATATATATATATATATATATGTGTGTGTGTGTGTATATATATTTTTTTTATGTGCATTTTATTTTATTTTTATTATTATATTTTTATTGTATTTTTTTGGATGTGTCACCATTATTACCTATTTGTTACTTATTTTATTTTGAAGTGTATTTATTCTACCTTATTTAATAGAATTTACTTTAATGTTTTTCATTTTGATGTGTAACTATTATTATATATTTATTAAATTTAATAAATTTATGTTTAAAAAATAACTTTATTTTATGGTATTTCTTTTTCTTAATGCGTCACCAGTAATATAAATGTATTATTTTATTTTAATGTGTGACTATTAGTAAAGCTTTAGGCACTGTTTTTTTTTCTTATATGTGGGTGTATAAATACCATCTTAGCTGGCTGCTTTTTTTTTTTTACATGTTCAATGGTTGGAGTGCAACGTCGTTTTCTATAAAATTTAAATGATATATATATATATATATATATATATATATATATATAGACATATCTCTATCTATCTATCTATATATACACACCCCTCACATTTTTGTAAATATTCTATTATATCTTTTCATTTGACAACACTGAAGAAATTACACTTTGCTACAATGTAAAGTAGTGAGTGTACAGCTTGTATAACAGTGTAAATTTGCCGTCCCCTCAAAATAACTCAACACACAGCCATTAATGTCTAAACCGCTTTACCCTCAGCTTCTTTAGCAAGGCAGTGGTCTTGGAGGTGTGTTTGGGGTCGTTATGTTGGAATACTGCCCTACGGCCCAGTCTCCCAAGGGAGGGGATCATGCTCTGCTTCAGTATGTCACAGTACATGTTGGCATTCATGATTCCCTCAATGAACTGTAGCTCCCCAGTGCTGTCAGCACTCATGCAGCCCCAGACCATGACACTCCCACCACCATGCTTGACTGTAGGCAAGACACACTTGTCTTTGTACTCCTCCCCTGATTGCCACCACACACGCTTGACACCATCTGAACCAAATAAGTTTATCTTGGTCTCATCAGACCACAGGACATGGTTCCAGTAATCCATGTCCTTAGTCTGTTTGTCTTCAGCAAACTGTTTTTGGGCTTTCTTGTGCATTATCTTTAGAAGAGGCTTCCTTCTGGGAGGACAGCCATGCAGACCCATTTGATGCAGTGTGCGGCGTATGGTCTGAGCACTGACAGGCTGACCCCCCACCCCTTCAACCTCTGCAGCAATGCTGGCAGCACTCATACGTCTATTTCCCAAAGACAATTTCTGGATATGACACTGAGCATGTGCACTCAACCTCTTTGGTCGACCATGGTGAGGTCTGTTCTGAGTGGAACCTGTCCTGGTAAACCGCTGTATGGTCTTGGCCACCGTGCTGCAGCTCAGTTTCAGGGTCTTGGCAATCTTCTTATAGCCTAGGCCATCTTTATGTAGAGAAACAATTCTTTTTTTCAGATCCTCAGAGAGTTCTTTGCCATGAGGTGCCATGTTGCACTTCCAGTGACCAGTATGAGAGAGTGAGAGCGATAACACCAAATTTAACACACCTGCTCCCCCTTCACACCTGAGACCTTGTAACACTAACGAGTCACATGACACCAAGTAGGGAAAATGGCTAATTCGGCCCAATTTAGACATTGTCACTTAGGGGTGTACTCACTTTTGTTGCCAGCGGTTTAGACATTAATGGCTGTGTTGAGTTATTTTGAGGGGACAGCAAATGTACACTGTTATACAAGCTGTACACTCACTACTTTACATTGTAGCAAAGTCTCATTTCTTCAGTTGTCACATGAAAAGATAGAATAAAATATTTACAAAAACGTGAGGGGTGTACTTATTTTTGTGAGATACTGTATATGCGAATTGGATGCGTTTTGAACTGTGTCTGATTCGCATTACATGTGAATCAAACCGGCTTTCTACAGAGTCAGTTCACATATATGCGGTGCAGCGGCAGTGCATATTTGCTGCAATTTTAAAAGAGTCCTGTGCAGTTTCTGAGCACTGCGCACATCTGATTAGTTTTAAACACAAATTTAATCTTAAAACAAAAACAAATGGCGTGGGATCCCCCCCTCTAATCTATAGTAGACCCTTAGGTTTAGTATGGATTTTGAGGGGAATCTCCATGCCAAAATGTAAAGGGGAACTCCCACGCCAAAATGTAAATACAAATTGGTGCAGAGTCCCCCCAAAATAATCCATAGCGGACCCTTATCCAAGCATGCAGCCTGGAAGATCAGGAAAGGGGGGGGGGGAGAAGTGAGCGCCCCTACCCCCTTCTGAATCATAACAGGCCATATGCCCGGAAAATGGAGGGGCTCCCCCCCAAAGCTCCTTGTCCCCATGTTGATGGGTACAAGGGCCTCTTCCCCATAACCCTAGCTGGTGCTTGTGGGGGTCTGTGGGCTGGGGGGTTTATCGGAATCTGGAAGTCCCCTTTAACAAGGGGGCCCCTAGATCCTGGTCATGTGATCATGTGAATGAATTTGGGGTACATTTAGGAGTCTGATATGGATTGGGGGAGGGACCCCCACACAGTTTTGTTCTCAATTTTTTAATTGCCGGCAATGTTTTTTTTACATTCAGCTGTCAGTGGGGAACCCCGCTGACAGCTAATGAGTCATCTGTTGGTAAGGAGGCGACGGCCGTTTTACTGGCTCCAAAAATTTGCATCCGAACCGCATCTAAATCCTAGCTGAACCACTGAACAGCTGTTTTGGAAATTTGCAGTGAAAACTGAGGGGAAATTCGCATGTGTAGGGCTGGCCTAAGAGTAGATTTCCTGCACATTTCTTCTAATTTCCTGTTGTGCCCATAGGACAGGAAGTGAAAGGAAATTTCCTTAATCGGACACTGGGCAAAAGAAAACAAAAAGATAACTAAGGTTTTGTCTCTTCTATACTCTATCCAAAACAAAATGTTCTGCCTTTAGATATACGTACTTTAAAACTAAACTTTATTCTGCTTATATTTTACTCTCACTGGTTCCCACCTCCACCCTCATCAATATGCAAAGGACATTAAAAAAAAAAAAAAATCTTTGCATTTTCTTTACAAACCTTATCTTAGATCCAGTGATGATGTCTCTGTGCTTCTCTAAGCAGTGCAGGCAGATCATGGCTAGTGGGAGGGGCCGGCAGGGTGCTGTACATAGCTTCCTGAAAACATCAGTGGGCTGGCTTTTGGGAGGAGTTATGCAAATGTCAATATGCCTTGATGGGTGGACAACAATCTAACGGCATAGGTCACCTATGTCTAAACTATGGCCCTCCAGCTGTTCAGGAACTACAATTCCCATCATGCCAAGTTATGCCTGTAAATGTCAGAGATTTACAATGCCTCATGGGAATTGTGGTTCCTGAACAGCTGGGACACCTCTGACATAGGTCATTTGCAGGCAGGCTGGGTGTGCATGCAGTCCACCCTAGGTGATGCCAACTGAGAACTGAAATCCATTGGATGAAAGGGGCAGCCCAGGAACAGTCACGCTAGGGAGGAAAGGGCTTGATGATGCTGGACATCCTCCAGCCAGGAAATAAGATGGACTCTATCTGACTTGCTGCAGCTTCTAATGCATACTGAGAAAAACTCACAGTGTGCAGTGAAATTTAGAGAAAGCATTTTTTAGTGCAGGAGAGGAGCAACAACTGTGCAAGACTGAAGGGAAGGCTGGAGGTCAGATTTAAAGTCAATAACCCCAGGAGCATGCAGTCACTATATCTGGTCTCCCTAGGAGCCAGCAGTCACTATATCTTGTCTCCCCAGGATCCTGCAGTCACTATATCTGGTCTCCCCAGGAGCCTGCACTCACTATATCTGGTCTCCCCAAGAGCCTGCACTCACTATATCTGGTCTCCCCAGGATCCTGCAGTCACTATATCTGGTCTCCCCCGGATCCTGCAGTCACTATATCTGATCTCCCCAGGAGCCGGCAGTCACTATATCTAGTCTCCCCAAGAGCCTGCAGTCACTATATCTGGTCTCCCCAGGATCCTGCAGTCACTATATCTGGTCTCCCCCGGATCCTGCAGTCACTATATCTGATCTCCCCAGGAGCCGGCAGTCACTATATCTAGTCTCCCCAAGAGCCTGCAGTCACTATATCTGGTCTCCCCAGGATCCTGCAGTCACTATATCTGGTCTCCCCCGGATCCTGCAGTCACTATATCTGATCTCCCCAGGAGCCGGCAGTCACTATATCTAGTCTCCCCAAGAGCCTGCAGTCACTATATCTGGTCTCCCCAGGATCCTGCAGTCACTATATCTGGTCTCCCCCGGATCCTGCAGTCACTATATCTGATCTCCCCAGGAGCCGGCAGTCACTATATCTAGTCTCCCCAAGAGCCTGCAGTCACTATATCTGGTCTCCCCAGGATCCTGCAGTCACTATATCTGGTCTCCCCCGGATCCTGCAGTCACTATATCTGGTCTCCCCAGGAGCCGGCAGTCACTATATCTGGTCTCTCCAGGATCCTGCAGTCACTATATCTGGTCTCCCCAAGAGCCTGCAGTCACTATATCTGGTCTCCCCAGGAGCCTGCATTCACTATATCTGGTCTCCCCCAAGAGCCTGCAGTCACTATATCTGGTCTTCCAAAGAGCCTGCAGTCACTATATCTGGTCTCCCCAAGAGCCTGCAGTCACTATATCTGCTCTCCCCAGGAGCCTGCATTCACTATATCTGGTCTCCCCAGGAGCCAGCAGTCACTATATCTGGTCTCCTCAGGAGCCTGCAGTCACTATATCTGGTCTCCCCAGGAGCCTGCATTCACTATATCTGGTCTCCCCAGGAGCCAGCAGTCACTATATCTGGTCTCCCCAGGATCCTGCAGTAACTATATCTAGTCTCCCCAGAAGCCTACAGTCACTATATCTGGTCTCCCAGGAGCCTGCAGTCACTATATCTGCTCTCCCCAGGAGTCTGCAGTCACTATATCTGGTCTCCCCAGGAGCCTGAAGTCACTATATCTGGTCTCCCCAGGATCCTGAAGTCACTATATCTGGTCTCCCCAGGATCCTGCAGTCACTATATCTGGTCTCCCCAAGAGCCTGCAGTCACTATATCTGCTCTCCCCAGGAGCCTGCAGTCACTATATCTGCTCTCCCCAGGAGCCTGCATTCACTATATCTGATCTCCCCAGGGGCCTGCAGTCACTATATCTGCTCTCCCCAGGAGCCTGCAGTCACTATATCTGGTCTCCCCAGGAGCCTGCAGTCACTATATCTGCTCTCCCCAGGAGCCTGCATTCACTATATCTGATCTCCCCAGGAGCCTGCAGTCACTATATCTGCTCTCCCCAGGAGCCTGCAGTCACTATATCTGATCTCCCCAGGAGCCTGCAGTCACTATATCTGGTATCCCCAGGAGCCTGCAGTTACTATATCTGGTCTCTCCAGGAGCCTGCAGTCACTATATCTGGTCTCCCCAGGAGCCTGCAGTCACTATATCTGATCTCCCCAAGAGCCTGCAGTCACTATATCTGCTCTCCCCAGGATCCTGCATTCACTATATCTGATCTCCCCAGGAGCCTGCAGTCACTATATCTGGTCTCCCCAGGAGCCTGCAGTCACTATATCTGCTCTCCCCAGGAGCCTGCATTCACTATATCTGATCTCCCCAGGAGCCTGCAGTCACTATATCTGGTCTCCCCAGGAGCCTGCAGTCACTATATCTGATCTCCCCAGGAGCCTGCAGTCACTATATCTGGTATCCCCAGGAGCCTGCAGTTACTATATCTGGTCTCTCCAGGAGCCTGCAGTCACTATATCTGGTCTCCCCAGGAGCCTGCAGTCACTATATCTGGTCTCCCCAGGAGCCTGCAGTCACTATATCTGATCTCCCCAAGAGCCTGCAGTCACTATATCTGCTCTCCCCAGGATCCTGCAGTCACTATATCTGGTCTCCCCAGGAGCCTGCAGTCACTATATCTGCTCTCCCCAGGAGCCTGCATCCACTATATCTGATCTCCCCAGGAGCCTGCAGTCACTATATCTGGTCTCCCATAGTACACAGAACATGGAAATGTAATTATTATAGTAAATATAAGCTGCTAAATACCTTTTCTCATCAGCAGTATATAGCAGTCTTGTGACTTCTATCAGTGTCTGGTTAAAGCTTGTAGGAGGAGTTTTGATTCTCCCCTGTTTGTCCTATGAGGCTGCAGGGCCTCTGACCCTCTGTCTGGACAGTGCTGATTGGCCCTGTGCTGATCACATGCACCCTCCCAAGTAAAAAAAAAAAACACTCTCTAGCAATACATACCCAACTGAGCAAGTGCAGACTGACTCCAAAGGCTCTGTCATATCAGCAGATGGATTGGGGACAGTGGAAGAAGGGGAGAATCAGAGAAGACAGGATCAAACAGCTTTTTTCACAATGCAGAGGATTAACCCCTTAGGTTCCACAGTGGGTATAACAAACATGCTTTACTGCATATACAGACTGATTTTACTGTTGTGGGTTTAGCAACACTTTAACTGCTTAAAGACCGGCAGCCGCTCCTGTGCAAACCGCTGTAGGTATACGTCGGTCACACGCCTGCAGCTAGGGGGCGAGCGCACGCCGCCAGCGAGCGGGGAAGCCGATGCACGGGTCAGGTGGCTCTGATTCCAGCCTGACACCCGCGATCGTTCCCCGCTGAGAGAGAAGAACGGTCGGCTGTTGTAAACACATCTGACCGTTCTTCTCCCTGGAATAATGATCACAGAGATCCTGTGATCCTTCTATAGACCATCACAGGTCTCTGTGATCATTTCACAAGCCACGCCCCCATACAGTTAAAATCACTCCCCTAGGCTTACATCTAACCCCTTGATCACCCACAGTGTTAACCCCTTCCCTGCCAGTGTCATTAGTACAGTAACAGTGCATATTTTTAGCACTGATTACTGTAGTAATGTCACTGGTCCCCCAAAAGTGTCAAAAATGTCAGTTAGGGGTCCGATCTGTCTGCCGCAATGTTGCAGTCCCGCAAAAAATCGCAGATCGCTGCCATTACTAGTAAAAAAAAAAAAAAAAAAAAACAATAAAAATGACATAAATCTTTCCCGTAGTTAGTAGATGCGATAACTTTTGCGCAAACCAATCAAGATACGCTTATTGCAATTTTTTTTTACTAAAAATATGTAGCAGAAAACAAATTGGCCTAAAATGTTAAAAAAATTTAGATTTTTACATTTTTTTTGGGAATGTTATATAGCAGAATGTGAAAAATATTTTTTTTTTTTTTTTTTCAGAATTCCTACTTTTTTTGTTTATAGCGCAAAAAAAAATTGCACAGGTGATCAAATACCGCCAAAAGAAAGCGCTATTTGTGGGAAAAAAGGACATCAATTTTATTTCAGTAATGCGTCGCACGACCGCGCAATTGTCAGTTAAAGTAACACCGTGCCGAATCACGAAAAATGGCCTGTTCATTAAGGGGGCAAATCCTTCCGGTCCAGAAGTGGTTAAATATAGATCCCCCCCCCCCCCCCCCATGTGTTTGCTATTTTTTTTTCTACATAAATTGAAGTAGTAAGTGGTACCAGTGAATGGTAAAGGTGGCAGGGGGTGGGGCAGTGGCACGGAGGCTGCAGAACTACTGGCTGGTCAGAATGGTGTCATCTCCTGGCTCTATCCAGCCATCCAGCACCTTGCCATGGAGGAGAATGTGCTCCAATGTTTTCCCAGGTAATTAAACTTTCCTTACATTGGAGTATCACCCGTGTGTTTGGCCGCTCGGCTCTGACTTCCCTTTAAGTACACAAAATCTTCTGGTTCATTTTATGTGTTGAGTCTTCCATCTGTGTGCTGCTGGTTTGTTTAAATAGCTATATCCTGGAAACTTTTCACATGAATATTTATCTTAAAACTTTTTATGAGATACGGTTCCTGGGCTTTCCCGCTAAACCAACCTTTGACGTAATTGATAAGACCGTGAGAACGGAGCTTGCAATTCCGTATGGGAGCACTGTGAAAAGCCTGCCTAATTTACAACAAATGATATAAAACAAATAGTAAATTAACTCCAGACCGTCGAAACTGCTGCTGTCTTCTCAGCAACGCTCTCTTTCCCTACTGATTGGAGGAATGTAGGGGCACGTCAGATTGATCTTACACAGTGGTTCTTACATCTAACAGGCTGATGGGGACGGGGAGATTGGGGTAGCACTGGAGGGCTATTACAACAACATAAAAACTAAGAAACATAAAAACAGAAGTAGACATAAGGCCCCCTTCACACTTGTACGACCTGAAAGTCGCGCGCCTTTGACGCGACTTTGATGTGACTTTAACCACTTTAAGACCGGCCCTATTTTTGACACTTGGTGTTAACAAGCTAAAAATCATTTTTTTTTTGCTAGAAAACGTAAAAAACCTCCAAACATTATATATATATATATATATATATATATATATATATATATTCTTTTTAGCAGAGACCCTAGAGAATAAAATGGAGATCGTTGCAATGTTTTTTATCACACACTATTTGCACAGCGGTCTTCCAAACACAATTTTTTTTTGGAAAAAATTCACTTTTGTGAACTAAAAAATAAGAAAACAGTGAAGTTAACCCAATTTTTTTCCATAAAGTGAAAGATAATGTTACGTCGAGTAAATAGATACCCAACATGTCATGCTTCAAAATTGCGCACGCTCGCGGAATGGCGACAAACATTGGTACTTAAAAAAATCCCCATAGGAGACAATTTAAACATTTCTACAGGTTACCAGCTTAGAGATACAGAGGAGGTCTAGGGCTCAAATAATTGTAACGATCGCGTCGATACCTCACATATGTGGTTTGAACACCGTTTACATATGTGGGCGGGACTTCCATATGCGTTTGCTTCTGCACGCGAGCTAAGTGTTGAAAAAAAATTGGCCCTTTAAACCGGTTGCTAGGCAACGACGTTTGACGTCGCTCTGGTCCTCCAAGACCATAGAGTCGAGTGAGGGCCATCTTGCATACAAACTAACATAAACTTATTAAAAAATGCATTGTTTATTAGAAAATATGATAAAATTCAAATCCATATAAAACCATGTACAGTCTTGACATATTTCTTGTCCTTAGTTGCATAGAGGTATTAGAATTCCCAACATGTTTCGCCCGCTGGACTTCTTCAGGGGATACACTATCTGCTAGTCATAGCACCTGTAAATACTCATATATAGCTTGGGTATATGATGTTGACTATTCAGCAAAAAATTCGTAGTAGTGTCTGCTAAATGGCCAGGTGTGTGACCACAGGAGGTATCAAGTAACCAGAAATATTTAGTACCGGAGAAAACCATACGGGGGTACTTGATCCTTATAAGAGAATTAGAGCCAGAATGCAAAGGACTATACAGTGAGTATATTACATCCTTCCCAAATGGCTCCGGCTACCTTTTAGCTGACACCATAAGATAAGGAAGCCAAAGCATTGGGGTAAGATGAGATGAGGAAGCCATAGCATTGAGGTAAGATGAGATGAGGAAGCCATAGTATTGGGGCAAGATAAGATGAAGAAGCCATAGCATTGAGGTAAGATGAGATGAGGAAGCCATAGCATTGGGGCAAGATAAGATGAAGAAGCCATAGCATTGGGGCAAGATAAGATGAAGAAGCCATAGCATTGGGGCAAGATGAGATGAGGAAGCTATAGCATTGAGGTAGGATGAGATGAGGAAGCCATAGCATTGGGGCAAGATGAGATGAAGAAGCCATAGCATTGGGGTAAGATGAGATGAGGAAGCTATAGCATTGGGGCAAGATGAGATGAAGAAGCTATAGCATTGGTGTAAGATAAAATGAAGAAGCCATAGCATTGGTGTAAGATGAGATGAGGAAGCCATAGCATTGGTGTAAGATAAGATGAAGAAGCCATAGCATTGGTGTAAGATAAGATGAAGAAGCCATAGCATTGGGGTAAGAGGAGATGAGGAAGCCATAGCATTGGTATAAGATGAGATGAGGAAGCCATAGCATTGGGGTAAGATGAGATGAGGAAGCCATAGCATTGGGGCAAGATGAGATGAGGAAGCCATAGCATTGGGGTAAGATGAGATGAGGAAGCCATAGCATTGGGGTAAGATGAGATGAGGAAGCCATAGCATTGGGGTAAGATGAGATTAGGAAGCCATAGCATTGGGGTAAGATGAGATATGGAAGCCATAGCATTGGGGTAAGATGAGATGAGGAAGCCATAGCATTGGGGTAAGATGAGATGAGGAAGTCATAGCATTGGGGTAAGATGAGATATGGAAGCCATAGCATTGGTGTAAGATGAGATGAGGAAGCCATAGCATTGGGGTAAGATGAGATGAGGAAGCCATAGCATTGGGGTAAGATGAGATTAGGAAGCCAGCATTGGTGTAAGATGAGATGAGGAAGCCAGCATTGGTGTAAGATGAGATGAAGAAGCCAGCATTGGGGTAAGATGATATGAGGAAGCCAGCATTGGGGTAAGATGAGATGAGGAAGCCAGCATTGGTGTAAGATGAGATGAGGAAGCCATAGCATTGGGGTAAGATGAGATGAGGAAGCCATAGCATTGGGGTAAGATAAGATGAGGAAGCCTTAGCATTGGGGTAAGATGAGATGAGGAAGCCAGAGCATGGAGGTAAGATGAGATGAGGAAGCCATAGCATTGGGGCAAGATAGGATGAAGAAGCCATAGCATTGAGGTAAGATGAGATGAGGAAGCCATAGCATTGGGGCAAGATAAGATGAAGAAGCCATAGCATTGGGGCAAGATAAGATGAAGAAGCCATAGCATTGGGGCAAGATGAGATGAGGAAGCTATAGCATTGAGGTAGGAGGAGATGAGGAAGCCATAGCATTGGGGCAAGATGAGATGAAGAAGCCATAGCATTGGGG
Organism: Pelophylax lessonae; assembly: GCF_965119305.1. Classification (NCBI taxonomy): domain Eukaryota; kingdom Metazoa; phylum Chordata; class Amphibia; order Anura; family Ranidae; genus Pelophylax; species Pelophylax lessonae. The sequence continues at coordinate 628,372,096 of NC_138771.1, forward strand.
TAAGATGAGATGAAGAAGCCATAGCATTGGGGTAAGATGAGATGAGGAAGCTATAGCATTGGGGCAAGATGAGATGAAGAAGCTATAGCATTGGTGTAAGATAAAATGAAGAAGCCATAGCATTGGTGTAAGATGAGATGAGGAAGCCATAGCATTGGTGTAAGATAAGATGAAGAAGCCATAGCATTGGTGTAAAATAAGATGAAGAAGCCATAGCATTGGGGTAAGAGGAGATGAGGAAGCCATAGCATTGGTATAAGATGAGATGAGGAAGCCATAGCATTGGGGTAAGATGAGATGAGGAAGCCATAGCATTGGGGCAAGATGAGATGAGGAAGCCATAGCATTGGGGTAAGATGAGATGAGGAAGCCATAGCATTGGGGTAAGATGAGATGAGGAAGCCATAGCATTGGGGTAAGATGAGATTAGGAAGCCATAGCATTGGGGTAAGATGAGATATGGAAGCCATAGCATTGGGGTAAGATGAGATGAGGAAGCCATAGCATTGGGGTAAGATGAGATGAGGAAGTCATAGCATTGGGGTAAGATGAGATATGGAAGCCATAGCATTGGGGTAAGATGAGATGAGGAAGCCATAGCATTGGGGTAAGATGAGATTAGGAAGCCAGCATTGGTGTAAGATGAGATAAGGAATCCAGCATTGGTGTAAGATGAGATGAAGAAGCCAGCATTGGGGTAAGATGAGATGAAGAAGCCAGCATTGGGGTAAGATGAGGTGAGGAAGCCATAGCATTGGGGTAAGATGAGATGAGGAAGCCATAGCATTGGGGTAAGATAAGATGAGGAAGCCATAGCATTGGGGTAAGATGAGATGAGGAAACCATACCATGGGGTAAGATGAGATGAGGAAGCCAGCATTGGGGTAAGATGAGATGAGGAAGCCATAGCATTGGGGTAAGATGAGATGAGGAAACCATACCATGGGGTAAGATGAGATGAGGAAGCCAGCATTGGGGTAAGATGAGATGAGGAAGCCATAGCATTGGTGTAAGATGAAATGAGGAAGCCATAGCATTGGGGTAAGATGAGATGAGGAAGCCATAGCATTGGTGTAAGATGAGATGAGGAAGCCATAGCATTGGTGTAAGATGAGATGAGGAAACCATGGCATTGGGGTAAGATAAGATGAGGAAGCCATAGCATTGGGGTAAGATGAGATGAGGAAGCCAGCATTGGTGTAAGATGAGATGAGGAAGCCATAATATTGGGGTAAGATGAGATGAGGAAGCCATAGCATTGGGGTAAGATGAGATGAGGAAACCATGGCATTGGTGTAAGATGAGATGAGGAAGCCTTGGCATTGGGGTAAGATGAGATGAGGAAGCCTTAGCATTGGTGTAAGATGAGATGAGGAAACCATGGCATTGGTGTAAGATGAGATGAGGATGCAATGGCATTGGGGTAAGATGAGATGAAGAAGCCATACCATGGGGTATCTGGCTACAACCCCTTCTCTCAACCAAACACACACTCCAGCAATCCAAAAAAGCTGAATACTGGAACAGTTGTCCAACCACCATCGGATGTCAAAGTACAGCGTCACTATCCAAGCTTTGCAGTCCCTAAGACACGATACACATTAGATCTAATTAATGAGTTATTTGCGCATGTGAAAAGAGTGCCAGCCGGGGACTCAGCAGTGGGTAAAGGAGAAAAGTGAGTGGAGTGGGCCTCCTGTGACTAGTCAAAGTTGGAGCCTGCTCTCTTCTCATTGGCTGATCCTGTTGAAAAGGGAATATGCACTGCAGGTGGCAGCTCAGAACTATATAAGGGGAATCTTTAAGGACCAAGAAGATTATTGACACATGAGGGATTCCAACAGAGCTAATCACATCCCAGGCATGAGGAGGAGTAGGATGGAGAGGACAGCTCTGGAAACCCCAAGAAAGGTAAATTATTTTATAACTAGGATTGCCACATTTCTGGAAAACAACTTTTTTTTTTTTTTTTTTTTAAGAATTTCTTTGTCTTATTACAACATTAGTCGACTCGGAATTGATTTTACAACTAGATACAGGAGGATTAAACCACGTATTTTATCTCTCAGCTTTCTGCCAAAAACTGAAATATTAATCAAGTGTACTTATCAGCCTAACGTATTCACTTTTTCACACTTGTTTTGTGGTCCAGGGCTAATTTACCAACAACAAAAACTAACAAACCCAACTTTTTAGTACAATAAGTGATGATATGATAAGATATGATAAAGAGAGAGAGATGACAGAATACAATAGAGGATAGATGGATAGATAGATAGATAGATAGATAGATAGATAGATAGATAGATAGATAGATAGATAGATAGATAGATAGATAGATAGATAGATAGATAGATAGATAGATAGATATGATAGAGAATGATAGATGGATACATTTACTGTATTGATAAGATGGGTGGACGGGAGGATTGGTGGGTAGGTAGATAGATAGATAGATAGATAGATAGATAGATAGATAGATAGATAGATAGATAGATAGATAGATAGATAGATAGATAGATAGATATTGGGGGGCAGATACGATAGATAGATAGATAGATAGATAGATAGATAGATAGATAGATAGATAGATAGATAGATAGATAGATAGATAGATATAGGGGGGCAGATATGATAGATAGATAGATAGATAGATAGATAGATAGATAGATAGATAGATAGATAGATAGATAGATAGATAGATAGATAGATAGATAGATAGATATGATAGAGAATGATAGATAGATACATTTACTGTATTGATAAGATGGGTGGACGGGAGGATTGGTGGGTAGGTAGATAGATAGATAGATAGATAGATAGATAGATAGATAGATAGATAGATAGATAGATATTGGGGGGCAGATACGATAGATAGATAGATAGTCTGATAGATAGATAGATAGATAGATAGATAGATAGATAGATAGATAGATAGATATAGGGGGGCAGATATGATAGATAGATAGATAGATAGATAGATAGATAGATAGATAGATAGATAGATAGATAGATAGATAGATAGATAGATAGATAGATAGATAGATAGATAGATAGATAGATATAGGGGGCAGATACGATAGATAGATAGATAGATAGATAGATAGATAGATAGATAGATAGATAGATAGATAGATAGATAGATACATAGATAGATAGATATAGGGGGGCAGATATGATAGATAGATAGATAGATAGATAGATAGATAGATAGATAGATAGATAGATAGATAGATAGATAGATAGATAGATAGATATAGGGGGCAGATACGATAGATAGATAGATAGATAGATAGATAGATAGATAGATAGATAGATAGATAGATAGATAGATAGATAGATAGATAGATACCTTCCTGTGATTCTGGTGTTTTTTGGTCCAACTTACATGGTCAGCTCACATGATTCCATGTACCTGAACCCTAATTAAACAAGGTTTGTAACACATCCAATGTGCTAGAAATGCAAGAAATAGACATTTTTAAAGAATTACTAATAAAATCTAGATCCCGCTAATAATAAACAGTTATTGCATGAATACAATTTGCAAAGGTTGTGGTAACTCTTTACTTAGAAAATGAATTAAATATTTTACTAGTCACACCAAATTTTTACATACCCTAAACTGAAACTGCAGAGCGATGCTGCCCCTAGTGACTGTAGAAGGAAATGTTTTGTGTGGCTGGTTTGATATTTTTACAGAAAAAAAAAAATTCCGTGACTGTGTTTGTGGGAATAATATATAATGTGGGAGTCCGTGGCCAAGAAAAGAGCGCTAGGATATGCAGAAGTTCAGTAATCAAACAAAAGTGTATGTGCCTCATCCCTTTATTTCTGTGCAGGCTTCTTAAAGAGTTCTAAGTTAAAATTTTCCCACCAAGATGGAATATTATTGTGAAATGGTACTCTATGCCTACAGATTTTTGAAGTGTAAAGTGATTGTAAGGTCCCGTTTTTTTTTTCTTCCAATAACAAGCATGTTATACTTTCCTCCTCTGCGCAGTTGGTTTTGCACAGAGCAGCCCAGATCCTCCTCTTCTCGGGTCCCTCTTTGGCTCTCCTGGCCCCTCCCCCCTGTTGAGTGCCCCCACAGCAAGTAGCCTGTTATGGGGGGCACCTGAGCCGAGCTGCAGCTCTGAGTGTCCATTCAGACATGGAACTGCTGTTCGGCCCCACCCCCTCTCTCTCCTTATTGGCTAAATGACTTTGATTGCCATGGGAGCAAATGGCGCTGCGGCTGTGTCTCAGCCAATCAGGAGGGAGAGTCCCAAATGGCCAAGGGACTTGTGGACATCGCTGGAGAGATATGGGCTTCAGGAAAGTTTTAGGAGGTGCTGGGGAGGCTTCTAAACACAGAAGGCTTTATCTATTAATACATAGAATGCATTAGGATAAAAAAACCTTCTGACTTTACAATTCCTTTGATGTGTTATATACTTCTTTGGACGTTCAAATTTTGGCCAATCATTTTTCACCTGGATCCTTCAATTTTTCAATCAAAGGAGGGTACCAGAAGGACCACCTGTTAACCAAATTTCAGCTAGTTCATTAGGAGCAAGCCAAAATTCACTCATATGCCTAGATTTAAGGCTGGTACATACGGACCAAATATCGGCCAGTTCAACAGAAACCGTCTGACATTCGGCCAGTGTGCTGGGTTGAATGAAAAAAAAAACTGCCTGTGTGTACCAGACTTTAGACTATTTTGGTCAACTGTTTTTAGGCTATTGTTTAATTATAAATGCATCTAGTTCTTTGGACAATGAGACGAATTGGACAAATTGACCCTCATTTATCAAGCCGCAATGACAGTGAAGGTACACTAAACAGCGTGCTAAAGTGGCCTCTCAATCAATGTATTGGAATTGCTCCTTGGTCAGTCATACCCCTTGGTCAGTCATGCTCCTTGGTCAGTCATGGCCCTTGGTCAGTCATACCCCCTGGTCAGTCATGCTCCTTGGTCAGTCATGCTCCTTGGTCAGTCATACCCCTTGGTCAGTCATGCCCCTTGGTCAGTCATACCCCTTGGTCAGTCATGCTCCTTGGTCAGTCATGCTCCTTGGTCAGTCATACCCCTTGGTCAATCATACCCCTTGGTCAGTCATACCCCTTGGTCAGTCATGCTCCTTGGTCAGTCATGCTCCTTAGTCAGTCATGCCCCTTGGTCAGTCATACCCCTTGGTCAGTCATACCCCTTGGTCAGTCATGCCCCTTGGTCAGTCATGCTCCTTGGTCAGTCATGCCCCTTGGTCAGTCATGCCCCTTGGTCAGTCATACCCCCTGGTCAGTCATGCCCCTTGGTCAGTCATGCCCCTTGGTCAGTCATGCTCTTTGGTCAGTCATGCTCCTTGGTCAGTCATACCCCTTGGTCAATCATACCCCTTGGTCAGTCATACCCCTTGGTCAGTCATGCTCCTTGGTCAGTCATGCTCCTTAGTCAGTCATGCCCCTTGGTCAGTCATACCCCTTGGTCAGTCATGCCCCTTGGTCAGTCATGCTCCTTGGTCAGTCATGCTCCTTGGTCAGTCATGCCCCTTGGTCAGTCATGCCCCTTGGTCAGTCATACCCCCTGGTCAGTCATGCCCCTTGGTCAGTCATGCCCCTTGGTCAGTCATGCTCCTTGGTCAGTCATGCTCCTTGGTCAGTCATACCCCTTGGTCAATCATACCCCTTGGTCAGTCATACCCCTTGGTCAGTCATGCCCCTTTGTCAGTCATGCCCCTTGGTCAGTCATACCCCTTGGTCAGTCATGCCCCTTTGTCAGTCATGCCCCTTGGTCAGTCATGGTCATTGAATTTGTCTCCTTATTCTATTCCAGCTTTTGAAGCCCCAGGTGGAAAAGAAAAGGAGAGAAAGAATTAATACCAGCCTGGAGAAGCTGAGAATTTTCTTATCTGAGGCGATGAAGATTGAGGTGAGATTTTATTGGATAAACTATTACTGATATCAGCACATTACATAAAATTCAGTTTAGAGAAAAACTGGGGTCCATCTTAAACCAGATATCACTTTAGAATTACAAGACGTTGATATCTCTGATAATACAGGTTTTCTTACAGTGAAAATTTTGAAAGTTCATTAAAAGGGAATGCTTACAAGTAAAAATAAGAGTAAAGATCCGAAAGCAAAGAGATCAACCTGCACGGAGATCCACGCATGTGGCAAGTGTACCAAGGATCTGACCTCTTGATCTTATGCCTCAATCCCGTACAGTTGCTATGTAAGACCCTACCAAAAAGCAGCATATCATTTATTAGAAGACATTAATTTCTGTTATCTTGGAACACTTTATCAGTTTGACCAACATCTAGACTCCCATATATCTATAGAACAAGGAGGCTAACTGACTGTATGTTCCACAACAAGACATTCTAAAGATTAACAAGTTGTTCCAAAAACTTCTTTCTGCAAAAACATTCTAGCAAGTGAATCTTATATTATATAAAGAGCCTAACATTAACATACAAGCACTTAATGTTGTTGTATAATCATTCGTAAAGCATAAAACTTTTATTTTCTTTATCACCTCTGTACAATCAGTTAAAAAACATTTTTAGTAATGGGAGTGCTGTTAAATTGACCATATAGTCAGAATAAGCCCCTTTCCATATAAAGGTAACAGAATGCATAAAGGGCTGGTCTTCACTCTGCAGAATCTGTGGTTCTAGGATCTCAAGACAGCCAGTTATGTGACTGAATGCCAGCCAGTCTTGTTACCAAGTATTTGAAGATCCCTAGAATTCAGAGATCAGATCCTCCCCAGTAGCAGTGAAGGTAGTGGCGTTATTGTCAACCTTTTTTTTTTTGTGTCCCACTTGGGAAATTTCCCACTTCTTCCTGTCCTGAAGACACAACAGGAAGTGGGATGGAATATTTCCAAACAGAGGGGATATCCCCTCATAGACAGTTGTCATTTAAACAGGCATTCCCATTGGAAGATTTCCCCTATATTCCTATTCCTGTTCTGGTGATAACTGTACAGTGTTGGATATCCCAATCCATCACAAAAACAGAGAGGATCAATCTCCCCAGCAGGGACAAATATAGCAATAAAGCATGACAAGAACTAGGGATAGACCGATTATCGGCAAGGCCGATATATCGGGGTCCGATAAGCACTTTCCCTGATATATCGGTATCGGCCCCAGAACTGGCCAATATTGCCGATATTTTTGTGACGTCATTCTGCCTTCTCAGGCCGCCTCATTCGCTTTGGACAGCCTCTTCTGGAGTCGGGACTAGTCTCACGGGAGTGTATCACAGCCATACACCCACCCACAGCAGCCCGGTGCCAGCCAGCCATCCACACCCACAGGTCCTGTACCAGCCAGCCAGCCAAAGGCACTGTACCAGGGAGCCAGCCAGCTACCCACAGGCCCTGTACCTGCCAGGCACAGGCACTGTACCAGCCAGCCAGCCACCCACAGCCCCTGTGCCAGCCACCCACCCACCACAGGGTGCCAGCCAGCCACCCACCCACCACAGGGTGCCAGCCAGTCAGACAGCCAGCCACCCACAGGCCCTGTACCAGCCAGCCACAGGCACTGTACCAGTCAGCTACCCACAGCCCCTGTGCCAGCCACCCACCTACCACAGGGTGCCAGCCAGCCACCCACCGCAGGGTGCCAGCTAGCCTGCCAGCAACCCACCACAGGGTGCCAGCCAGCCATCCACCACAGGGTGCCAGCCAGCCAGCCACCCACCCATCACAGGGTGCCAGCCAGCCACCCACCACAGGGTGCCAGCCAGCCAGCCCCCCACCACAGGGTGCCAGCCAGCCAGCCAGCCATCCATTAAGCATTAAACAAAACATGTTCAGTACTAGATTTGTGTCAAAAATTGTCTTCATTTTTCAAAACTTTAAATGTACAAAATATCGGCCCATATCGGCCGATACTGATACGTGTGACCAAAATATCGGTATCGGTATCGGCCCTGAAAAAAACATATCGGTCTATCCCTAACAAGAACCTGACCAGGGTTATCATTCTTCCTCACACTATACAAAAAAATGTTTTGGCTTTAGATACACTTTTAAAAAGAAATGTAGTGATGACATAAGCCCTTCAATGTTCGTTCATATTCAATTGTATACATTTTACAGACTTGGATAACAGCTCCCCTATAATTGTTAAACCCCATATCCCTTTTTTATTGGCAGAAATTACAGAATCCAAAAATTGAGAAAGCAGAGATCTTGGAATATACAGTTCAGTTTCTCCAGTCCACGATGAAGCCCTCTGAGATGCCTGAAGATAACTTAAGTCGGGAATACCAATCTGGCTTCCAGCATTGCCTTCAGACCACCTTGCACTTAATAAACTCCAGCCAGCAGCTGTCTTATGGAAGCAAGGATTCCCTCTTCCAACAGTTAACATTAAACCACCCTGAGGTGTCTTCATCACTGGACCACCAATATCTCACACTCCACAGGCTATCATCTACATTTAGTCAAAAAACATCTACACAGCTTGATTACTCATTAAAATCCCTGGGAGACCAAAAAAATAATCTCGTTTTTGCTGAACGTGGACTATCTTCTGATCAAAAGTGGAGCTCATGGAGACCATGGGTTTAACAGAACTATTAATTGGACCTTACTGGGATACATACCCTTATAAATCAGGATGCTGTGATTTGCTTCTCGTAGGGACCTTTTTTTGTGATTCTTGAAAAAATATGTTTTTTGGTTTTCCGGAGTCATTTTACTGAGAAGTTTCTTGTTTTTAATGTCATTAGTATCTCAAGACAAAATATAATTTTACCAACTAATTGCCACAGCTTGGTACTGGATGCCCCACTCTTTGCATGGCCATTGTTGCCAGTTGACAGGCACTTCAAATGATGATTCACTTCATTCAAAATGTGTACAAATCTGAAGAAGCAGCAATGAAAACCCTCATTAGTTATAATGTATTAATTCCAGAATCTGGCAATTATGGTATCAATCAGACATGGGAGTAAGTCACACATGTGCAAGTCACAAGCAAGTCTCAAGTCTTAACCTTCAAGTCTCAAGCAAGTCCCAAGTTACTGTGGTGAAAAGCAAGCAAGTCAAGTCGGGTCCCTGCTAGAAGTCAAGCAAGTCAAGTCATTTATTTTGGTCAAGTCACAAATCAAGTCAAAATACTGATCTACCCTAATTTTCACCTTTATATCAGTTAAAAGTCAGTGATCAGGAAAGGTTTTGTTTTATTTTCAACATTAACAAAACTGCTTAGTGCTTTTTTCTTGGCATATTAAAGAAACACTATGAATGCCCAAACAGCTCAAAATCCTTCGTCCGGTCATGTTTCTACACCACAGTCACTAAAAACATGTTAAGTATTTCCATTGTTAAACAGCCAGTGTCCTAAAAATCAGAACACACTGAGGTGTTTTAGGTGACTGTGGTGTCAGAAACATAACAGGCACATTCATTTTGCTTTAACACATCTTGAGAAAATGCAAATATTTAATAACTTAAAAAAGTAAAGTCATTTCGAGTCATATGTCTCAAGTCAAAGTCAAGTCTCAAGTCATGAATACGAAGTCAAAGTCAAGTCGAGTCTTTTATTCATTTTAGTCAAGCAAGTCTCAAGTCATGAATACCAAGTCAAAGTCAAGTCGAGTCTTTTATTCATTTTAGTCAAGCAAGTCTCAAGTCCTCAAACTGGTGACTTAAGTCTGACTTAAGTCAAGTCATGTGACTCAAGTCCCCCACCTCTGGTATCAATGTTCATCCTATCTTAGGCTATTAACTTGTATGTTTCCAGGCATTTACAATGTCTACATGTAAAGTATAAAATAATTGAGTTAATTAACCACTTTACGTCTGCTCACAGTAATACTACTGCGGCAGAGTGGCTCGTTATCGTCTGACGACGTAGTATTAACGTCATCAGACACTCCCCCTTCTGGGCGGCGCTTGCGCGCCGCCGGAGGCTCGCTCCCGCTGTTTTCATTCACAGCGGGAGTCGGGCCAGGGGAGGAGCAGCGGCGATCGCCGCTGCTCTTACCTGATCGCCGGGGATCTAGTGTGGAGATCCGCCCGCCTGTGTAAACACAAGCGGACGGATCTCCATAGTGACAGGGAGTGACAGATCGGACTGTTCAGCATAGCTGGACATCCGATCTGTCCATGACACACTCAGTCACCTCCCCCCCTACACGTCAGTAAGCACCAGGCATACATTAACCCCTCCCTCTCCAATAAAATTAACCCCTTCCCTGCCAGTGTCATTTTTACAGTAACAGTGCATATATATAGCACTGATTACTGCAGTAATGTCACTGGTACCCCCAAAAATGTCAGTCAAGGGTCCGATCTGTCCGCCGCAATGTCGCAGTCCCACAAAAAAAATCGCAGATCACCGCCATTACGCGTTAAAAAAAAAAAACACCAAAAATGACAGAAATCTTTCCCTTTGTTAGTAAACGCAAAAACTTTTGCGCAAACCAATCAAAATACGCTTATTGCGATTTTTTTTACCAAACATAGGTAGCAGAAAACAAATTGGCCAAAAATGTTTTAAAAAATTGGTTTTTACATCTTTTTTGGGGGAGAATTTCATATAAAAAAATGTTAAAAATATTGTTATTTTTTCAAAATAAACGCTCTTTTTTTATTTATAGCGCAAAAAGTAAAAATCGCACAGGTGATCAAATACCACCAAAAGAAAGCTCTGTTTGTGGGAAAAAAAGGACGTAAATTTAGTTTGGGTACGGCGTCGCACGACCGCGCAATTGTCAGTTGAAGTCGCACAGCGCCGAATCGCAAAAAGTGGCCTGGACGGAAGACAGCAAAATCCTCCGGTGGTAAAGTGGTTATATTTATATCAAAATTCACCATTTTTTTAATCAACCAAAGTAAAGTTAAAGCCTAACTCCACACTAACTATTTTCATATTGCTCCACAGTGAGTAAAAAAAAATAGAAGAGCTGTGGCTATAAAAGCCACCTTTACTCTGGAGCTGTCTCCCGAAGTACTTCTTTTCCACCACTGGATATCCTCTGTCTTTCGGGTTAAATCATGGTAAGAATTGTTCAACCCGGAAAACGGAAGAAATTCTGTGTTTGCAAGGCATCATGCCCTTTGGGGAACATCAGCACTGAGGCCTAGACTCATAGTGTGTTGATGCAGAGAAGCAACATGGCCCACAAGGACCTCATGGCTTGGAGGTCACACCTCTGACTCCAGATCAGAAGGTTGCATGCTCAAATAACATCGGCACCAGTTGCCCTTTTGATAGCTAAGTATTTTGTGTTTAACGAAACCCGAGAATAGAGGACTTTTTATAGGTGAACCTTCTTCCCAAAAGGTTGTATGTGCACCTAATGGATATTGTATGTTACCTGTAAAAGTCTCCCTTGTGTAGACATTCATAGGTCCTGAGGCTGCGTCTTGGCTCTCTTATCTTAACCACTTAAGCGCCGGAGGATTTGGCTGCTCAAAGACCAGGGCCTATTTTGCGATTCGGCACTGAGTGATTTTCACGGACAATTGCGCGGTCGTGCGACGCTGTACCCAAATGAAATCAAAGTCCTTTTTTCCCCACAAACAGAGCTTTCTTTTGGGGGTATTTAATCACCTGTGCGATTTTTACTTTTTGCGCTATAAACAAAAAAAAAGAGCGACAATTTTGAAAAAATTATATTTTTCACATTTTTTTATATGAAATTCCCTCCAAAAAAAATGTAAAAATCAAAATTTTTTAACATTTTAGGCCAATTTGTTTTCTGCTACATATTTTTGGTGAAAAAAATCGCAATAAGCGTATTTTGATTGTTTTGCGCAAAAGTTATTGTATTTACTAACTACGGGAAATTTACTGTACGTCATTTTTATTGTTTTTTTTTTAACTAGTAATGGCGGCAATCTGCGATTTTTTTGCGGGACTGCGACATTGCGGCGGACAGATCGGACCCTTGACTGACATTTTTGCCACTTTTGGGGGTACCAGTGACATTACTACAATAATCAGTGCTATACATATGCACTGTTACTGTAAAAATGACACTGGCAGGGAAGGGGTTAACTTTATTGGTGATCAAGGGGTTAAATGTATCCCTAGAGGCGTGTTTCTAACTGTGGGGGGGAGTGGCTTGTGATGTAACCACAGAGACATACGATCCTACATAGCAGGATCGTACAGTCTCTGCAGTTACTTCAGGGAGAATGACAGATGGCTGTGTTTACATCAACCGCCTGCCTTTCTTCCTCTCCAGCGGGAGATCGCGAGTGACCGGTGGACATCGGAGCCGCCGGTCACTCGCGCGGGGATGTTACTGAACGAGCGGGGGCCGGAGCCCACCTCCGGCGGCGAGCGCTCGCCCCCTAGAGGCTCGGGGGCGAGTGACGTAGTACTACGTCACTTTGCCCAGTAGGGGCTGACCGCCGCACGACTATTTACTGCGGCGGTCAGCCCCTACTGGGCAAAGTGACAGCAAGTGGTTGAATGTGATTTTAGCAACAATAAAAGGCAATATATCTGCGCTTAGAACAAAAGTAACTTTTAACAAAGGCAGCCAGCACAAAATGGCAAGATAACACACCATACATAGCACATCAAACCAAAAAAGGGCAGCGCCAATTTAGATAATTGTGATACAATAGAGGTTGTCTTAGTTCAGCTAAAAGTCCATGATGGAAAAAGTGGACAGAAAGAGCTTCTCCATACACCAATGAACAGGTTGGAAAGAACTATCGTCAAACCACCACGTGAGAATAAGATGGACTCTTACCAGATGGCTTCTGACCCTCAAATGATAGAGAGGTCAACACCCTCAAAGTTTATAAATATAAATTGTTCTGGAAAAGGCTATGGTGAGTCCAGCCCATTCAGGGTAGGCTATATTGGTGACCAAAGGATCCTCTTGTTCACATCCAGAAACAAAAGTAGCAGAATACATGTTTCCTCCTCATAGTGAAGGAGACGGCAGGCGGCTCCGCGGGGGAGGCCATCGTTCTAGAAGACATATGGCACTTTTCCACTGCAAGTACCGGCTCGGCTCTGCTCGGCCCTGCTTGGCCCGGTTTGCTTTTCCACTGCTGGTACCGCATGGTACGGTGTTGGAACGGTTCGGTACGGTACGGTATGGTTTGCTTTTCCACTAAAGTAGTACTAAAGTTAAGTGGGTGGGATAACAATGGGGTGGGTGGGATTCTCTGACCAATCAGTGGCTAGTAGTGACTGCATGCAAAGGATTGTGGGATATGGTACCGGGTATGGTACCTCTTGGAACCACAATCGAGTAGGTACTGTTTTTGAGAGCCGTACCATTCGGTTCCATGCAGTGGAAAAGCGCCGCCGTACCGTACCGTACCGAACCGTTCCTACACCGTACCATGCGGTAACAGCAGTGGAAAAGCACAAAAGCAAGCCGAACCGTTCGGTTCCGTGCAGTGGAAAAGCGCCATTAGATCACTACATAGAGTTAGAAGATGAGAATACGCTAGTCGATGTGTATCCCAGACTCTACTGCTCCTTCTGGGGCTAGCACATCCTCCCAGCTGTCATTCAAGTGAAACTCTATGGTATTCCCATTCGCTTCTTCTTCAGTTGCTACGTGAAAGGTAATGTAGGGAGGTAAGGGAAGAGACAGAGGAGCTAGGCCAGCATGGGCACTCCCAGAGAAGGAGAGGGATAAGACATACATAATAATGATACTAAATATTTGCAACCTTCATGACCAGCGATACTAAGTACCTCAGTTTTAGTGTATCTTGTTACAAACTATTTGAGCATATGAATGTGGCAGCCCCATCTTGATATTGTTCCGATGCCAACCCCGGGAGATGATATGCCTTGTACATGACTTGATTTTTTGGGGTCAGTACACAAATATATTTATATCTCTACATGGATACACACACTATGATATGATCTACAATGTATGTATGATATACTGATATGTATTATTTTTTGCTGATGGTCTCTCTGGCCCTGAAGAAGCCTCTGGTGAAACGCGTCGGCTCTTTGAGGACCTATTGTTTATAATTGCCATGAGACATATGTATTGCCAATTTGGTAAATTGTATCAGTACCCCTTGCGGGAACACAAATTTTATATGTAAATTTGTATGCATGCATTTTTTCTTTTTATCTCTATGTATCTCTGTGTATCAATAAAATTATATTTTTTACAATAATGTTGTGATTGCATTTGTGACCATTCCTCCTTCACTGGCCTTTAAAATCACGTTTTCTTTTTCTTTTTTGATCGTTGACATACAAGGTAGGAGGGGCAGCGCTAAGAGTTTGACACTTTCTGAAGTGTCAATTTCCTAGCAAATTCAGAGGCACATTGAAAATTATTATTTTTTCAGTTATTATTTTGCAATTATTAATATTTTTTTTTTTGCAATTGTTCTTAATGAAAACTGTAGGTTTAAAAATATATATAAGGTATATTTTTAAATGATTTTAAAATAAAACTAATTTATATTATCTTAAGGTAGGTTTAATAAAGTTTATGTAAAAAAAATATATATATATATATATATATATATATATATATATATATATATATATATTAGACTGCAGTTATCCATATTAACATTATTTTAAATATCAAGCCCCAGTTTTTTTTTTTTTTTTTTTTATAGTTTTGAATAGGGTAGGGAAGGTTTAGAAACAAAGGTTCTAAGGTTATAAGGTTTATATTGCTTTCCCCTCACCAAACAGGAAGTGATATTAGTAATAATCTGACAAAGGAGGCTCTAGTCCTTCCCCATATTATCCAAAAATTAAAAAAAAAATGTTCTGGCTAAAACAAAATTTTAACATGTTAAATTAATTTTAAAAAGTAATTTTCATTTTTTTTTTTTAAGCTGATTTTTATAAGCTGAATTTTAATCTTCTTATATTCTGCCTGGTTTGTCCTTCCCCTCCTTATCATCATGCTAATAAAAATAACTTTTTTGCTTCCATTACCTTAGTAATTCAATCACTGGGACTCGGTGCTTCACTATGCAAGGTAGGCAGATCATGGCTGGTGCCATGCCATAAGTTAGAGACTACATATGGCAAAGCCAAATCACATTGTGGGAGCATGTCACTATTAGGAAGCACTGATGTGCAGCCAACACTAAGAGTATGTAGACATGAAGTGGCTAAAAGAGGTTGCAGGAGATCAGCAGTGTTATGATGGGAAAACGATAAAAAAAAAAGTGAAAAACTTTTTTATTTTATTTTAAAAAAGCAGTTTTTTATGATACATGGTGCTTAAGCAAACTAAATGTCATCCAAGTATACATCAATTTTAACTCTTATTAAATCCTCCTCCCAATTTTTTTTTTATGGTTCATATGTTAACTTTTTTTTTTTTTGCAAATTTTATTCATTTATTCATTTATTTATTTTTTTTAAATAAGAAAAAAACAAAAGTTTAAAAAACAAGTTTCAACTGTATTTTTTTTTTTACCATTCATATGAATTTTTTTTGGGGGGGTTTTAAATGCTTTGTTCATTTTTTTTTTTTAATCAAAAAATTATTTAAATTGTATTTTTTTTTTCATATTCTATTTCATATATAAACATCAATATATATTTCATATGTAAACTTTTTTTTTTTTTTTTTTGCAAATTTTATTCATTTATTTTTTTTTAAAAAAAGAAAAAAACAAAAGTTTAAAAAACAAGTTTCAACTGTATTTTTTTTTTTTTTTACTATTCATATGAATTTTTTTTGGGGGGGGGGGGGTTTAAATGCTTTGTTCTTTTTTTTTTAATCAAAAAATTATTTAAATTGTATTTTTTTTTTTCATATTCTATTTCATATATAAACATCAATATATATTTCATATGTAAACTTTTTTGTTTGTTTTTTTTTGCAAATTTTATTCATTTATTTTTTTTTAAAATAAGAAAAAAAACAAAAGTTTAAAAAACAAGTTTCAACTGTATTTTTTTTTTTTACTATTCATATGAATTTTTTTTTTGGGGGGGGGGGGGGGGTTTAAATGCTTTGTTCTTTTTTTTTTAATCAAAAAATTATTTAAATTGTATTTTTTTTTCATATTCTATTTCATATATAAACATCAATATATATTTCATATGTAAACTTTTTTGATTTTTTTTTTTTGCAAATTTTATTCATTTATTTTTTTTTAAAATAAGAAAAAAACAAAAGTTTAAAAAACAAGTTTCAACTGTATTTTTTTTTACCATTCATATGAATTTTTTGGGGGGGGGGTTTTAAATGCTTTGTTCATTTTTTTTTTTTTTTAATCAAAAAATTATTTAAATTGTATTTTTTTTTCATATTCTATTTCATATATAAACATCAATAAATATTTTATATGTAAACTTTTTTGGGATTTGTATACTTTGTTTTTGTTTTGTTTGTAAAAAAAAAGAAAAAGAAAAAAAAAAAAAGGTTACTAAAAATATATATATTTTAATTATACGTATAAAACATAATTACAAATTAAAGGAGGCTGGGGAAGCTACTAGAACAGGCTAAAGGAATAAAAATAGCTATTTTGGTAATGAAAATCTAGTTCTGTTTTACTTTGCTCATTATGACTACACCCCAGTGTTATGGTGGAACCTGTGACTCTCTCTAATTCCTACCATGTGACAATCAGGGCCGGACTGGGAATAAAAACCAGCCCTGGAAATAATTTCATACCATCCCCAGTGGCGTAGCGTGGGTTGGCAGCACCCAAGGCAAGGCAAGTAATTTGCACCCTTAACCAGCGGGCATTTAGCGCTCTCCGAGTCCCTACCACTCATACAGAATTAAACCCCATTATGGTACATTTTAGGATTTACCAATCCTTCTCTTTGTTCTCCTTTCTTTCCCTTTTATCTCTCTCTATCCTAATTTCTTGTTTGTTTTC
The DNA here is from genome assembly GCF_965119305.1 of Pelophylax lessonae. Classification (NCBI taxonomy): domain Eukaryota; kingdom Metazoa; phylum Chordata; class Amphibia; order Anura; family Ranidae; genus Pelophylax; species Pelophylax lessonae. Next base: position 628,388,921 of record NC_138771.1, read on the forward strand.
CATCTCTCTCTCTATCCGGCTTTCTTGTTCTTTCTCTTATTCTTTCTCTCCCTTTTTCTTAGTTCCTCCCCCACTTTTCCTTTCTCTTCCATGTATTCTCTCTTTTTATTCCTTCTCTTACTTCCCGCTATCTAATACACTGCTGACCCCCCTCCCCGCTATCTAATACTCTGCTGGCCCCCCTCCCGGCTATCTAATACACTGCTGGCCCCCCTCCCCGCTATCTAATACACTGCTGGCCCCCCTCCCCGCTATCTAATACACTGCTGGCCCCCCTCCCCACAATCTAATATACTGCTGGCCCCCCTCCCCGCTATCTAATACACTGCTGACCCCCCTCCCTGCTATCTAATACACTGCTGACCCCCCCCTCCCTGCTATCTAATACACTGCTGACCCCCCCCCCTCCCCGCTATCTAATACACTGCTGGCCCCCCTCCCCCCCTCCCCTCTATCTAATACACTGCTGACCCCCCCCCCTCCCCGCTATCTAATACACTGCTGACCCCCCCCCCCTCCCCTCTATCTAATACACTGCTGACTATCCTCCCCGCTATCTAATACACTGCTGACCCCCCTCCCCGCTAGCTAATACACTGCTGACCATCCTCCCCGCTATCTAATACACTGCTGACCCCCCTTTCCACTATCTAATACACTGCTGACCCCCCTTCCCATTATCTAATACACGTCTGGCCCTCCCTCCTAACTATCTAATACACTGCTGACCCCCCTCCCTGCTATCTAATACACTGCTGACCCCCCTTTCCACTATCTAATACACTGCTGACCCCCCTTCCCATTATCTAATACACTGCTGACCCCCCTTCCCACTATCTAATACACGTCTGGCCCTCCCTCCCCACTATCTAATATACTGCTGACACCATCCCCCTAATACACTGCTTATCCCCCCTTCCCCTAATACACTGCTAACCCCTCTTTCCCTAATACACTGCTAACCCCCTCCCACCCCCCTAATACACTGCTGAGCCCCCTCCCACCCCCCCCTAACACACTGCTAATCGCACTCCCTGGCCCCCTAATACAATGCTGATCTCCCCCTCCCCCTAATACAATGCTGATCCCCCCAGCCCCCTCCCCCTAATACAATGCTGATTCCCCCAGGCCCCCTCCCCCTAATACAATGCTGTCCCCCCTTTTTTTTAAATTGGGGGTCAGCATTGTGTTAGGGGGAGGAGGCCGGGGGAAATCATTGTATTAGGGGGAGGGGGGATCAGCATTGTATTTGGGGGAGGGGGGATTAGTAATACCTAATACAATGCTGATCCCCTCCTCCAAATACAATGCTGTCCCCCCTAGCCCCTCCCCCTAATACATTGCTGATTCCCCCTCCCCCTTCTCCGGCCCCTCCCCCTAATACAGTGCTGACCCCCCCAGGGCCCCTCCCCCTAATACATTGCTGATTCCCCCCCTCCCCCTAACACAACGCTGATTCCCCCCTCCCCCTAATACAGTGCTGTCCCCCCCTGGCCCCCTCCCCCTAATACAATGCTGATCCCCCCCTCTCCCTAATACAATGCTGTTCCCCCCAGTCCCTCCCCCTAATACAATGCTGATCCCCCTGGGCCCCTCCCCCTAATACAATGCTGATCCCCCTGGCCCCCTCCCCCTAATACAATGCTGTTCCCCCCGGCCCCTTCCCCCTAATACAATGCTGATCCCCCCATTTTTTAAATTAGGGGGAGGGGGGTCAGCATTGTATTAGGGGGAGGGAGCCGGGGGGTGGGAGGACAGCATTATATTAGGGGGAGGGGGTCAGCATTGTATTGGGTGGAGGGGGGATCAGCATTGTATTAGGGGGGAATCAGCATTGTATTAAGGGCCCTAATACAATGCTGATCCCCCTCCCTCCAAAGCAATACTGTACACAAGGTCCCCCCAGCCCCTGGAACAAAGGGGCCAAGCCCATCCCTTGTAAAACAACCCCACACCATAATCCCCCCTCAACCAAAAGATTTTGACCAGTGCACAAAGAAAGGTCCATAAAGACATGGATGAGCGAGTTTGGGACTCATCTGACCTGCACAGAGTCCTGACCTCAACCCGATAGAACACCTTATGGATGAATTAGAGCGGAGACTGCAAACCAGGCCTTCTCGTCCAACATCAGTGCCTGTCATCACAAATGTGCTTCTGGAAGAACTGTCAAACATTCCCATAGACACACTCCTAAACCTTGTGGACAGCCTTCCCAGAAGAGTTGAAGCTGTTAAAGCTGCAAAGGGTGGGCCAACTCAATATTGAACCCTGCGGACTAAGACTGGGATGCCAGTAAAGTTCATGTGCGTGTAAAGGCCGGCGTCCCAATACTTTTGGTAATATGCTATATTTTTCATAGGTAAGCTTTTTGGGGTTTTGAATAAATATATATATATATATATATATATATATATATATATATATACACACACACATATATATATATAATTTTTTTATATTTTATATTATATATATATATATATATATAAAATATAAAATAAAAAAATAATATATATATATATATACATATATATATATATATATATTTAATATAAAATATAAAAAAATAATATATATATGTACAGATAAAATAAATATTTTTATTAACCTTGTATATTATAAAAAAAAAATATATATATATATATATATATATATGTTTTTTTATAATATACAAGGTTAATAAAAATATTTATCTCAACTGTACATATAAAACATAATTACAAATTAGAGGAGACTGGGGTAGCTACAAGAATAGGCTAAAGAAAAAAAAAATAGCTATAACTTTGTTAATTAAACTATATTGCTCATTATGACTACACCACAGTGTTATGGCGTAACCTGTGACTCGCTCTACTTCCTGCTATGTGACAATACTGGGGCTTGAGGATTGGTTACTCGGGAACCTAATGTAATCAAATGAGGTTGAGTGTGGAATTGCAACAGTTCAGTAAGCTCTGAAACTGTACAATAGTGGCTCAGTGTGTTCAGCTGTGATGGCCGAGTGGTTAAGGCGTTGGACTCGAAATCCAATAGGGTTTCCCTGCGCAGGTTCAAATCCTGCTCACAGCGAGTGACTTTTAAAAACATTCAGGTTACTTTAAAAAATGCTATAATGCTACTGATGATTATGTAACTGTTACAAGCTTACTTAAGAGGTTGATTTTTTTCTTATTTTGTGGACTATGGCCAGGATGTAAAAAATAAAAACATTTCCTCTATCACCAGAAAATGTGTCTCTTTCCCCCTCCCCCTCTCTTCTTTGGCCAGGTTAATGTGCCAACCCCTAACATTAGACCCTAAGAGAAAAATAGCTTAAGAACATTCAACCATTTGAGTTAATAGGCTAAGAACATTTGATCAGCAGGGGAAATAATATGATGGAGACTTCTGCCTTCATGGAGAATCTTGTGCAATCGGCTGATCGAATAGGTGTTTGATCTCAAGAACCTTCAGCTGCAGTGTGAAGCAACACATTAAACAGTTGTATTATTACCACTCCTTAATGTGGCAAGCTCCTCCTGGTTGATAGGGAGGCAGCACCCATCACAACAGTCGGGATGGTGTATAAAAAAAACGGTGAGGTCCCCCAAAAATTTATTCCAGGCACTTTGGGTCTGGTATGGGTTTTACAATGGACCCCATTAAAAAAAAAAAAAACAGCATTGGACCCCCCAAATTCCATATCAGACCATTTGAGTTTGGTATGAATTTTAAGGGGTAACCAAACATAAAAAACAAGAAAAAAAGCAAGAGGCACCCCCAAAATATGCTGTCCCCTGCTGGTCGAATGGTTTTAGCCTAATACTTCTCATGGTTGAACACTCCTATTTTATTTTTCTTCCCATCCAACAAAACCTCCTAGACCCACAATGGCTGCCTCCATTAAAATGTAAAAAAATAAAAAAAAAATAAAAATAAAACAGCATGGGATCCCCCAAATTCCATACCAGATCCTTTGAATCTAGCACATTTTTAAGGAAAATCTGAATAAAAAGGAAATTAAAACAAAATAAAAAATTAGGATAGCCTTGGAGACAGGGCTGTGATGGCTGAGTGGTTAAAGTGTTGGACTCGCAATCCCATGGGGTCTCCCCCAATTCCATACCAGATCCTTTGAATCTAGCACGGTTTTTAAGGGAAATCTGAAAAAAAATACAATTTTAAAAAAATAAAAATGAGGGTGGCCTTGGAGTAGGGGCTGTGATCATGGCTGAGTGGTTAAAGCGTTGGACTCAAAATCTGATGGGGTCTCCCCCAATTCCATACCAGATCCTTTGAATCTAGCACGGTTTTTAAGGGAAATCTGAAAACAAAATATGATTTAAAAAAAATAAAAATGAGGGTGGCCTTGGAGTAGGGGCTGTGATCATGGCTGAGTGGTTAAAGCGTTGGACTCAAAATCCAATGGGATCTCCCCAATTCTATACCAGATCCTTTGAATCTAGCACAGTTTTTAAGGGAAATCTGAAAAAAAATACAATTTAAAAAAAATTAAAATTAGGGTGGCCTTGCAGTAGGGGCTGTGATCATGGCTGAGTGGTTAAAGCGTTGGACTCAAAATCCGATGGGTTCTTCCCAATTCCATACCAGATCCTTTGAATCTAGTACGGTTTTTAAGAGAAATCTGAAAAAAAAATATGATTTAAAAAAAAATAAAAATGAGGGTGGCCTTGCAGTAGGGGCTGTGATCATGGCTGAGTGGTTAAAGCTTTGGACTCAAAATCCAATGGGGTCTCCCTAATTCCATACCAGATCCTTTGAATCTAGCAAGCTTTTTCAAGGAAATCTGAACAAAAAGGATACGATTAAAAAAAAAATAATAATCAGGGTGGCCTCACCGTAGGAGCTGTGATGGCTGAGTGGTTAAAGCGTTGGACTCGAAATCCAATGGGGTCTCCCCGCACAGGTTCGAATCCTGTTCACAGCGTTTGAGCTTTTAAATTTGGATGCATATAGAGTATTCACTCGCTTTATTACATACACTTCTTCAGTTGCTTGGTAACACATATTGCTAATCCGCCAATCACATGGCAGCAACTCAATGCATTTAGGCTACTAGACGTGGTGAAGATGACTTGCTGAAGTTCCAACCGAGCATCAGAATTTCGGAAGAAAGGAGATTTAAGTGACTTTGAATGTGGCATGGATGTTGGTGCCAGACAGGCTGCTGTGAGTATTTCAAAAACTGCTGATCTACTGGGATTTTCACACAAACCATCTCTCGGGTTTACAGAGAATGGTCCAAAAAAAAAAAAAAAAAAGAAAATATCCAGTGAGTGGCAGTTGTGTGGAGGGAATTGCCTTGTTGTTGTCAGAGGTAAGAGGAGAATGGGTAGACTGGTTGGAGATGATAGAAAGGCAAGAGTCACTCAAATACCCACCTGTTATAACCAAGGTATGCAGAATACTATCTCTGAATGCACAACACATCGAACCTTGAAGAAGATAGGCTACAGCAGCAGAAGACCACACCGAGTGACGCTCCGGTCAGCTACAAACAGGGAACTGAGGCTACAATACAACTGAGGCTCACCAACATTGGACAATAGAAGATTGGAAAAACGTTGCCTGGTCTGATGAGTCTCGATTTCAGCTGCGACATTTAGTTGGTAGGGTCAGAATTTGGCATAAACAACATGAAAGCATGGATCCATCCTGTCTTGTATCAACGGTTCCGGCTGGTGGTGTAATGGTGTGGGGGATATTTTCTTGGCACACTTTGGGCCCCTTAGTACCAATTGAGGATGATTTAATCACCACGGCCTACCTGAGTATTGTTGCTGACCATGTCCATCCCTTTATGACTACAGTGTACCCATCTTCTGATGGCTCCTTCCAGCAGGATAATGCACCATGTCACAAAGCTCCAATCATCTCACCACTGGTTTCTTCACCATGACAATGAGGTCACTGTACTCCAATGGCCTCCACACTCACCAGATCGGGTCACTGTACTCCAATGGCCTCCACACTCACCAGATCGGGTCACTGCACTCCAAGGGCCTCCACACTCACCAGATCGGGTCACTGCACTCCAATGGCCTCCACACTCACCAGATCGGGTTACTGTACTCCAATGGCCTCCACACTCACCAGATCAGGTCGCTGTACTCCAATGGCCTCCACACTCACCACAACTCATCCAATGGAGCACCTTTGGGATGTGGTAGAATGCGAGATTCTCAACATGGCCGAAAAATCTGCAGCAACTCTGTGATGTTCGCATGTCAATGTGGACCTAAATCTCTGAGGAATTTTTCCAACACCTTGTTGAATCTATGCCGCAAAGAATGAAGGCAGTTCTGATGGCATAAGGGGTCCAACCTGGTACTAGGCAAGGTGTACCCAATAAATGCGCCAGTGAGTGTATGTTGGTAAAGCAAGTATTGAATGACAATGGCCATATCTCTGTGTGCTTCCAAACAAGAATGACTGGAAATTTGAACAAAGGAACAAAGCTTACTTTGATAAAATAAAAAAGGCACTGCTGAGATTTGAACTCAGGATCTCCTGTTTACTAGACAGGCACTTTAACCAACTAAGCCACAGCACCTTGGTGTTTAAGTATCATGCAGCTGCCTTGTTGACAATATCTCTGAATGCTGAAAGAAAAGATGCTTCTAAGGGATAGTGGCACTGGGACAACACCAGTAGGGATACTGATGATGAACACAATTTTTAAGTGTGACAGTATGACCAACTCAGCTCCAGAAGGTTCTCTCCTCTCCTCTCCTCTCCTCTCCCCTCCCCTCCCCTCCCCTCCCCTCCCCTCCCCTCCCCTCCCCTCCCCTCCCCTCCTCTCCTCTCCTCTCCCCTCCCCTCCCCTCCTCTCCCCTCCTCTCCCCTCCCCTCCTCTAATCTCCTCTCCTCTACCCTCCCCTCCCCTCCCCTCCTCTCCTCTACCCTCCCCTCCTCTAATCTCCTCTCCTCTACCCTCCCCTCCCCTCCCCTCCTCTCCTCTCCTCTCCTCTCCTCTCCTCTCCTCTACCCTCCCCTCCCCTCCTCTCCTCTCCTCTCCTCTCCCCTCCCCTCCCCTCCTCTAATCTCCTCTCCTCTACCCTCCCCTCCCCTCCCCTCCTCTCCTCTCCTCTCCTCTCCTCTCCTCTCCTCTCCTCTCCTCTCCTCTACCCTCCCCTCCCCTCCCCTCCTCTCCTCTCCTCTCCCCTTTCCCTCATCTCCCCTCCTCTTCCCTCCTCTCCCCTCCCCTCCCCTCCTCTCACCTCCCCTCCTCTCCTCTCCCCTCCTCTCCCCTCCTCTCCCCTCCCCTCCTCTCCCCCTCCCCTCCTTCATGACCAGGACTATTCATAAAATAATTAGACTGGGTTTAGAACTTTGTATGTGATGACTAAGTGGTTACGGTGTTGGACTTGAAATCCAATTGGGTCTCATTGCACAGGTTAAAATCCTGCTCACAGCATCCTCCTTTTCAGGGTTTTACAATTTGTAATGTGTGCTTTGCATGGGAAAAGAAACAGAGAGATTGTTCCCTTCGTACAGAGCCCTGCGTTGATTGTCTTAGTATTTGATATAGCAGCATGATAAGGCTTTGATCAACATACAAAGTAACCTGTGAAGGCCGAGCAGTTAGGACTTTTAGCCTTTTGGTGAGGCCTCTGAGGAAGTCAATGGATGAAAGGTGTGTTGGTGTTTCAATAAGTTTTTACTTGGTTGTATATAAACATAAAATAATGGACCAACCACAGCAATTTAGATGGTGCTAAGAACTGTGTGTGCAACCTTTACTGTATTGAAAATTAATTATTTCAATTGTCACAAATTGAGGAAATACCATGACAATGTTTTCCAACAAGCTGTGAAGGCCGAGCAGTTAAGACTTTTGGCCTTTTGGTGAGGCCTCTGAGGAAGTCAATGGATGAAAGGTGTGTTGGTGTTTCAATTTGTTTTTACTTTGTTGTATATAAACATAATAGAATGGACCAACCACAGCAATTCAGATGGTGCTAAGAACTGCGTGTGCAACCTTTACTGATAAAGCTGCATGATAAGGCTTTGATCAACATACAAAGTAACCTGTGAAGGCCGAGCAGTTAAGACTTTTGGCGTTTTGGTGAGGCCTCTGAGGAAGTCAATGGATGAAAGGTGTGTTGGTGTTTCAATTCGTTTTTACTTTGTTGTATATAAACATAAAAGAATGGACCAACCACAGCAATTCAGATGGTGCTAAGAACTGTGTGTGCAACCTTTACTGTATTTACAAATAATTATTTCAGTTGTCACAAACTGAGTAAATACTATAACAATGCTATCCATCAAGCTGTGATGGCCGAGTGGTTAAGGCGTTGGACTTGAAATCCAATGGGGTCTCCCCGCGCAGGTTCAAATCCTGCTCACAGCGTATTCCTTTTCACTTTGTGATATTTTGACATTTTTTTTAAACATTTGTTTAAATGTATTCTACTTTACGATTAATTCATAGTAGTATTCAACCTCAAATAGAAGCTGTAAAATATGTTTCTTTATTTTTACAAAAAGATATGCATGAGAACTTTAGCAAACAATAGATTTAAACACTGATCTTGACAAGCCAGGTAGCCCCACCCTGGCTTGAGGGTTGATGATGTCAAACGTCAGGCTGTAAATGAGAATGGAAACACATCTGAATATCTACAGGAACCTCTGCATACTTTGTTGTGAAAGTTTCCTGTGAACTTTGTGGCTGGCTCTCCTTCGAACAATGGTGAAGGTGGTTAAAATGGTTAAAACACTTTGGAGAAAAAGGGAGATCAGAGAGCAAAGTCTTGGAGGAGAACAGTTCTACTTTCCCATGCCCAGAATCTGTAGGTACTGCTGGATAAATTCTTTTTTCTGGTCTGGAGGACCATGGAAATATCTCTTCACATTTGGGGCAGTAGCATCTCAGCACCCCCAAATTTGAAAAATGTCAGTCCACCACGGGGTTCAAACTGCACCGCATTATCCATTTCTGACAAGCCACATATCCGGGTAGTCACCTAGGAAGCCATTTTTCCTGCCTACACCCATGTAAAAGAGTGAAGGAACTTCAAATTGCTTTCAGGGGGATTTTCCGTAGCCCTGATTTTGGTCACTCTCTCCTGTAACAGCTTTTTGTGATATTGTAAACATATAGATGGGGACAAGCAAATGTTGGTCATACATTTAAACTATGGGTTACATCCAGCAGGCTTCCGGCCCAAACTCTCATTGGTGTGAGCCGTCCTCCTACGGGAGTAATAAAGAATTGTCTCTACTGTGGCATACCCACTCACATAGTCCACCTCATGGCCCCACTCCTCCTGACCTTACCAAATGCTTCTTTTGGAATAGGTCAATGATGGCAATAATAGAGATGAGTCCAGGCTGCTTTTCAACAGTTTACTTGGTTGCAGTGGCAATCACATTATAGTTTTTCTTTATTGGGAGTAGCTGTCGGCTTAGAAAGGATTACTTTTTTCCAGTGCCTTATGTTGACCCCATCCAGGGAACAGGCCGTCTACCCGGAATCCTACATCACCTAATTTCAGGCCCCTTGATATCCCACAAGGGACACACTAGGGACATCTGTTCCATTGCAATCCTTGCTTAGAACCCGCACTTACTTTCTACCTTACACTCTCCATTTATACCCTTGGAAAGGGCGACATTTAGTGGTTAGGCAGGGAATTACTCATCATCACCAGTAAACTGGTAATGAGCTAAAACAACAGCTTCCCTTCCACCACCTTCCTGGGGTCTTATCTGGCCTGTCTAATGTGGGGTTCAGTAAAATAGTTCAGGGAGGCAATCAATGAAAGGTAAGAAGGGCGGTGTATAGGGATTCCGCAGCAACTGTTGGGACAATGAATACTTTGGTCAGGACTATGTAATGTACATCATAATGTTTACAACGCAGGAGTAACATACAAAACAACATATAGAGTACAGCAGCAGGATGAGCCCACCTGTATACATCAGATCCCCCTTACATCAAGAATCCCCATCAGAATTCCCTCTCAGAGTCCCCCCTCTACATCAGAGTCTTTTCCCCTCACATCAGGGTCCCCAGAGTTATTCCCCTTATGTCAGTGTCCCCAGAGTCACCTCCCAACATCAGGGTCCTTAGAGTCCTCCCTTACATCAGTGGGGTTCCTCAGTCTTGATGCAGGGTCCCCAGAGCCCCCCCCCAAACTTTAAGGTCCCCAGAGTAATCTCGATTACATTAGTGTCCCCAGAACCAGGTCCGGATTAAGAGCATCATGGACTTGGTGCTGAGGATTTTGAAGGGCCTTAAGGGCCGTGCCTTGGCATGTACCCAGAGGAGGAAGGGTGCAGCCATGCATGCCTAATTCAACATGGGATGCTGTCTCTGAAGCCCATAAACACATCCATGCATCGGCAACTGTCCCTCCTTGTCCAGCCTTCGTGCTGTGTGGGGAGGTTCTGAGGGAGCTGCCTGGGGAAGCGAGTATAGAAGCCAGACTTCTGTGTTTACAAGTGACAGAAGAGCAGTAACAGTGAATATGGCCAACCCGGGGCCTATATTAAGGTAGGGGCCTGGAGCTGCAGCTCCAATAGCCCCTACGTTAATCTGGCCCTGCCTAGAACCACCCACCTTACATCAGGGTCCCCAGAGTCATTCCTCTAACATCAGTGTCCCTGAAGTCACCCCCCTAACATCAGGATCCCTAGAGTAACCCCCCTGTAGTTGGGGTTCCTTAGAGCCCCCCCAGCTTACATCAGGGTCAAAGTGGATGTCTGCAATGTCCTCTTAATCGCAGTATCCGACACCCAGTTTTTCTTCCCTGCAGGAACTTTGTTGTCTGAGCCATTTGCCCTGTAGGGGCTTGTAGCAACTTCTTATTGGCTCCTGGTACCAGGGCACCCCCCACTAAGCACTCTCAAGGCATGGCCCACTTTCTCCTGATGGTCCTGGAAAAGTTCCACTGTTGGCCTCAGTGGCCCAAGGATAGTTCATTTAGAAACTTCAAATAATTTGCAATTCCTGATCCCGTCCCGATGGCCCAAAGGATCTTCAGAACAGCAGTAACAGTCCTTGATTTTACCTGGGAGGGTCGGCCCTCTGGTACAAGTCCACTAGCCAGTGGTATCTGGTGCTTTTCCCAACCCCTTTTGTAAGGATAGAAGGGGGAGGGGTGATAGGAAGAGTGCATAAGTCCCAACAATAATGAACTTAAATGTCCCTTTGTGCTATTTTCTTCTTTTCCAATCAGCAACATAGGCTAGCCAGCCTCAATTAGACGTAGTAGGTCCTTTTCAGCAGTAAAAGTCTGGATGGGGAATTTGCACAGTCTTCCCTTACTTGTCCAGGCCTGACCTGATCCATCTGGGCGGCGGACCTCCACCTGGTCCAAATAGATGGCCCGCCCATGATTCCATTGTGCCTTCACCGACTGGAAGGTCTTCCACAAGTCCAGCCTGGACTGATTACGGTTTGGTTTGGGGATAAAGAGGAAGTCCCATACAGCTTTATCACACCAGGACTCCAAACATCTAATCCTTCCTCCAAGGATCCAAACCGATTCTGGAAGCTAGGAGACCCCACATCGATGACCCCGGCCTCTTCCTCGCTGCTCACACTTGCAGCCCCGGTCACCACTGGCCATCTTCTCCCCTCTGCCTAAAACACACCATCCCCACTGTCAGCATCATGGTTTGGGCCTGCTTTTCTTCAGCAGGGACAGGGAAGATGGTTAAAATTGATGGGAAGATGGATGGAGCCAAATACAGGACCATTCTGGAAGAAAACCTTTTCCTATTTGGGACTTTGTGTGAGACAAGCAGGTCATGCTATTGGTCTCTATCCCTGTATATGGAAAAACTAAGGTCGAATCAGACTGCATCCACCAAAAACGCACGAAAATAATCCTTCAACCTCATTTTTTTCTTGATACAGGGATGGAGACGCCGGGCACTACCTTCTGGGGACTCACTTAAAGTCCCACCTAGCCTATTGTGTTTAAGCAACCAGGGATGGAGACGCCTTGCCTACAGCTTGGTGCCTCATATAAAGTCCCACAGTGCGATTTTCATGCGTTTTTGGTGGATGCAGTCTGATTCTACCTCAGTTTTTCCGTATACAGGGATGGAGACCAATAGCATGACCTGCTTGTCTCACACAAAGTCCCAAATAGGAAATTAGGGATTGAAAGGCATTGTGCTTTACAGGCCAGGGCCCATATATAAAATCCCAGTCTGTCTTTATACTGCATCCACCAAGGGGATGGAGGTGGAATGCTTCTCAGCTGATCCTTTCCAGTTTGTACCATCGTTACAACTTAGTTATTTGAGTTTTGAGACATTATCATGTCTATCATGAGACAGGTCTACTTGGTTGGCGACAGACTGGAGGGTGAGTACATCAGACTGGAGGCTGGCTGACTTCCATGCACCTCTTATAATCCTTCAACCTCATTTTTTTCTCGTAACTTAAAGGCTTTCCTTCCTATTCCAGATTGGCTGTGCGTGACGTGGCTCCTCCTGCTAGGCAGAATTTTCCAGCACTCACTTTCCCACGTGGTACAGTAACCCTCCAGATGCTGCTCCCTCTCAGCTTAGCCTGCATGGAAGTTACTGTAAAGCGGACCGTGCTTCTTAGCTTGCACGCATCCGCCATCCTTTCTTGTACCAGGGCTCCAACTGCGCCTCCATCACTCTGAGCCAGTTGACCCTCTTTGCTAGTCAGTAGAATTGTCCCGTTGTCAGATGCACGGCCAACATTTCTCTTTTTAGCACCTGTACAAGCAAGACTCGCCATACTGTGCCATACATATGAAAAATGTCCCACTGTCATTAAATGCATGGTCAACCGATTTCTTTACAGCATCCACTTTGCCACTATTTTGGAAGAATGTCCCGCTGTCATTGGATGCATGATCAACATTTTCCTGTATAGCTCTGGCACACACACATGGCCCCCGGCACACTGATCCACATGCCCTGGGCCGCCATTTTCTCCGTCCACACTTGCACCACTTACTGTTCAGCAGGCACAGTCCATTTTCACAGTAAGATGCATTTCTCCCTGTAGCGGAGAAGTAGTTTAATCTACAGGGTCTCCGCTGGTAGACAGGAAAACAGGTAATAATCCAAATAGGCAGGTACAGCATGCAACAATCCAGGTAGCATTATACCATCCTTGCCTCCCAAGAACTAGAAGACACATAGGCTGGGAGTCAAACTAGAATGAATCGTTTATTAAAAACACAAGGGATCTACACTCTGCCAAAACCCCTCCCTCTTTGAGCCATCCCCCACACAAACACACATCCCATAATAAGCTTACAAGGCAGACAGGAACAATAGGACAATGGAATGCAGGTATTCACAATAACAAACCCCACCCCACTGGCATGGGTCTATGAAACACTTCTACCATTTTCTAGCCATCTGCAATACATTTTACATTTGAGTTTACTTCAAACTACCGATTGAACCTAGGGAACCACATTACAAACACTTGGTTCTTAAAGGTATACACATGCAATAAACATAATGCATACACGAAGGACAATATACAGTGGCTGTGTTTGCCACACTCCCGCCTTCCAGCACTTCACTTGATCAAACAATTTGCGATTTTGACAGGAATTATTCCGTTGCCACAGGCAACCATTATTGTGCACTTGATTATTCATCTCACTCTCCCTATCTCTTGACGAGCAGGCCTCACACTTCTCTTGAGCATTACAACACAGTTCTTGGGAGAAAAATTACATTTTCACAACTTTTCTTCGACCATTGCCGTTAGCAACCATTCTGGTAACCCAGGGCGACATTCCCAGACATGCCCCCAAATGTAGCATTGCCCCCTAGGGAGCAGCTGAGAATTAAACGTTCTTGGGTTCCCTGGATTACCATTAGCAACTGATAGGAGATACACAGAATTAACAGTTCTTGGCTCAGACAATGAACAGTCCAGGGGATGTTTTTTTTTTGTATTTTATTTTAGAACTTCGGTGGGAGAAGGGAATGAGTAGGATACTCCAACTTGAACTATGCACAATTCCTGTGGACAACTTACTGAGAAATGCACCAAGAGGCAATTGAAAAATCAAGGCACTGCTGACATTCGAACTCAGGATCTCCTGTTTACTAGACAGGCGCTTTAACCAACTAAGCCACAGCGCGTTGCTGATGGTTGCTGATGGTTGCTGATGGTTGCTGATGGCATAAATATAGTAAACTCAGTAAATAAGCATATTTTTAGACTTCCAGTCATGGAATAGGGCAGGAAGATTACCTAGAACAGAATAAAGTATGAGCCTCTATCAGTGCAAATAGTTTAGAAATTGTGGGAGTATCATCATCCTAACAATGATAATTGGAGAGAAACTAGGGACATCCCCTATTAGAGGAAAAATTGACTATCTCGGTAGCCAAATATTAGACACTAACATAAATTTCGATTTTAGCTTCAGATACACACAATAAATTTCTCAAGGTCTGGCAACCAAGGATTGCATATACCCAACCCTCCAGATTTGATATCCAGCTTCTTTCAATTTGACGACTCTCTGGCGCTCACCCCGTAGGACTCCTCTTTCCCCTTCTTTTCCTTCTGGCTTCCCTTCTCTTTTTTTTCTCTCCTCCTTTTTCCCCTCTTTTCTATCCTATTTTCCAGTTTTCATTTCCATTTCCTTTATTATGTATATTTATCTTTAAAGCCCATCACCCAGCATGGTTTAGGTGTGGATGGTTACAGAAATTGCATCCCCCTAATAATGTAGGGTGTACTTACCTATACAGATGTCCAATCTTAACCACTTGCCGACCGTCGCATGACTATTTACTGCGGCAGTCATCAGCTCCTGGGCAAAGTGACGTAGTACTACGTCGCTCACCCACGAGCCTGAAGCGGGCGCCCCTGCTTGTTCTTTGGGGAGCCAGCGCTTGTGAGGGAAAGCCACCTACCCAGAGTCCTACATCCCAAGTCCACAGAATTCATGGTTTCCATACTCTTCACTGATGACGACCAAATTGCCTAAAACAGTTGTAAGAATTTAAGAATAAATGTTCTAGATGTGCACCTGGCCAGGAGGGTGTAGAGCCATGATTTGCATGGCTCCCCCCACTCACTTTTAAGATGAGGAATAATCCTCTTATTTTTGAATATATGATGGAATAAGACATGTAAATACCTTCTATTTTATGATATTTTTGTTGTACATACTAATTAGAGCGAAGACTTTTTGATGACCATAACCTGTATAGTTATACTCCATTTATCTTCCAAAGGATATTAGTATTTGATATAGCAGCAGTTAAATTGAAGTAAGATAAGGGTTTGATCAACATACAATGCAACCTGTGAAGGTCGAGCTGTTAAGACTTTTGCTCTTTTGCAAGGCCTCTGAGGAAGTCAATGGTCGAAACATGTCAGGTATGCTAGAGACAGTGCTTCAGATAGTTTTACTTTGTTGTATATAAACATATAAGAATGGATCAATTATAGCAATTTAGATGGTGTGTGTGTACAAACTTTGTTCAACTGTCACAAATTAAAAAGAATAACAAAACATCTCCCACAGCAAGCTGTGATGGCCGAGTGGTTAAGGCGTTGGACTTGAAATCCAATGGGGTCTCCCCGCGCAGGTTCAAATCCTGCTCACAGCGCATTCTTTTTCACTTTGATATTTTATTTAAACATTTTTTAAATGTATTCTACTTTATGATTACTTAATAGTAGTATTCAACCTGACATAGAAACTGTAAAATATGTTTCTTTATTTTTACAAAAAGATATGCATGAGAACTTTAGCAAACAATAGATTTAAACACTGATCTTGACAAGCCAGATAGCCCCACCCTGGCTTAAGGGTTAAAGATTAGAGATGGATGAACATCGGCCGGGGCGGTTCGCAAACATCAGCCACAAATTTTCTCAAAAGTCCGCGAACCGCAAGTTTGCGGCGGGCCCCATTGACTTTAATGTAAGCGAACTTTAAAAACCTTTAGGTCGTATTTGCAGCCACAAAAGACGTACTAGCTGTGCACAAATAGTCCCAGCACATGGACAATGTCATAGATTGTAAGCTCTAACGAGCAGGGCCCTCTAAATCCTCCTGTATTGAATTGTATTGTAACTGTATTGTCTTCCCTCATATTGTAAAGCGCTGCGCAAACTGTCGGCACTATATAAATCCTGTATAATAATAATAATAATATTATTATTATTATTATTATTAACAGAAGTATTGCAATTGAAAAAGTTGCCCTAAATTTTTTTTTTTTTTTTACAGCAAAAAATAATTTTTTTCTTTTTCATAAATCAGCCAGAACTGACAGCAGCCGGTAAATACATTGTCTAATACATATAGGGTCCATTCATACATCTGTAAAATGGGTCCACATCCATTCCACAATTTGGCGGAACCTTTACAGACCCATTGTTTTTCATTTCCAGTCTGAAAAATTAGGCATTCACAGGATAAAGAAGTAAGTGTCGGCCATTCCAAGCCCCAAAAATTAGCCCACATGTGTTTACCTGACAGTTAAGAACGTAGTATTCTGTGGCTGAAGGTACATTAGGCATTCACAGGATACAGAAGTAAGTGTCGGCCATTCCAGGCCCCAAAAATTAGCCCACATGCATTTACCTGACAGCTAAGAACGTTGTATTCTGTGGCTGAAGGTACATTAGGCATTCACAGGATACAGAAGTAAGTGTCGGCCAGTATTGGCCCCAAAAATTAGCCCACATGGTTTTACCTGACAGCTAAGAACGTTGTATTCTGTGGCTGAAGGTACATTAGGCATTCACACAGGATACAGAAATAAGTGTCGGCCAGTATTTGCCCCAAATATTAGCCCACATGGGTTTACCTGACAGCTAAGAATGCTGTATTCTGTGGCTGAAGGTACATTAGGCATTCACATGATACAGAAGTAAGCGTCGGCCATAAAAGACCCCAAAAATTAGCCCATATGCATTTACCTGACAGCTAAGAATGTAGTATTCTGTGGCTGAAGGTACATAAGGCATTCACACAGGATACAGAAGTAAGTGTCGGCCTGTATAGGCCCCAAAAATTAGCCCACATGGGTTTAACTGACAGCTAAGAACGTAGTGTAGCTGATGGCTAGAGGTACATTAGGCATTCACAGTATTACAGAAGTAAGTGTCGCCCTGTATAGGCCCCAAAAATTAGCCCACATGGGTTTAACTGACAGTTAAGAACGTAGTGTATTTGATGGCTAGAGGTAAATTAGGCATTCGCAGTATACAGAAGTAAGTGTCGCCCTGTATAGGCCCCAAAAATTAGCCCACATGGGTTTAACTGACAGCTAAGAATGCTGTATTCTGTGGCTGAAGGTACATTAGGCATTCACATGATACAGAAGTAAGTGTCGGCCATAAAAGGCCCCAAAAATTAGCCCACATGCGTTTACCTGACAGCTAAGAACGTAGTATTCTTTGGCTGAAGGTACATTAGGCATTCACATGATACAGAAGTAAGTGTTGGCCATAAAAGGCCCCAAAAATTAGCCCACATGCGTTTACCTGACAGCTAAGAACGTAGTTTCTCTTACGTCCTCCGACAGTCGCCGCCTCTTCATATTCGTCACAATGGGTAATTGACTTCCGCTTCATAGGAGTAGCTAGGCAACAGAATATGTTAATATTAAAGCTTTTAACATATCCCACCCCCAGGGGGTGGTCCCCTCAGGCAATTACCTCCCTGCTTCCTGAATTCCTCTCCAGTTTCATTGTCTAGCTTGTCAGGAGTGGCTGGAGGTTTCTGTGCTGGGACATTCTGTCTCAGCCTTTCTTTCCTTTTTTGGTTTTTATTTGAGTTTTTTCTCTCTCTTTACTTAGCTGTTTCTTTTTGTCAGCTTTAGTTAGTCTTCTGATGAAGAGGATCATGCGGGCTGGGTCTCGGGCTGATCCCCCTGGTCGCAGGTTGTGGGTCAGTGGCTTCCCAGCCTGCCTTCGAGCGTTCAGTCAGGTAATGCTCCTGGCACAATGAACGACCCATCCCTGTTCGCTGCAGGGATGCTATGGTGAGGTGGCTACCTCACTGGACGCTGTGCGGTTTCTCAACCCCAGTTTTTTCTGCGTCCTGGATGCGACTCTCCCTGTCACATGTGCAGTGGCTTGTTCGCCTGTGTGGGTTCCCCACGCCATGCATGGAGGTAAGTGTACTTTTCTGTGGGGACCTGTCTATGTGGTGGGTGTCAGTCTGGGACTGTGTAACCTGCATGCCTGTTCATACTGCTGGGCTCCCTGTCTGACCTAATGCTGCTGTGGGCTGCAAGGAGGGGGGCTGCTGTACACTGCTCAGTGTTACTGGTATGAAGATATGTGTGACAGGCTGTATATGTATGGGGGCATGTTTTTATTACATGTTAGTGCATACATGCGGCGGCCGCTACGGCGGCCCGCCTTTTTTATGTGACAGACTGTGATGTATGAAGCATGCTGTTATTACATGTGTTGGTGCATGCATGCGGCGGCCACTACGGCGGTCCGCCATTTTTTATTATAACTAAACTTTATTATAACTACAGTGCTTGGCCGTCTTTATGAGACAGGAGCGGGGTCTTTTGGCGCCAAACGCCGCCATCTCGGGCCACATGTCAGCGCTGCATGCTCTGTCTTTACTTTTTGTCCCTCACCGGCGGCCATTTTTGTGGAGCCTCAATAGGCTTATAGGAGCGATCTGCAATTGCATCTCTTCCTTTCCTGAGCTACAACGATCGGTGCAGCAGCTAAGTGGTCTCTCCGGGTTTAATTTCTTTCTCCCTGTATTCCTTGCCTAAGTTTCTGTATTATCCCTGTTGGGGTCAGTGTGTGCTTGTGTTGCAGTGGGCTGCGCTCGCCGCGCTGTTAAAGGGGCAGTACTCCCTTTTTTCGTTAACACACGTTTTTTTGTTGGGGGCATGGATTCTCAGGAAAGCAAATTTCCTCTCACTTTGGTGGGGGGCCAGGGGACTGCTGCTGCCTCCCACGAAGGAAGTGATTTGGCTACTGTTGTGGCTAACTTTGCTGCTCAGGTGCACATGCTTGTGGCTGCTCAATCCACAAAAAGGCCCAGGGTCTCAATTCCTCTGATTCAGAGGGTGATGGTGATGGGGCTGCTATAGCGGGGGTTTCCTTATCGGGGTCCCGTTCATCCCTGGACCTGTTGGGGTCCGAGGTGGAGGCTGAGATTGAAGGGGTTGATAATTCTCCCCCTGGCTCGTCTGAAGAGCTTGCACTCATGAATAGCCTGGTTGCTCCTATCAAACAAACACTGCGTGTACAGGATGAGCCTTGTGCTCCTACTGCTTTGGCCTCTTGTGGGACGCAGCGAAGACGCACATCTTCGCAGGTTTTTCCTTGCACTGAGGATTTTCAGCACGCTGTTAGAGAACAATGGCGCAATATTAAGAAGAGCGTTGGTGTGTGCCGCCTCCAGTGGATCACGCAGTGTCGGTTTTGAATGAGTCCACTGCGATTCCGGCTGAGGATACCCGGGTGTTCCGGGATGCCATGGTTAGGAGGCTGGAGTCACTTGCCCGTCTTACTTATTCGGTTACCGGCTCCATGCTAAAGGCTATTTTTGCCTCTCTTATGGCAGCTCAGGCTGTCGCGGATTGGACGCAGGTGCTTCGGCGCGTCCTGGTAGCTGACTCCGCATCACAGGAGACACTGGCTATGGTGGATCAAATCCACCAGGGTGTCATGTATTTGTGTGATGCGGACTTGGATTTAGTCCCGTTGGCTGCACGGGTGCACAGCGTGGCGGTGTTGTCACGCCGCTTGATTTGGCTGCAATGTTGGACTGTGGACCAATCTTCGCGCAAAACCTTGGCTAATCTACCGTTTATGGGATCTCGCCTTTTTTTTAGCGAACCCTTGGATGCCCTGATTAAAGGGATCTCGGGTGGTAAGAGCACGCTCTTGCCACAAACCCACAAGGCTAAGGTTCCCCAGGGTAAGAAGCATGCTTCCTTTCGGCCCTCTCAGGGGTCTTTTCGTGCCTTTCGGTCACACTATAAGGGCAAGCCTTTCAAAGGTCAAGGCTCCCACAAGAAGCCGGGGACGGGTGAGCAAAAGTCCGGTCAGTCTGTCTCCACTGCCCGGAACAATGCGGCCTGAAGGGGCGCCCTCACGCAGTTCTGGGGTGGGGGGATGTTTGCTATTCTGGACTTGAAGGCTCTGAACCGATTTCTGCGGGTTCGCAAGTTCCGCATGGAATCCCTGCGGTCGGTGGTGGCTGCCCTGGTTCCGGGGGAATACATGGCCTCCATCGACTTGAAGGATGCGTACCTTCATATTCCAATTTTTGAAGGTCACCAGAGGTACCTTCGATTCGCCATTGCGGAGGATTATTACCAATTCGTGGCGCTACCCTTTGGTCTCGCTTCGGCTCCACGGGTGTTCACCAAGGTGCTTGCACCGGTGTTGGCCTTGTTGAGAGCCCAAGGCTTCTCTGTCCTAGGATATCTGGACGGCATTCTGGTTCGGTCTACGACCAGCCAGGGTCTGGCGAAGGACCTGTCTGTCACGATGCGAACTCTGCAAGAGTTCGGTTGGACGATATATTTTTTAAAATCAACACTGTGTCCGTCGGTTCGTCTTCCCTACCTGGGAATGATTCTGGACTCGGTCCAGGCGAGGGTCTTCCTACCGGACGACAAAATCAGGACTCTTCAGGAAGCAGTCGGGTCCCTCAGGGACGCTCCGTGCTCGTCACTCCGGACGTGCATGCGATGTTTGGATTGATGGTCTCGGCCTTCGAGGTGATTCCTTTCGCCCAGTTTCACACGCGGGGCCTCCACGCGGATATCCTGACCAGGTGGGACGGGCGACCACAGTCTCTGGCTCTCCAGATTTCATTGGGTCTTCGCGCCAGAAGGGGTCTTCTGTGGTGGCTCCAGTCCTCGACGGTGTCGGGGGGCAAGTCCTTTCGTCCTCTCTTATGGACGGTCGTCACTACGGATGCCAGCCTGTCGGGCTGGGGTGGTGTTCTGGGTGTTCTGTCCGCCCAGGGGACTTGGTCGGAGGGAGAGTCCTCCCTCCCGATCACCATTCTGGAATTGCGGGCGATAAATCTCTGCCTGCGTCGTTGGACGGACAGGCGGCAGGGCCGTCCGGTTCGGGTGCAGACGGACAATGCCACGGCGGTGGCTTACATCAACCACCAAGGGGGCACCAGGAGTGCCCGAGCGGCTCGGGAAGTTGCCGACATCCTGTCTTGGGCCGAGACTCACGGCGGTTCACATTCCGGGGGTGGAGAACTGGCAGGCGGATTTTCTGAGTCGTCAGTCTCTGGACCAGGGAGAGTGGTCCCTTCACCCGGATGTATTCCAGATGTTGTGCGCGAAGTGGGGTCTTTCGGATGTGGACCTGTTCGCGTCTCGTCTGAACAACAAGGTAAGAAGGTTCGTGACAAGAATGCGCGATCCTTGGGCAGACGCGTGAGACGCGTTGGTAGCTCCGTGGCATCAGTACCGACTGATGTATGCATTTCCACCGATTCAACTGCTGGCCAGGTTCCTTAGCAGGTTGAACTCGGAACCGCACATGGTGATTCTTGTGGCGCCGGACTGGCCTCGCCGGTCCTGTTACGCGGACCTCGTAAATCTGGTCATCGACGCTCCATGGCGTCTACCTCTTTGAGAGGATCTTCTGTCTCAAGGACCAATATTCCATCCTGCTTTACAGTCGCTGGCTTTGACGGCCTGGCCGTTGCAACCGAGGTCCTGAAGAATATGGGTCTCTCCCCTGAGGTCATTCACACTTTGATCAACGCGAGGAAGTCTTCCTCTGGGAAGGTCTATTGCCGTACTTGGAAGGCCTATTTTGCCTGGTGTGAGTCCAGGGGGTGTTCCCCTCGCGCATACTCGGTGTCTTGGGTGTTGGCCTTCCTTCAATCGGGTGCTGACCAGCGTTTGGCGCTGGCTACGATCAAGGGTCAGATTTCTGAGCTGGCTGTGCTTTTTCAGCGTCCTGTGGCGTCTAACTACTTGGTTAGCACTTTTGTTCAAGGGGTGCGACACCTGGTTCCTCCTAGGAGGGAACCTCTGCCTCCTTGGGACTTGAACCTTGTTTCTGTCCGTATTACAACGTGCTCCATTTGAAAAGTTCAGGGAGATCTCGTTGTCTTTGTTGTCCAAAAAGGTTGCCTTTTTTGTGGCGATCACTTCGGCTCGCAGGGTGTCGGAGCTGGCTGCTCTGTCCTGCAGGTCTCCGTATTTGGTCGTTCACTTGGATAAGGTGGTCTTGTGACCTAACCCTTCCTTCCTTCCGAAGAGGATTTCGGAATTTCACCTCATTGAGGACATTGTCTTACCTTCGCTCTGTGCGAGGCCTAAACATCCGAAGGAGGTGGATTTGCACTTCTTGGATGTTGTTCGGGTGATTCGGGTTTACCTAAAGTCGACTGGATCTTTTCGCAAGACGGATGCCTTGTTTTGTTCTGCCGGAAGGTCCTCAGCAGGGGATGGCGGCGTCGGCTTCCGCCATCGCCAATTGGCTCAGACAGGCCATTAAACAGGCCTATGCTCTGAAGGGGACAGTTCCCCCCGTGCCTGTGAAGACGCATTCTACCAGGTCTCTGAGTACGTCTTGGGCCTGTCATCATCGGGCTTCTGTGGCCCAGGTGTGTAAGGCAGTGACTTGGTCGTCCGTTCGCACCTTCTCGAAGTTCTACAAAGTGGTTGTTCAGGCATCGGCAGATGCTTCCTTTGGCCGCGAGGTTCTTAGTGCGGCAGTTCCTTAGGGTCCCTTGTTTCTTTGGACCCCTGGTTGTTTGGGATATGTTTTTTATCCCTAGGTTGTTTGCTTTTTTCCTGGGTTGTTGCTCCTGTTGAGCAAGTTTTTTTCATGCTGCCCAGCTGGTTTCCTTCCTTTGGTAAGGTTCCTTTCTCTGATGGGAGGCTGCGTTGCCTTAGGCGTGGTTACGTTTCCCACCCCTCATGTTTACACTGCTTTGGGACGTCCCCATTGTGACGAATATGAAGAGGCGGCGACTGTCGGAGGACGTAAGAGAAAACTGAATTTTTGTAAAATCTTACCTGTAAAATTCCTTTCTCTGAGTCCTCCGACAGTCGCCGCCCCCGCCCCTCTTTTGGGTTTTTTTTTTTGGTATACTCTACTGCTATTCTACTGAAACTGGAGAGGAATTCAGGAAGCAGGGAGGTAATTGCCTGAGGGGACCACCCCCTGGGGGTGGGATATGTTAAAAGCTTTAATATTAACATATTCTGTTGCCTAGCTACTCCTATGAAGCGGAAGTCAATTACCCATTGTGACGAATATGAAGAGGCGGCGACTGTCGGAGGACTCAGAGAAAGGAATTTTACAGGTAAGATTTTACAAAAATTCCGTTATTCTGTGACTGAAGGTACCTTAGGCATTCACACATGATAAAGAAGTAAGTGTCGGCCAGTATAGGCCCCAAAAATTAGCCCACATGGGTTTAACTGACAGCTAAGAACGTAGTGTATTTGATGGCTAGAGGTACATTAGCCATTCACAGTATACAGAAATAAGTGTCGTCCTGTATAGGCCCCAAAAATTAGCCCACATGGGTTTAACTGACAGCTAAGAACGTAGTGTATTTGATGGCTAGAGGTACATTAGGCATTCACACAGGATACAGAAGTAAGTGTCGACCTGTGTAGGCCCCAAAAATTAGCCCACATGGGTTTAACTGACAGCTAAGAACGTAGTGTATTTGATGGCTAGAGGTATATTAGGCATTCACAGTATACAGAAGTAAGTGTCGGCCTGTATAGGCTCCAAAAATTAACCCACATGGGTTTACCTGACATCTAAGAACGTAGTATTTGATGGCTGGAGGTACATTAGGCATTCACAGTATACAGAAGTAAGTGTCGGCCTGTATAGGCCCCAAAAATTAGCCATTCAATGGACATGAAATGCCTTTTATGCCGCTGTATGTAGCGAAGCCAAGGACCAGGAATTGCTGTGGGTGGATGGCGGTCTGGCAGATATTTGTGGCCTGGCATTAGAAATTTCAGTGAAACGTGGTCTACTGGTCACATGTGTTGAATTCCTCAGAGATCCATGCCTCATTAATTTTTATAAATGCGAGGTAGTCTACACTGTCATGAGCTAGGCGAGTGCGCTTATAGGTCACAATCCCCCCTGCTGCTCTGAACGTCCTTTCAGACAGGACACTGGACAGGGGGCAAGCCAACATTTCCATTGCAAATTGTGCAAGCTCTGGCCAGAGGTCAAGCCTGCCCACCCAGTAGTCCAGGGGTTCATCACTCCTCAGAGCGTCCACATCGGCCGTTAACCCAATGTAGTCGGACAACTGTCGGTCTAAGCATTCCCTGTTGCTGTATCCAGAGTACAGCTGTCCATGGTTCGGCTGAAAGAAGGATCTCATATCTGAAGTGACAAAGACATCTTCAAACCGCCCTCTTCTTGCAGGCGCTGTTGGATTGCTACCCGCAACTGTCTCTCTGTGACTGGAAATTCCTCTGCCAGCGCACACAAAAGCAGAATGCAGCATTTCCCGCAGCAAGGCCTGGTTTTTACCTCGAAACGTCAGATAAAACCTGGAGCAGATGGTTGAGTGTATATGCATATTTTTATCCATCAGTTTTGCCAATTTTTATCATATACTTATTATATTATACCTTTGTATGCTCTTTTTTGTATATCTAAATAAAATTTATGAACAATATTAAAACATTTTTCTATTTTCTCGAGTTGCCTTTAAAGTCCCACCCCTAGGGGATCATACAATTTGTTTAAACTTATCTGGGATGTGGCACTCTCATTGAGGAACACAGCGGGAACACACCCTCAAGGCCTGGAAGCGCTGCATTCTGACTGCCCTCTGTGATTGTGGTAACATTTTCGCCATTTTATGTTTGTACCAGGGGTCTAAGTATGTTGCCACCCAGTACTGGTCCTTGGCCTTTATACATTTTATACGGGGGTCCCCCTTAAAACACTGCAGCATGAAGGCCCCCATTCGCACTAAACTGGAAGAGGTGGAGTGGCCTGCTTCCAGCTCATCATCCAGGATAATGTCGTCCTTGTTCTCCTCCCCCCCATCCACGGATAACACCAGGGATCCCAGAAAGGTTTAAAGCATCCTCTTCTTGCTCCTCCTCATCCCCCCCAGCACCATCCTCCTCTGACTCCTCTTCAGACTCCTGATGTTGATTTGTCTCAGATGGAGTAGCACCCACTGGGAATTCATCCAACATTGCGACTTCCTCATCTTCCTGCTCCTGCTCCTCGACGGCTTGATCAATGACACGACGCAATGCACGCTCCATAAAGAAGGCGTAAGGTATGATGTCACTTATGGCGTCCTGCATGAGCAGCCACTGGCGAGGTGAAAAAAACCCAAGCTCCCCAGAACCTGTCCTGCCGCAGAGTTCGTACAGGTAGTCGTTAACTGCACGTTTCTGCTGGAGCAGCCTATCAAGCATATGCAATGTTGAGTTCCATCGTGTCGGGCAGTCACAAATAAGACGCCTGACGGGCAGGTTGTGTCCCTGCTGAATGTCAGCAAGGCGAGCCATGGCTGTGTAAGATCTTCTGAAATGGCCCGAGATTTTCCTGACCTTGCCCTGCTTCAGCGCACTCAGCAGATTGGCACCGTTGTCGCACACCACTTTACCAACTGTCAAATTCACCGGTGTCAGCCACTGATCTGCCTGTGAACGCAAAGCTGAAAGGAGTGCAGGACCAGTGTGGCTCTTGGCTTCCAGGCACAACAGACGCAGCACAGCATGGCAAAGTCTCACCTGGCAGTTTCCCTTAGTCAAAATGGCAGTGGAAGCACCCAAGAGGCAATTGAAAAATCAAGGCACTGCTGAGATTCGAACTCAGGATCTCCTGTTTACTAGACAGGCGCTTTAACCAACTAAGCCACAGCGCCTTGCTGGTGGTTGCTGGTGGTTGCTGGTGGTTGCTGGTGGTGGTATAAATATAGTAAACTCAGTAAATAAGCATATTTTTAGCCTTCCAGTCATGGAATAGGGCAGGAAGATTACCTAGAAAAGAATAAAGTATCTCTATCAGTACAAATAGTTTAGAAATTGTGGGGGTACCATCATCCTAACAATGATAATTGGAGAGAAACTAGGGGCATCCCCTATTAGAGGAAAAATTTACTATCTCGGTAGCCAAATATTAGACACTAACATAAATTTAGATTTTAGCTTCAGATACACACAATAAATTTCTCAAGGTCTGCCAACCAAGGATTGCATATACCCAACCCTCCAGATTTGATAACCAGTTTCTTTCAATTTGATGACTCTCTGGCGCTCACCCCGTAGGACTCCTCTTTCACCTTCTTTTTCTTCTGGCTTCCCTTCTTTTCTTTTTCTTTCCTCCTTTTTCCCCTCTTTTCTATCCTATTATCCAGTTTTCATTTCCATTTCCTTTATTATGTATATTTATCTTTAAAGCCCACCACCGAGCATGGTTTAGGTGTGGATGGTTACAGAAATTGCATCCCCGTAATAATGTAGGGTGTACTTACCTATACAGATGTCCAATCTTAACCACTTGCCGACCGTCGCATGACTATTTACTGCGGCAGTCATCCGCTCCTGGGCAAAGTGACGTAGTACTACGTCGCTCACCCATGAGCCTGTAGGGGGCGCCCCCGCTTGTTCCCTGGGGAGCCAGCGCTTGTGAGGGAAAGCCACCTACCCAGAGTCCTACATCCCTAGTCCACAGAATTCATGGTTTCCATATTCTCCACTGATGATGACCAAATTGCCTAAAACAGTTGTAAGGATTTAAGAATAAAGGTTCTAGATGTGCACCTGGCCAGCAAGGTGTAGAGCCATGATTTGCATGGCTCCACCCACTCACTTTTAAGATGAGGAATAATCCTCTTATTTTGGAATATATGATGAAATAAGACATGTAAATACCTTCTATTTTATGATTTTTTTTGTTGTACATACTAATTAGAATGAAGACCTTTTGATGACCATAACCTGTATACTCCATTTATCTTCCAAAGGATACTAGTATTTGATATAGCAGCAGTTAAATTGAAGTAAGATAAGGGTTTGATCAACATACAATGCAACCTGTGAAGGTCAAGCTGTTAAGACTTTTGCTCTTTTGCAGAGGCCTCTGAGGAAGTCAATGGTCGAAACATGTCAGGTATGCTAGAGACAGTGCTTCAGATAGTGTTACTTTGTTGTATATAAACATATAAGAATGGATCAATTATAGCAATTTAGATGGTAGCGTGAACTGTGTGTGTGTGTACAAACTTTATTCAACTGTCACAAATTAAAAGCAATAACAAAACAAGTTTAATCATCAAGCTGTGATGGCCGAGTGGTTAAGGCGTTGGACTTGAAATCCAATGGGGTCTCCCCGCGCAGGTTCAAATCCTGCTCACAGCGCATTCTTTTTCACTTTGATATTTTATTTAAACATGTTTTATATGTATTCTACTTTATGATTACTTAATAGTAGTATTCAACCTGACATAGAAACTATAAAATATGTTTCTTTATTTTAACAAAAAGATATGCATGAGAACTTTAGCAAACAATAGATTTAAACACTGATCTTGACAAGCCAGGTAGCCCCACCCTGGCTTGAGGGTTGAAGATTAGAGATGGATGAACATCGGCCGGGGCGGTTCGGCCGGGGCGGTTCACGAACGTCAGCCGCAAATTTTCTCAAAAGTCTGCGAACCACAAGTTCGTGGCGGGCCCCATTGGCTTTAATGCAATGCACGCTCCATAAAGAAGGCGTAAGGTATGATGTCACTTATGGCGTCCTGCATGAGCAGCCACTGGCGAGGTGAAAAAAACCCAAGCTCCCCAGAACCTGTCCTGCCGCAGAGTTCGTACAGGTAGTCGTTAACTGCATGTTTCTGCTGGAGCAGCCTATCAAGCATATGCAATGTTGAGTTCCATCGCGTCGGGCAGTCACAAATAAGACACCTGACGGGCAGGTTGTGTCCCTGCTGAATGTCAGCAGGGCGAGCCATGGCTGTGTAAGATCTTCTGAAATGGCCTGAGATTTTCCTGGCCTTGCCCTGTTTCAGCGCGCTCAGCAGATTGGCACCGTTGTTGCACACCACTTTACCAACTGTCAAATTCAGCGGTGTCAGCCACTGATCTGCCTGTGAACGCAAAGCTGAAAGGAGTGCAGGACCAGTGTGGCTCTTGGCTTCCAGGCACAACAGACGCAGCACAGCATGGCAACGTCTCACCTGGCATGTGGAATAGGTTCTGGGGATCTTGGGCGGTGCCGCGGAAGACACGGTAGCAGCGGAAGAGGAGGAGTCAGCCGAGGAGGAGAGGGAGGATGGAGGAGGAGAAGAAGAGGCAGGCCTGCATGCAATCCGTGGCGGTACAACCAAATCTACACGGGTGCCACGGGTTACATGCTTGACGGCCGTCAGAAGGTTCACCCAGTGGGCAGTAAAAGTGATATACCTTCCCTGCCCGTATTTGCTAGACCATGTGTCTGTGGTCAGATGTATCTTGGCACCAACACTGTGTGCCAGAGATATATTCACTTGCCGCTGAACATGGAAAAACAGTTCTGGAATGCCCTTCTGCGAGAAATATTTCCTGCTTGGGACCTTCCATTGTGGTGTTCCAATGGCCACAAATTTCCGAAAGGCCTCCGAGTCCACCAGTTGATATGGCAGTAGTTGGCGGGTTATCAGTTCTGACAAGCCAGCAGTCAAACGTTGGGCAAGAGGGTTATCCAGCGTCATCATTTTTTTATGCTCCAACATTTGGGCCACAGAAGCCTGCCTTTTTCCAGAACAACGTGACGATGGCATCATGGAAGGTGGAGTGGAGGACAAATGTGAGGAGAGACGAGAAGGAGAAGGAGAAGAGGCTGGACGGTGAGAGCCTGGAGTGTGGCTTTGTGGGTTCTGATGGTGTTGCTCCCACTGGGCTCGTTGATGGGAGTTCAGGTGCCTTCTTAAGGCGGTCGTCCCTAGGTGAGTGTTGGGCTTACCGCGACTTATGCATTGACTGCAAAGGCTGCAGATGGCAACACTGCTGTCAGCAACGGACACATTAAAAATATCCCACACTGCGGAGCCATGTGCTGGCTTCCTGGGAGCGCCAGATGTGACTGTACATGGTTAATGGCTCGCTCCTGATACATTTTCAGTCTGCTTTGTACCTCTTGTGCAACGCAAGTTCTGCCTGCCTCTCCTCCCTATCTGCCGGTCCGTCTCTCCCTCTGAACTCCCCTCCTCTTCCTCTCTTGTGGCCACCCACGTGACGTCCATAGACGAGATCTTGGAGTAGGCAGCAACAGCGGGGACCAACCTCCTTGGGCTGATCTGGGTACTGGCGTCAGACTGCTGAGTGGCGGCTGTTGCTACCTCCTCCTCCTGATCCGATGCCAACAATGGCTGTGCATCGCAAATGTCTTGTGATGGATCAGAAAATAATTCCAGAGACTCAAGCGGAGGGTATGTGGTGGTGGTGGTGTTTGTGGTGGTGTCTTTGGGGATGCACACAGCAGAGAGTGAAGAGTGTGCAGATAGAGAGGATGAGGAGGGTGCAGAAGAGGAAGGCAGAGTAAGCCACTTAACGAACGTGCCTTCTGAGACTTCACACTTTGGCTCCGGTCTACTGCTCCTGCCCTACCCCTACCACCCCTGCATAAGTGTCTGGCTCTTCCTCTGCCTGTCATGTTTTTGAATTACCCTGTGACATAAGTCTCTAGAGAATCGCAGTATATCTGGAAAAAGGTATATAACACCTCACTTCAATCTGTGGTATTGGGGGGCCACAGTTTTATCACACCAGTTCTATAAATAATTGGCCAGTAACTGTTGTCACTGTGTGTAGCACAGTTAACACAGCAAAAGAGGCCAAATTTTTGTAGGACTAAAATACACTCTTAGAAAAGTATAATGTTAAATAACACCCCACTTCAATATGTGGTATTGGGGGGCCACTGGTTTATCACACCAGTTGTCCAAAAAATTGGCCAGTGAGTTTGGCACTGTGTGTAGCAGAGTAAACGCAGCAAAAGAGGGAATATTGTTGCAGGACACAAATACACTTATAAAAGTATACTCAGATAACACCCCACTTTAATATGTGGTATTGGGGGGCCACAGTTTTATCACACCAGTTCTACAAATAATTGGCCAGTAACTGTTGTCACTGTGTGTAGCACAATTAACACAGCAAGAGAGGCCAAATGTTTGCAGGACTAAAATACACTCTTAGAAAAGCATACTGTTAAATAACACCGCACTTCAATATGTGGTATTGGGGGGGGGGGGGGCACTGGTCTCTCACACCAGTTGTACAAAAAATTGGCCAGTGAGTTTGGCACTGTGTATAGCAGAGTTAATGCAACAAAATAGGCAATATTGTTGCAGGACACAAATACACTTATACAAGTATACTCAGATAACACCCCACTTCAATATGTGGTATTGGGGGGCCACTGGTCTATCACGCCAGTTATAATACTTTAAAAGTGCTTTTGTCACTGTTTGTAGTATTGCTGCAGAAACACTCAATGCATCAGTCACAATGCTGCACAGTGCACAATACAAATCCACTATAATATGCTTTCTATATTACAAAGTATATTATAAGTGGATTACACCCCTATATAGTGCATTGCACACCTATAACAAATACCAGCCCTTAAAATGACTTTTGTGGACCTTAACAGAGCGATTTGTGTCACTGACAATCTGTCCCTGGTGCACACAGCAGACCTCTCCCTACACTGACAAAAAGCAGAATGTGAAATGGCCGCCAGCTCAGGTTTATTTATAGGGTAGGGGGTATGTCCATGTGCTGCAATGTTTCAATTGGCTGTCCCGTTCCACCTGATGGCTGTGTCATGGGTCAAAGTTCTCCCCAATGTAAACTAATATGGCCGCCGCAAACAACGCCATGTGTTCGCAAAATCGGTGGGCTGCGAACAAGCAAAGTTTGCCGCGAACCGAACCGCCGGGCGAACCGTAAGGCCATCCCTTTTTGGCATCTTCAACCTTCAAGCCAGGGAGGGGCTACCTGGCTTGTTAAGATCAGTGTTTAAATCTATTGTTTGCTAAAGTTTTCATGCATATCTTTTTTGTAAAAATAAAGAAACATTTTTTACAGTTCCTATGTCAGGTTGAATACTACTATTAAGTAATCATAAAGTAGAATACATTTTAAAATGTTTAAATAAAATATAAAAATATCACAAAGTGAAAAAGATAGCGCTGTGAGCAGGATTTGAACCTGCGCGGGGAGACCCCATTGGATTTCAAGTCCAACGCCTTAACCGCTCGGCCATCACAGCTTTTTAGAAAAAGGTAAGTTTTGTTATTTTAGGTTTACAGCACCATCTAAATTGCTATAGTTTATCCATTCTTATATGTTTATATACAACAAAGTAAAACTATCTGAAACACTGGCTCTAGCATACCTGACATGTTTCGACCATTGACTTCCTCAGAGGCCTCAGCAAAAGAGCAAAAGTCTTAACAGCTCGACCTTCACAGGTTGCATTGTATGTTGATCAAACCCTTCTCTTACTTCAATTTAACTGCTGCTATATCAAATACTAATATCCTTTGGAAGATAAACAGAGTAAAACCATAGGTTATGGTCATCAAAAAGTCTTCACTCCAATTAGTGTGTACAACAAAAAAATGAATAAAATAGAAGATATTTACATCAAGAATCCCCATCAGAATTCCCCAGAGTCACCCCCAACATCAGGGTCCTTAGAGTCCCCCCTTACATCAGTGGAGTTGCACAGCCTTGTTGCAGGGTCCCCAGACCCCCCCCCCCCAAACTTTAAGGTCCCCAGAGTCATCTCGATTACATTTGTGTCTCCAGAACCACCAACCTTACATCAGGGTCCCCAGAGTCATTCCTCTAACATCAGTGTCCCTAAATGTACTCCCCCCTGTTGTTGGGGTTCCTCAGAGCCCCCCCCCCAGCTTACATCAGGGTCCCTAAAGTCACTCTCTTAAAAGACAGAACCCAGAGTTTTCTTAGTTACATCACATCCTCAGAGTTCCAACTTTATATCAGGGTCTTTCCTTACATCAGGGTCCCAAGAGCCCCTCTTGAATTTTAGGCAACAAGAATGAAAGATAAAATGAGGATGGTGTTTCTAATGCTGGCCATAGATAGATCGCGATTCGAAGGGTTCAGCAGGAGCTGTCTCAATTTTCGATCCATCTATGGGCAGGCTGGTTGTGCTGAAGTCAAACTATCGATCAACTTCGATACAGCCATTCCCAGCAGGGAAATGCCATGAAATCCTGTTCCCTAGATGGGGTCAGCATAAGGCACAGGTTTTCCTCATATGAATACTGTCAGCCGCTATAGTCGTCAGCAGTAATCATTGAATTCTAACGGTGGGGAAACCTATCGCTGTCAGAATATATTAGTGCAGCGGGAGGGATTCCCCCCATCAACCCTGAATGTGTTAATGGAGAAATTGAGCCATTTTCTTTCCTTTAACCTGTGGTTATAGGAAAGAAAATTGCATAATGTATGACCTAGCTGCGGGTAGCCTAGCAAACAAATGCAAAGCAAAGTGTTAAATGAAAGTACACCTTCTCCTCTGATAACATAAGTTTCACTGCACACTGCATATTTACTGCTGAGCTGATTGTGTATTTCCATCTCCATTCTATGCTGACAGGTCTGGCAATCAGGCATGAACGATCACTACACATTCCGGCTCAGCTTTATTTACTGCTGGGCTGACTATTAGCAGTGAATGTTCGGCAGAGTGGAAATCAAATGAAATACTAAATGATGCAGCACTAATTACTATATTGGGAGATATTTTTTTATAGGGTCAAAATAGGATCATGTACCCTTTAAATGGACATACAATAGATAGTGCTTTATCTGCTTTTTAGCTCCATTCCCCCTTCGCTGTTGCATTTGGCACCTTTGATAGGGAGGTACTCATTCCCACTTCCTGTAGACCTCGCCGTAGAGAGGTCCCCTGGAAATTCAGCCCCCTTCCTCCGTCCACTGGGTCATTCAGAAAGCGCAGCGTTATACACCCGTTAGTCAAGATGGCAGTGAAGTTCCAGAGAGGCAATTGAAAAATCAAGGCACTGCTGAGATTCGAACTCAGGATCTCCTGTTTACTAGACAGGCGCTTTAACCAACTAAGCCACAGCGCCTCTTGGTGACTGCTACTTGGCTACTTTTTGGCTACCTTTTATAAGGTTTCCATGTTATTATACAGCAGCATAGCTTGCATCTAGAAAAAACTGTTACATTTTTGATGGTGGTGAAAATATAATCAATTCAGCAAATAGGCATACCTTTTGGCTTCCAGTCATGGAATAGGGCAAGAAGATTACCTTAGTGAGGTTTTTTGGCAGAAATTTGTCATGTTTCCATAAATTTAGAGGGTAAATGTTTTGATACTTAGAAGACATTTGTAGATTAATGTTCCCCTACATGATGGACCTAGATGTTAATTTCCATGATTATTAGATTGTATTACCTTTATACTGTAACTCTTAAAAATGTTCTTCATCACCAGTTTCCCTACTGGAATTGTCCCACCAGAGAAACTGCTTTTCTTTCAGTATTCAGAGATATTGTCAACAATTCAGTGGTCGGCCAAGGAAACCTAATGCAGCAGATGAAAGACACATCATGCTTACTTCACTTCCACATCAAATGTTAAGCAGTGCCATTAGCACAAAAATGGTGGAAACCAGTGGGACCCAGGTAGACCTATCTACTGTTCAAAGAAGTCTGGCCCAAAGTGTTCTTAATGGAAGAAATGCGGCTAAAAAAGTCATACCTGGGATCAGTAGCCACAGAAATGTAGCTGGACACTGGACTTTTCTCTACACACCAAAGGGGCCAGCGGTTCCTGCCTGTAAGGAGCTTTTGCTTAATCTGACTAAATGCCTTCTGTTAGATTCATCAAACAGTGTTCTAGCTGGGTCTGTTGTTTTCTGCAAGCAATTGAGTGCTGGAGGAAGAGAAGTGTGAATAGACTGTATATTAGGGGTCAAGTACTGGGAAAAAAAGATTAAAACCCCACCACCTCAAAAATTAAAAAAAAGTGTGTGTTCGTGTATATATACCTTTTGAGGAGTGAGGGTCACTTCAGCGACTTGGCAACTGGTCGCGGGCCACAATAAGCGGAGCGGGCAGATCAGGTACTGCTGGCAGGTACTGGTGGTAGCTACTGCTGGCTGGTACTGCTGGTGGATACTGCTTGCGGCTACTGGTGGTGGCTACTGGTGGTGGGTACTGCTGGTGGGTACTGCTGGCGGGTACTGCTGGCTGGTATTGGTGGTGGTTACTGCTAACTGGTACTGCTGGTGGGTACTGGTGGTGGCTACTGCTAGCAGGCACTGCTGATGAATACTACTGGTGGGCACTGCTGGCTGGTACTGCTGGCGGGTACTGGTGGTGGGTACTGCTGGTGGGTACTGCTGCCTGGTAGTGCTGGCTGGTACTGCTGGTGGGTACTGCTGGCTGGTACTGCTGGTGGGTACTGCTGGCGGGTACTGCTGGTGGGTACTGGTGGTGGCTACTGCTGGCGGGTACTGGTGGTTGCTACTGGCGGGTACTGCTGGTGGGTACTGGTGGTGGCTACTGCTGGCTGGCACTGCTGGCAGGTACTGTTGGTGGGTACTGCTGGTGGGTACTGCCACCTGGTACTGCTGGCTGATACTGCTGGTGGGTACTGCTGGCTGGTACTGCTAGTGGGTGCTGCTCCTCTCTATTCTTTCTTCTCTCTCTCACTTGTTCTTTTCTCCCCCATCCTTCTCTCTCTCTCTCTTGAGTACACCCCTCATATTTTTGTAAATATTTTATTCTATCTTTTCAAGTGACAACACTGAAGGAATGACACTTTCAACAATGTAAAGTAGTGAGTGTACAGCTTGAATAATAGTGTAAATTTTCTGTCCCCTCAAAATAACTCAACACACAGCCATTAATATCTAAACCACTGGCAACAAAAGTGAGTACACCCCTAAGTGAAAATGTCCAAATTGGGCTCAAAGTGTAAATATTTTGTCTGGCCACCATTATTTTCCAGCACTGCCTTAACCCTCTTGTGCATGGAGTTCACCAGCGCTTCACAGGTTGCCACTGGAGTCCTCTTCCACTCCTCCATGATGACATCATGGAGCTGATGGATGTTAGAGACCTTGCGCTCCTCCATCTTCTGTTGGAGGATGCCCCACAGATGCTCAATAGGGTTTAGGTCAGTGGAGGCTGGCCGATAGGGGGCGCCGGGGCGCCGCCCCCCCCCCCCCCCCCAAAAAAATAAAATAAAAAAAAGATAAAAAAAAAAAAAAATTTTTAGCCCACTAGGGGCTCCGGACTCATTGGTGTCTATGGGGGGGGGGGGTGGGGTTTTCAACCCGGCAGAGGCGCCGATTGGCTGCCTTCTGGGGCATAACTGTGGCGCAGAGCACTGCGCTACAACACTCCCCTTTTGTGATGTCCTGGATCTTGATTGGTCCAGGCTCCAGCCTGGACCAATCATGATTCAGGACATCCCTGCTGACCTAATTGGGGGCGGTACCGGTGCGTGCATCAGTCACTCACCGTCACCGCCCGGTCACCTTCCCACCGCCGCAGAAGAGGACGGAGCATCGAGGAGGGGATAAGCCGCCGCCGGGAGCCGAGCCGCCGCCAGGTAAGTGCATTGGATTAAGGGAGCACGCACGCTGGTCTCAGCATTGATTTGGCCCTGTCCGGCTTCATCACCTGGTGTCCTATGGAGGGGATGGACACCTCTATCATGGTGCTCGGTGTGCGAGGTGAATGGAAGATTCCTTCTGCGGCACTATAGAGGTCCCGAGTCCTCCGGTGCAGCCATGTCCCTGTCTGTGTCTGCTGTGTGAGTGTATGGGGCTCCGTGAGAGAGAGAGGACAGTGTGTGCCCCAGCTCCCCGTCCCCTCCCCCGGATCACTCCTGTCCTCCTCCTCCTCCCCTCACATATCGTCACCTCAGTCACAGCGGTCACCGCTCATCTATTATCAATGGACGGCGGGAGCATTCAAACTACTGGGAGCGGAGTGTGTGAGGGGAGAGAGACCCTCCTGGTGTCCCCTCACACTCAGCGCTCCCAGTAACATTGACCTGTGCCATCATGCCTGTACATTGACCTGTGTCATCATGCCTGTACATTGACCTGTGCCATCATGCCTGTACATTGACCTGTGCCATCATGCCTGTACATTGAGCGGTGCCATCATGCCTGTACATTGACCTGTGCCATCATGCCTGTACATTGACCTGTGCCATCATGCCTGTACATTGAGCTGTGCCATCATGCCTGTACATTGACCTGTGCCATCATGCCTGTACATTGAGCTGTGCCATCATGCCTGAACATTGACCTGTGTCATCATGCCTGTACATTGACCTGTGCCATCATGCCTGTACATTGAGCTGTGCCATCTCGCCTGTACATTGAGCTGTGCCATCATGCCTGTACATTGACCTGTGCCATGACTGTACATTGACCTGTGCCATGCCTATACCATCACCTGTGCCATGCCTTTAGCATGACCTCAAAGTCACGCAATTTTCTTACCGCATTTTTTGCCGCAAAGCAATACCTATTACATTTTTCTTTTTGCGCCCCCCCCCCCAAAAATTTTTGAGCACCAGCAGTCACTGGTTTAGGTCTGGAGATATGCTTGGCCCACCCATTACCTTTACCCTCAGTTTCTTTAGCAAGGAAGTGGTCGTCTTGGAGGTGTGTTTGGGGTCGTTATGTTGGAATACTGCGCTGCGGCCCAGTCTCCAAAGGGAGGGGATCATGCTCTGCTTCAGTATGTCACAGTACATGTTGGCATTCATGGTTCCCTCAATGAACTGTAGCTGTCCAGGGCCGGCAGCACTCATGCAGCCCCAGACCATGACACTCAAACCACCAACTGTAGGCAAGACACACTTGTCTTTGTACTCCTCACCTGGTTGCCGCCACACACACTTGACACCATCTGAACCAAATAAGTTTATCTTGGTCTCATCAGACCACAGGGCATGGTTCCAGTAATCCATGTCCTTAGTCTGCTTGTCTTCAGCAAACTGTTTGCGGGGTTTCTTGTGCATCAGCTTTAGAAGAGGCTTCCTTCTGGGACGACAGCCATGCAGACCAATTTGATGCAGTGTGCGGCGTATGGTCTGAGCACTGACAGGCTGACCGCCCACCCCTTCAAACTCTGCAGCAATGCTGGCAGCACTCATACGTCTGTTTCCCAAAGACAACCTCTGGATATGACGCTGAGCACGTGCACTCAACTTCTTTGGTCGACCATGGCGAGGCCTGTTCTGAGTGGAACCTGTCCT
Source organism: Pelophylax lessonae (assembly GCF_965119305.1). Taxonomy (NCBI): domain Eukaryota; kingdom Metazoa; phylum Chordata; class Amphibia; order Anura; family Ranidae; genus Pelophylax; species Pelophylax lessonae. The sequence continues at coordinate 628,426,167 of NC_138771.1, forward strand.
GTTAAACCGCTGTATGGTCTTGGCCACCATGCTGCAGCTCAGTTTCAGGGTCTTGGCAATTATCTTATAGCCTAGACAATCTTTATGTAGAGCAACAATTCTTTTTTTCAGATCCTCAGAGAGTTCTTTGCCATGAGGTGCCATGTTGAACTTCCAGTGACCAGTATGAGAGAATGAGAGAGATAACACCAAATTTAACACACCTGCGACCTTGTAACACTAACGAGTCACATGACACCTGGGGGGGGGGGTGGCTAATTGGGCCCAATTTTTGACATTTTGAGTTAGGAGTGTACTCACTTTTGTTGCCAGTGGTTTAGACAAATAATGGCTGTGTGTTGAGTTATTTTGAGGGGACAGCAAATTTACACTGTTATACAAGCTGTACACTCACTACTTTACATTGTAGCAAAGTGTCATTTCTTCAGTGTTGTCACATGAAAACATATAATAAAATATTCACAAAAATGTGAGGGGTGTACTCACTTTTGTGAGATACTGTAAATATTTTTCTCATCTCTCCTTCTCTCTTCTTACCTCTCTTTCCTTCCTCTCTCTCTCTTTCTACCTCTCTCTCCTTCTACCTCTCTCTCCTTCTACCTCTCCCTCCCTCATCTCTCTTTCCCTCTCCTTCATTCCTCTCTCTCTTTCTCCCTCTCTCATCTGCAGAGCCGATGCTTCCTGTTTTGCTCCTGTCACAGGCGGAGTGCATTTGGTATCACTCTGCCTGTGACAGGAGCCGACACTATACAGGAAGCATTGGCTCTGCTTCCTCTAATGCGGCTCCTTTCCTCACACTGTGCTTAGGAATGGCGGGTCAGGAACCTGCAATCTGGGCTTGCCGACCTGCCATCCGAGAGCATGAGATGGCGCCAAGCACTGGTATCGTGTCGGGGGGACTAGCTGCTAATGGGAACGGTGTTCCTGCTGTAGAAAAAGTATAGGAACGCCGTTCCCATACGTTCCCGCAGGACTCAAGCCCTGCTGTATATAGGAAAGTTGGCCCTGAAGAGTTCTAAAGGCAAGTGGGCATTCTATAAATTTCCTCTACCCTATCCAAGTTTTATCCCCTCATTATGCAGCAATACCCCTGCAGAAGCCTCTTGAATATTGTTGGTACCTCACTCTGCCTTTTCAATCCCCAGAACAGACTCCCCACTGGCATGCCTGGCAAAATGTGAGTGTAACAACAGAAGAAGATGGACACAGGTTGTAGTAAACACAAAAATTACTTTTGCTGAAACTCCTTTAACCACTTAAGCCCCCTGGAAGATTTTACCCCCTTCCTGACCAGGGCCTATTTTGCGATTCTGCACTGCGTGAATTTAATGGACAATTGCGCGGTCATGCGACGCTGTACCTAAACGAATTTGACGTCCTTTTTTTCCCACAAGTAGAGCTTTCTTTTGGTGGTATTTGATCACCTGTGCAATTTTTTGATCATGCGCTATAAACAAAAAAAGAGCGTCAATTTTGCAAAAATAACAATATTTTTCAAATTTTTTTATATGAAATTCCCCCCCAAAAAAATGTAAAAATCAAAATTTTTTAACATTTTCGGCCAATTTGTTTTATGCTACATATGCTTGGTAAAAAAAATTGCAAAAAGCGTATTTTGATTGGTTTGCGCAAAAGTTATCGCGTTTACTAACAAAGGGAAAGATTTTTGTCATTTTTGTTGTTTTTTTTTTAACGCGTAATGGCGGCGATCTGCAATTTTTTTGCGGTACTGCGACATTGCGGCGGACAGATCGGACCCTTGACTGACATTTTTTACACTTTTGGGGTTACCAGTGACATTACTACAGTAATCAGTGCTATACATATGCACTGTTACTGTAAAATTACACTGGCAGTGAAGAGGTTAACTTTTTTTTTGAGAGGGAGGGGTTATGTGTGTCCCTAGGGGCGTGATTCTAACTGTGATTGGCTGTGGCTTAAGGTGTAGGAACAGTGATCAACGGTCCTACATAGTAGAACCGTATGAATACTATTCCTACACAGGGGAGAATGACAGGCGGCTTGTTTACATTAGCCGCCTGCCTTTCTCCTGCTCTAACGGATGATCCCGAGTGACCGGCGGACATCGGGTCCGCTCGACACACGCGCGGGGGGGTCCGTGACCGCGCGGGAGCGGGAGCGCGCCTCTCGCGGCGCGCGCTCGCTCCCTAGACCCTCACAGGCTAGCGATGTAGTACTACATCGCTTTGCCTGTGAGGGGCTGACTGCCGCAGTAAATAGTCGCGCTCGGCAAGCGGTTAAAGAGGAGAAAAGGGGAGTTATGAAGACGAAAACTCTGTCTGCTCTCGGAGAACTCCTTTAAGTGATCAACCCCAGGAGCAGAGGTAAACTCACTTAAGCAAAACAAATTGAAATAGTAAATAGCAACCCACAGAAATAATTGTCAATCTCACTTGAAGTGGTCTATATGAGTCCAGGCGGGAGGAGGGCAGAGGAATGACCTTATTCCTAAGTCAGTACTCCCCCCCCCCCCCTTCACCCCAATATCACAGTCCCAAACAATCAGCCTGAACACAGTACCCTATTCAGAGCACTGAATTAACCCACACATGTAATAACTAAAGTCCCAAATACAGACAGGGCCCTTTAAAGGTTAAATGACTTTAAGGTGGTGCACTTGATGATCTTCTTTAATGAATGAACAGAGTACATCCAGAGAAGACATGATAAATAAAAGAGATTGAATTGTGTGAGGAATCTTGAATGAAATCAGGCAGCACTATTACTGTTGCACATAATGTATCAGCACCACAGATTCTCCTCTGCAATGTAAAAATAAAAGCAGTGGTTCAGTGCTTTGTCTTAAGCTGGATTTGGGCAGGTGCCCTCTCACCAATCCTGCAGTGATATCCCCAGAGAATGTTCTGGAACAGACATTCTCTTCAGGTGACCCGACTGGTCACCTCACCCTGGAACGATTCACTCAGCCGATGCAGGTGCATCTAGACATGCACCCAGGATCCTCCTTTAATCAGGCTGGTCGCCTGGAGCACAGCAATGGGTCGACTGGGAAGATAGCAGCTCTCCCTCTCTCTTGCATCCAGTCTCTCCTCTGCCTCATGGGGAACTGATCTCCTACCAGCCAATATGGTACAGAGATAGTCAATTGTTCCTCTCCTATGGGCATAGTAGGGGTTGCCCCTAGTTAGGAAGTAATGAAGAATTGTCTCTAGTGTGGCATACCTACTCATGTAGTTCACCTCATGGCTCCTTCGGACCTTGCCAGGTGCTCTTTCTGGAATAGGTTACTGGTGGCAATAATAGAGATGAGTCCAGGTTTCTTTTCAACAGTTTACTTGCTTGCAATGGCAATCACATTAAAGTAATTTATTCTGGGAGTGGCTGTCCGCTTTAAAAGGATTTATTTTTTTCCTGTGCTTTTTGCTGACCCCATCTAGGGAACAGGATTTCATGGCATTCACCTACAGGGGAAAGCCACCTACCCGGAGTCCTACATCCCATACCCTACCCCACAGTATTCATGTTTTCCATACTCTACACTGATGATGACCAAATTGCCCTAAACAGTTGTAAGGAATTAAGAATAAAGGTTCTAGATGTACATCTGGCCAGCATGGTGTAGAGCAATGATGAACATGGCCCCACCCACTATTTTAAAATGAGGAGTAATCCTCTTATTTTTTGAACATATGATGGAAAGAGACATGTAAATACCTTCTATTTTATGAATGTTTTTTGTTGTACACACTAATTAGAGTGAAGACTTTTTGATCATCATAACCTGTATGGTTATACACCATTTATCTTCCAAAGGATATTAGTATTTGATATAGCAGCAGTTAAATTGAAGTAAGATAAGGGTTTGATCAACATACAATGCAACCTGCAAAGGTCGAGCTGTTAGTTTTTGCTCTTTTGGTGAGTTTTTACTTTGTTGTATATAAACATATAAGAATGGATCAACTATAGCAATTTAGATAGTACTGTGAACTGTGTGTTTACAAACATTATTTACAATTCATGAATTTAGCCCCCATTCACACTGGGGCGACGCTACTTCGCACCGCGACCTCCGAGGTCGCGGTGCAAGCAGCGCGCCGCTACCTCGGAGCGGCCGCCACGGACTTCGTAACATTGAAGTCTATGGCGGTCGCCTCCTGGTCGCCCCAAAGAAGCTCCGGACCCTTTTTCTGAGTCGGAGCGACTTGTGTCGCTCCTATCAGAACGGGTCCGCAGCTTCCCTATGGGAGGCGACCTGCGGCGACCTGTGAGGCGACCAGGTCGCCCCAGTGTGAACGGGGGCTTAACTGTAACAAATTGAAGAAATAACAAAACAATTCTTTTCTTCAAGCTGTTATGGCCGAGCGGTCAAGGAGTTGCACTTGAAATCCAATGAGGTCTTGCCGTGCAGGTTCAAATCCTGTTCACAGCGCACTTCCTTTCCTTTGTGATATTTTTGACATTTAATTTTTGTTTTAACTTGTGTTCTATATTGGACCGGGACACAAAGGATTCCACCATACAAGCGCTACACACACAGGACCTGCTTACCACTCCGAATCCTTGGTCACCCATATCCAGATATATACTGCTTACCCCTTCAGACCTCAGACCCGGCAAACCGGGCCAGTAACTGGATACCCTTATGCCTCGTACACACGCATTGATAGTTGGCCGTGAATTTTCGGCCAACGTCCGATCGGCCGATTTTCGGCTTGTTAGTATGATGCTTTCAACAACCGTCTCCGACTTTTCGGCCGAACAAAATCTGGTGTGCAGGCTATAAAATTTTTGTTGGCTGTCAACAGAACAGCCGATTTTCCGTCAGTCAGTACAGATTTCAGCAGACAAAAATCTGATGAGCAAGACTGGGCATGCTCAGAGAAGAAAAAACACACGGAAGGTAAACCAGCACATGACATCACTTCTGAAGTTGGTTTTTGTTGGCCGAGAAAATTCGTGTGCAGTCTAGAGCACATTTCAACCAACACAACAACACTGGACAAAAGACGGCCGATCGGTCGGCCGATAATCGTTGCGTGTGTACGAGGCATTAAGCTCCTTCATTCAGCACCAGCATTGGGGCTATCCCACTCCTACTTACGCAGGACCCTCCCCCTCTGCTTTCCCTGGACGAACATTCCACCAAATTGCCACTCATTTACAACCATACTACTCTTATAAGAAAACTACTCTTATGTTCGAAACACATACCTCGCAATTGGAGTCTTCCTCTTAACACTCCCCAGTTACGATCTGGCATACCCCACCAGAGACGCCAACGCAGCCCTTTACCTGGCATCCTCGCTGAAGCCCATTGAGGAGAGGACACCATCTGGCAGTACCCCTTGGTGCACCGACAACAATCTTCACAGCAGATCCGCCTATACCCTGTTTGATTTTATCTGCTGCGACTCTTTTGTCGCACCTCAAACTTCCAATTGGAAATCAATACTCTCCATATCCAGACCCCTGAAGAAAGGCTTATCCGCCTGAAACGCGTTGGGTTGGAGGATCTCCTCAAATCAACATATACCCCACAGTATATGTATTACTTTCATTTCATTATGGTTTTACACCCACACATTGTAACTCTGTACATATTGTAAAATTGTATATTATTAGATCCTCTTTTGATCTATTTTATTTGTATTACCCAATAAATGATTTAATTTTACTTTTCGTGGAAATGTGATTGCCGTTAAAGTCCCACCCCCAGGGGGAACTCTCTTTCTAATCGTTGTGTTCTATATCACATTTACAGCCTGACATAGCAACTGTGGAATATGTTACTTTTTTGAAAGATGTGCATGACAACTTTACTAAATCAATAGATTTAAACACTGATGTTGACTTGCCAGGTAGCCCCACCCTGGCTTGAGGGTTGAAGAGGTCAAACAACAGGCTACAATGCAATGTATAAGAGAATGGAAACACAGCTGAACCTCTACAGGAACCTCTGCTTTCTTTGTTGTGAAAGTTTCTAGGTAACTTGTGGCTGGCTCTTCTCCGAACAAAGGTGAAGGAATACCACAGTCCTTAATTTGAAACACATTGGGAGATTCAGAGAGCAAAATCTTGGCTGACAACAGAACTCCTTGGCCAGGCCCAACACTTGTAGGCACCGCCAGATGAACTCTTTCCTCTGAGTTGGAGGACAGTGGAAATATCTTCTGACATCCGGGGCATATAGGCAGCAGAATCTCAGCACCCCCAGATTTGAAAAATGCCAATCCACCACAGGGTTTAAACTGAACCCCAATATCCTTCACCGACAAGCCAAGTGTACGGGTAGTCACCTAGGATGCCATCTTTCCTGCCCTCTCTGTTAAAAGAGTGAAGAAACTTCATATTGCTTTCAGGAGGTTTTCTGTAGCTTTGATTTTAGGCACACTCTGTCCTGTAACAGCTTTTGGTGTTATAGAAAAAACCTATAGATGGGGACAAGTAAACGTTGCACATACACCTAAACTTTGGGTACAGCCTAAACTCTCACTGATATGAGCCTCACTCCCTAAAGGAGTAATGAAGAACTAATTATGAACAAAAAAGACATTCACATATAATCCAAATAATAGTAAAATGTGAAAATAAGTCTCATATAAATCCAGCAGTCTTGTTTTCTTTTACTTTCCACCTGTGAAGCTTTCAATATATAACTCTTATCACCTCCATGCTCACATCTCCATAAGTTGTGCTCTCACTTGTGATCATTGTGCAAAAGTGTACCCACAAGCCTAGATATAAGAGGTACTGCTCGCCCTACCAATTATTACAAATACCAAAAGAAAAATCTCCCATGGGAGGGAGGAGTGGTCCCCTGGAAGTTCCGCCTCCCTCAACCTCTGCAACCAGGCCATTCAGAAAATGCTGCGCGCTTCGCACATGTGCAGTAGGGAACCGGCTGTGAAGCCGCAAAGCTACTCGCCCTACTAATTATTACAAATACCAAATAAAATATCTCCCAAGGGCTTTGAGGCAGCAGAAACAATGAATGTGCAAACAATTAGAATATCAACATTTTTATTAGTATAAACGTTAAAAATTCAAATCCACATACAGTCTTAAAATATAGGCTCTCTGGTGTCCCAATTTATAAGAAACTGATGTCCTATAGACAAATGGCAGGTGACATTATTTACACCTGCTGTTGGAAATTCCTGTAAATAATGGCACCTGCCATTTGTCTATAGGACATCAGTTTCTTATAAATTGGGGCACCCCAGAGCTTATATTTTAAAACTTTATGTGGATTTAAATTTTTAACGTTTATACTAATAACATTTTTATGGTGGAGGGGGGCAGAAAGTTCAGGGAACCCCTCCTCCCTTCCTTGGGAAATATATTTTTATAGGGTCAAAATAGGATCATGTACCCTTTAAATGGACATACAATAGATAGTAGTTTACCCGATTATTAGCTCTGCTTGTTTGCTTCATCCCCCCTCTGCTGCCACATTTGGCACCTTTGATGGGGAGGTACTCATCCCTACTTCCTTTAGACCTCGCCGTAGTGAGGTCCCCTGGAAATTTGGCCCCACTTCATTTAGACCTCGCCGCAGTGAGGTCCCCGGTCCCCTGGAGATTCGGCCCCCCTCCTCCGGGTCATTTATGCCTTGTTTCCACTAAGCGGATTGGTTTGGGTCAGTTCGGTACGGTACGCTAATTTGAGTGTTTCCATTATGAAAGTGGCCCATACAACCGAACCAAACCGCACCATTCCTGGTCCTGCTTCAGATGTAGGGCCATAGGAAATGGTACGGTACGGTTAGGGCGGAGCTACTGGCGTCACACGATACATTCCACTGATTGGCGGACAGGAAAACTTCAATGCTCACGTCAAATGAAAGAGCAAAACAAACACCTCATTTGGTGTAAACCCCGCATGGCCCCTGGTGGCCCGACTTGCAGTGGAAACGCTCAACTGAATAGACCGGACCATTCTAACCCTTACAAACTGTACCGATCTGAACCGTTGAACCGAGGCATTAGAAAGCACAGTGTGCTTCACCCATGCGCAGTAGGGAACCGCAGTTTCCCTTAGTCAAGATGGCAGTGGAAGCACCCAAGAGGCGAATGAAAAATCAAGGCACTGCCGAGATATGAACTCAGGATCTCCTGTTTACTAGACAGGCGCTTTAACCAACTAAGCCACAGCACCTCTCTGTTGTGTTGTGTTGTGTTGTGTTGTGTTGTGTTGTGTTGTGTTGTGTTGTGTTGTGTTGCTGATGGTGGTATGAATATAGTAAACTCAGTAAATAAGTATATCTTTTGGCTTCCAGTTGTGGAATAGGGCAAGAAGATTACCTTAGTGAGATTTTTGGGCAAAAATCTGCTATGTTTCCATAAATTCAGAGGGTAAATGTTTTGATACTTAGAAGTTTGTAGAATAATGTTCCCCTGCCTGATGCATTTTGATGTTAATATTCATGATTATTAGATTGTATTACCTTTATACTGTACTCTTAAAAATGTATCACCAGTTTCCCTTCTGGAATCGTCCCATTGCTGCTGTCCCAGAGAAACAGCTTTTCTTTCAGTATTCAGAGATATTGTCAACAATGCAGTTGAGGACTGTAGACTCAGTGAAACTTAATGCAGCAGATTAAAGACACATCATGCCTACTTCACTTCTACATCAGATGTCGAGCAGTGCCATTAGCACAAAAATGGTGGAAACCAGTGGGACCCAGGTAGACCTATCTACTGTTCAAAGAAGTGGTCTTTATGGAAGAACTGCAGCTAAAAAGTCATAACTGGGATCAGTAGCCACAGTAATATAGCTGAACACTGGACTTTTCTCTACAACAACTCTACTGAACTTTTCTCTACAAACTAGGGGCATCCCATATTATAGGAAAAATTGACTATCTCGGTAGCCAAATATTAGACACTAACATAATAAAAAAAAAATCGATTTTAGCTTCAGATACACACGATAAATTTCTCAAGGTCTGGCAACCATGGATTGCATATACCCAACCCTCCAGATTTGATAACCAGCTTCTTTCAATTTGATGACTCTCTGGCGCTCACCCCGTAAGACTCCTCTTTCCCCTTCTTTTCCTTCTTGCTTCCCTTCTTTTTTTTTTATCTCTAATCCTTTTTCCCCTCTTTTCTATCCTATTTTCCAGTTTTCATTTCCATTTCCTTTATTATGTATATGTATCTTTTAAGCCCATCACCCAGCATGGTTTAGGTGTGGATGGTTACAGTAATTGCATCCCCCTAATAATGTAGGGTGTACTTACCTATACAGATGTCCAATCTTAATATATTTTAATGCTTTGGGATTCCCAATATGAGGCCTTGGTTGATCTGTTTTCATTCACCATACGATACAACACGGAAACTTGAGCTTTCTCAACCAGAGACTCATGGACTTTAGTTGCATGCTAAGTTGAACTTGGAAGCTCTGCAATTCTCTTGTTTTATTCCTTTGTTGGGATTTTTCCCCAGTTTTGCCATATATAATGTAGCTGTCTCATTGTTTACTTAACCTGTGTGTTCAAATTACTTTGCAAATAAAATCTTTTGTAAAATAAAAACTTAGATTTTATTCATACAAAAATGTTAAAAGGACACAAAAACACATATTTAAATAAAAACAATTGATAAAAAAATTGTCAAATCGTGTGTTATACAAACAATTCTGGCTGGTAACATGGTATTCCAAGACATAAGCTACGGATGTGAAATATAGTACCAAGACAGTCAATTTTATTCTTGTGGGGGCATAGTAGGGGTTGCCCCTAGTTAGGAAGTAATGACGAATTGTCTCTAGTGTGGCATACCTACTCACGTAGTTCACCTCATGGCTCCTTCTGACCTTGCCAGGTGCTCTTTCTGGAATAGGTCACTGGTGGCAATAATAGAGATTAGTCCAGGTTTCTTTTCAACAATTTAATTGCTTGCAATGGCAATCACATTAAAGTAATTTATTCTGGGATTGGCTGTCCGCTTTAAAATGATTTCCTTTTTTCCTGTACTTTTCGCTGACCCCATCTAGGGAACAGGATTTCATGGAATTCCACCAAAGGGGAAAGCCACCTATCTAGAGGTCCTACATCCCTACCCCACAGAATTCATGGTTTCCATACTCTCCACTGATGATGACCAAATTGCCTAAAACAGTTGTAAGGAATTAAGAATAAAGTTTCCAGATGTACATCTGGCCAGCAGGGTGTGAGCAAGGATTTGCATGGCTCCACCCACTCACTTTTAAGATGAGGAATAATCCTCTTATTCTTTGAATATATGATGGAATGAGACATGTAAATACCTTCTATTTTATGATTTTGTTTTGTTGTACATACTAATTAGAGTGAAGACTTTTTGATGACCATAACCTGTATAGTTATACTCCATTTATCTTCCAAAGGATATTAGTATTTGATACAACAGCAGTTAAATTGAAGTAAGATAATGGTTTGATCAACATACAATGCAACCTGTGAAGGTCGAGCTGTTAAGACTTTTGCTCTTTTGCAGAGGCCTCTGAGGAAGTCAATGGTCGAAACATGTCAGGTATGCTAAAGCCAGTGCTTCAGATAGTTTTTACTTTGTTGTATATAAACAAATAAGAATGGATCAACTATAACAATTTAGATGGTGCTGTAAAATTTGTGTGTGTACAAACTTAATTCAACTGTCACAAGTCCTTTTTTATCAAGCTGTGATGGCCGAGCGGTTAAGGCGTTGGACTTGAAATCCAATGGGGTCTCCCTGCGCAGGTTCAAATCCTGCTCACAGCGCATTCCTTTTCACTTTGTGAAATTTTGATATTTTATTTAAACATTTTTTAAATGTATTCTACTTTATGATTACTTAATAGTAGTATTCAACCTGACATAGAAACTGTAAAATAGGTTTCTTTATTTTTACAAAAAGATATGCATGGGAACTTTAGCAAACAATAGATGTAAACACTGATCTTGACAAGCCAGGTAGCCCCACCCTGGGTTGAGGGTTGAAGATGCCTAACGTGTTTCGTCATTGGCTGACTTCAACGGAGGGCGTGGACACACGGCGACACCTCTCATCTATATACTAGGCAAGTGCGGGCTGAAGCACCGCTATGGAGGGGTCCATTACTGGCAGCCCAGGAAATTCTCCTAGTCCCTCCCCTCCACCAGAGCGTCTCCACTCCCTTGCCTGTATACATTCCACTGACGTGCAGGGCACTAGTAACCCTATAACCCCCGTCAGTGAAATACAACTTGGAGACTAACGCCAGCAGCTAACCCAAGCACCGGCCATAAAACAATCTCCATGGTGACCATGCAACATACAAAACCTTCAATACATAATAAATCTCACATTTGTGCAAAGATACGTGCAAAGCGGCTGAGCGCACTTAAACCGAGGTAATAAAATGTACCACAGACTATTAAATCAAAAATGGTACAACCACCCTCCATAATCAATCACCTCTCCCCAAGGAAGAAGGAGTGCTAATATACCCTTCTAGGAAGGTAATTATGAACATAATCTTACTGTTCCCATTAATATTGCGCCTAGGGGAAATTACTCGCTCTTCCACCCAGCCCAAACCCGGCGACCGTTCTTTTCAGAACCATGTCGGTGCAACCGGCTGAAATAAGTCATTAGGGCGATATAAAATGTTCCCTGGTTTTCTGAGTACCATTAAGTCTACTGCCATATAGACACCCAGACCTCCAGTATATCTACTTGGTACTCCCACCCCGCTTTGCAGTATTCTTTTCCAATCAAATATGTGTGATCCATGATTGTACACCAATGTGAATAGTATAAGAAAACCATATACATAATTCAACATGTATACATCACACCTCATCCCCCGACTAGGGGGGAGGGGCTTTTCAGACTAATACCAAAATCCTATCGGGTATTAAAAATCTGTGTATATAAAAGTAAAACCTTAAAAGATACTAGAAAGTTAAAATAGAGTGAATTTAAAATTTTAAAATTATTAATAAATAAGGTTTCCCAGCCAGGCCCCACTCCCGGCACAGGAAACAAGGGAACTATAATTACTTACAAGGAAGGACAGGGCATCTCCTAACGGGGAGGATGACCCCAGTTTATTTTAAAAAGGAATAAAAGCTACATATAACAATAGTGGTAAGAAACTCAGCCTACTAGGATCTCAATAGTCGCTAATGAAACAATTGAGATCCAGTTCTACGTTGAGTCCTTGGGGCTGTAATGCATTGGTGAGGTAAATCCAATAGGTTTCTCTCTTGGATATTTCCCTTACCATATTGGAACCTCTCCATGCTTTGTCAATTTTCTCTATGCCCCAAAAGAGCAAACCGCTTGGATCCTGATTGTGCTTTTCTTTAAAATGTACGGACACGCTATGGTCTTTATATCCATTCCGTATGTTGGCGATGTGTTCCGACACACGTTTCCCTAAGGTTCTTTTCGTTCGACCTATATAGATCTTTTTGCATGGACACAACAAACCATAGACCACATGTGTGGACATACAAGTGATGCAATCCTTAATGTCAAAAGACTTCCCATTCGCTGGGGACACAAAGGAAGTGTACCCCCTAAGGTGTGTGCGAACCTGTCTGCAGGATATACACCTCCTGCAGGCATAAAAGCCCACTCTGTTATCCCAGAAAAAATTCGCCTTTTTAGGGGGGTCCAAGAACTTCTTCACTATTTTATCGCCAAACGTGGGCGCCTTCCTATAAATGAAAACCGGATTTGAGGGTATTACTTCCCCCAAAAACCGGTCCATGCATAGGACATTCCAATGTTTCCGGAAGACTTGTTCAACGTCCTTGTGTTGCGCATTGAACGTTGAAATGAAGCCCCAATCATGGCGATTGTCCGTACTTATTTCTTTATTAGCCAAACACGAAACCTGGGAGTTTTGTCCCACCTGTCTGATCGTGTCATCCAAAACAGTGCTACTATAACCCTTCTCAACGAACCGGTTCTTAATAATCTCTGCTTGCTCGAAGAAATCTGTATCTCTAGTACAGTTTCTTCCAATACGTAACAGTTGTCCTTTCGGAATATTGGTGAGCCACTTTTTATGGTGGCCACTCTGTACCGGTAGGTAACCGTTCCTGTCCGTGGGTTTAAAGTAAGCACGTGTAACAAGTGCAGTGTCTTTAATCAGTACCTCTACATCAAGATAATGGATCATCTCTTTACTCCAATTGAACTCCAATTTTATGTTATTGGAGTTTCCATTCAGTTATTCCGCAAACTCCTGTAATGAACTTTCTGGACCAGCCCAAATGAAGAACAGGTCATTGATATACCTTTTATATGTAATCAATTCCTGTCTTCGAGCAGCATGGATGAACCTATCTTCCCATTCCCCCATAAAAAGATTGGCGAGGCTAGGGGCAAACTTAGCGCCCATAGCCACGCCTTTCTTCTGAGACTAGTACTGCCCTGAGTACCAGAAATAATTGTGCGATAGGCAAAACTCTAAGGCCTTGCCTAAAAATCTTTTCTGGGGTTCTGGGAGGTCATCTCTCCTGCTGAAAGCCCAATTAAGGGCTAACAGGGCATCCTCGTGCTGGATAATTGTATAGAGCGAGGAAACGTCCGCGGTCACTAGAAAGATTTCATCAACCTGGGGCAGGGTAATCTCCCTTAAAGTATGTAAAAAATCTTTAGTATCCCTCAGGTAGGATTTGACTTGGACAACACTGTCCTGTAAGAAGTGATCCAAGTACTGACCAACTCTTGATGTAACGGATCCGATACTATTCACTATGGGCCTCCCCGGAGGGTTCACCTCATCTTTGTGAACTTTCGGTAATGTATATATAGTAGGGACTCTACTGTAACTGGGAAACAGATATCTCTTTTCTTTTTTATTAGGGATATGTGCATCATATCCCCACTGAATCAAATTATCCAGATTTCTCCTATACTGCACAGTAGGGTCCCTGTCCAAAAGTTCATAGGTTGATGAATCTGCCAACATATCTGCCAGCTGATTGGTATAGTAATCCTTCTCAAGGATCACCACTCCACCGCCCTTGTCGGCGGGTCTGATAATGACATTCTTTAGCCGTTAAAGAGCCATCAGACCCTCCTGAATATATCTGGGGTTTACGTCTTTTTTTGGTTGGATGGTATCTAGGTCTCTAAGCACCAATTGCTTAAAGACCTCTACGTGTTGGTTTGAGGGCTGTGGAGGGTTAAACAGTGATATTAAAAAGAAATTGGAAAAAATAGATAGCGATACACATCGCAAAAAAGTTAAAAAATTCAAAAGGGATTCAGAGGATTTTAAGAACAATTTAATTTACCTTTGGCAATCACCTGCAACTAATGAGCCCAGTGCACAGGGGGTACAACACTTGAGACCTAATAATGGTGCAATACATGCACAGACCCCTAGAGGGGGTAAGGGAACAACCAAAACAAAAAAAGTTCCAAATAACCGCGGGGGTACTAATTCTAACCCGCAACAACACACAGTGAATGCCCCACAGGGTCAAGGGGGAGGAAGTGGTAGAAACTTTGAATCACAACACCCTAATGGCAGAGGTCATTATGGTCCTCCAATTCCATCTAATCCGGATCCTATTTCACTGAATAATAGGTTTGAGGAACTGGCCTATTATGAAGAGCCACGGTCCCCAGCTCCCTACCGTCATCCTTTTTTTTGGAGGGGCGGAAGAGGGAGAGGAGGGGGAGAGGCCGTCGACCCTGGAGGGGGCGACCACCTGCCTTCCAGGAGGATCACTGGAGAAACCGGGCACCATACGACATTCAACCATCGGAATGGCAGAAGCCAGGCACCAACCAACAACAAGGGGGTGCAGGGCAGGCCGAAAAGTCCAAAAACAAAAAGAGAAGAAGGGAAATGGAATGAATGGTATCTACAATTTGGCTAATGTCTCATTATCTAGGAAAGAGGTGAATATTTTGAATGCAGGGCTAAAATGCTCTGCACACAAACCTATTAACAAATTTGAGACATATATCAATGTCCACAAATACATACGCAAAATAAACCTGAAAAGGTATTATTTGAATCCCAACAAGGGTATTGGGGATGGACACGGTAGAAATCAAAGTTTGACGGTGGGCAGAGACAGTGGCCTGAAAAACAGATCACTGTTTAACCCTCCACAGCCCTCAAACCAACACGTAGAGGTCTTTAAGCAATTGGTGCTTAGAGACCTAGATACCATCCAACCAAAAAAAGACGTAAACCCCAGATATATTCAGGAGGGTCTGATGGCTCTTGAAAGGCGAAAGAATGTCATTATCAGACCCGCCGACAAGGGCGGTGGAGTGGTGATCCTTGAGAAGGATTACTATACCAATCAGCTGGCAGATATGTTGGCAGATTCATCAACCTATGAACTTTTGGACAGGGACCCTACTGTGCAGTATAGGAGAAACCTGGATAATTTGATTCAATGGGGATATGATACACATATCCTTAATAAAAAAGAAAAGAGATATCTGTTTCCCAGTTACAGTAGAGTCCCTACTATATATACATTACCGAAAGTTCACAAAGATGAGGTGAACCCTCCGGGGAGGCCCATAGTGAATAGTATCGGATCTGTTACATCAAGAGTTGGTCAGTTCTTGGATCACTTCTTACAGGACAGTGTTGTCCAAGTCAAATCCTACCTGAGGGATACTAAAGATTTTTTACATACTTTAAGGGAGATTACCCTGCCCCAGGTTGATGAAATCTTTCTAGTGACCGCGGACGTTTCCTCGCTCTATACAATTATCCAGCATGAGGACGCCCTGTTAGCCCTTAATTGGGCTTTCAGCAGGAGAGATGACCTCCCAGAACCCCAGAAAAGATTTTTAGGTTCATCCATGCTGCTCGAAGACAGGAATTGATTACATATAAAAGGTATATCAATGACCTGTTCTTCATTTGGGCTGGTCCAGAAAGTTCATTACAGGAGTTTGCGGAATAACTGAATGGAAACTCCAATAACATAAAATTGGAGTTTAATTGGAGTAAAGAGATGATCCATTATCTTGATGTAGAGGTACTGATTAAAGACACTGCACTTGTTACACGTGCTTACTTTAAACCCACGGACAGGAACGGTTACCTACCGGTACAGAGTGGCCACCATAAAAAGTGGCTCACCAATATTCCGAAAGGACAACTGTTACGTATTGGAAGAAACTGTACTAGAGATGCAGATTTCTTCGAGCAAGCAGAGATTATTAAGAACCGGTTAGTTGAGAAGGGTTATAGTAGCACTGTTTTGGATGACACGATCAGACAGGTGGGAAAAAACTCCCAGGTTTCGTGTTTGGCTAATAAAGAAATAAGTACGGACAATCGCCATGATTGGGGCTTCATTTAAACGTTCAATGCGCAACACAAGGACGTTGAACAAGTCTTCCGGAAACATTGGAATGTCCTATGCATGGACCGTTTTTTGGGGGAAGTAATACC
The DNA here is from genome assembly GCF_965119305.1 of Pelophylax lessonae. Classification (NCBI taxonomy): domain Eukaryota; kingdom Metazoa; phylum Chordata; class Amphibia; order Anura; family Ranidae; genus Pelophylax; species Pelophylax lessonae. Next base: position 628,442,556 of record NC_138771.1, read on the forward strand.
CTCAAATCCGGTTTTCATTTATAGGAAGGCGCCCACGTTTGGCGATAAAATCGTGAAGAAGGTCTTGGACCCCCCTAAAAAGGCGAATTTTTTCTGGGATAACAGAGTGGGCTTTTATGCCTGCAGGAGGTGTATATCCTGCAGACAGGTTCGCACACACCTTAGGGGGTACACTTCCTTTGTGTCCCCAGCGAATGGGAAGTCTTTTGACATTAAGGATTGCATCACTTGTATGTCCACACATGTGGTCTATGGTTTGTTGTGTCCATGCAAAAAGATCTATATAGGTCGAACGAAAAGAACCTTAGGGAAACGTGTGTCGGAACACATCGCCAACATACGGAATAGATATAAAGACCATAGCGTGTCCGTACATTTTAAAGAAAAGCACAATCAGGATCCAAGCGGTTTGGTCTTTTGGGGCATAGAGAAAATTGACAAAGCATGGAGAGGTTCCAATATGGTAAGGGAAATATCCAAGAGAGAAACCTATTGGATTTACCTCACCAATGCATTACAGCCCCAAGGACTCAACGTAGAACTGGATCTCAATTGTTTCATTAGCGACTATTGAGATCCTAGTAGGCTGAGTTTCTTACCACTATTGTTATATGTAGCTTTTATTCCTTTTTAAAATAAACTGGGGTCATCCTCCCCGTTAGGAGATGCCCTGTCTTTCCTTGCAAGTAATTATAGTTCCCTTGTTTCCTGTGCCGGGAGTGGGGCCTGGCGGGGAAACCTTATTTATTAATAATTTTAAAATTTTAAATTCACTCTATTTTAACTTTCTAGTATCTTTTAAGGTTTTACTTTTATATACACAGATTTTTAATACCCGATAGGATTTTGGTATTAGTCTGAAAAGCTCCTCCCCCCTAGTCGGGGGGTGAGGTGTGATGTATACATGTTGAATTATGTATATGGTTTTCTTATACTATTCACATTGGTGTACAATCATGGATCACACATACTTGGTACTCCCACCCCGCTTTGCAGCATTCTTTTCCAATCAAATATGTGTGATCCTTGATTGACTGGAGGTCTGGGTGTCTATATGCCAGTAGACTTAATGGTACTCAGAAAACCAGGGAACATTTTATATCGCCCTAAGGACTTATTTCAGCCGGTTGCACCGACATGGTTCTGAAAAGAATGGTTGCACGGGTTTGGGCTGGGTGGAAGAGCGAGTAATTTCCCCTAGGCGTAATATTAATGGGAACAGTAAGATTATGTTCATAATTACCTTCCTAGAAGGGTATATTAGCACTCCTTCTTCCTTGGGGAGAGGTGATTGATTATGGAGGGTGGTTGTACCATTTTTAATTTAATAGTCTGTGGTACATTTTATTAACTCGGTTTAAGTGCGCTCAGCCGCTTTGCACGTATCTTTGCACAAATGTGAGATTTATTATGTATTGAAGGTTTTGTATGTTGCATGGTCACCATGGAGATTGTTTTATGGCCGGTGCTTGGGTTAGCTGCTGGCGTTAGTCTCCAAGTTGTATTTCACTGACGGGGGTTATAGGGTTACTAGTGTCCTGCACGTCAGTGGAATGTATACAGGCAAGGGAGTGGAGACGCTCTGGTGGAGGGGAGGGACTAGGAAAATTTCCTGGGCTGCCAGTAATGGACCCCTCCGTAGCGGTGCTTCCGCCCGCACTTGCCTAGTATATAGAGGAGAGGTGTCGCCGTGTGTCCACGCCCTCCGTTGAAGTCAGCCAATGACGAAAGGCGTTAGGGCGTGGACACGCGGTGACCATAGCAACCCTACGTCCCGGATGTCTGACGTCACGCCGAACCCGGAAGTCGGAACCCGGAAGCTGCACGGCGCTTCTAGCCGCAACTTTCGGCTCCACATCGGGGCGGCGGGAGCCGCACAGGTAGCCCGGTCCGGGACAAAAGATTATGTGAATGCTTCCAATTTTATTTCGTTTGTGAGTACATTTATGTTTGCTTATTTAATAAATTTCTGCATGGTTATGGAGTTACGCTATGAGCGTTTTATTTTCATTTATGCATGATATGGCATACATGGAGTGATCCAGTCTGCAGTCTTATGGAAGTCCGGAGCTGTGTCAGAAAGAGTGCCTTATTGGTCCTGTCTTTGCATCTCCTGTGGTGAGCCATCATCCCTGTGAAGTGCCTGGTCTGTTTGATAGAGGTTGTCCATCCCGAGCATATCTTGTTGGGCTTTCATTTCCCCAAAGTGAGGTACGTGGGCACTGCTTGGGGGGCATGCCGGAGTGGTGAAGGGGCACCTTCCTTTATATCAGAGCACTTGAACACTTACACAGGATTTTTATACTGGAGATGATGCCAGCAAACTGGACAATATCCGATTGAAGTTTATTATAGATATGTCACATGATGGACTATGTGATTAATCATAGCGCTGTTAGTGTTTGCATGTGATTTATTATATGTACACACCATTTTCATAATTTCCTGTATATATAACAGCTGCTGAGATCCGAAAGGGTTTTATTATTATTATTTGTGCTTTTACTGTCTTTTTATCAATTTTAATTGATTTTAATATTTGACGGTTTTACCACCCTATTTATATACGCTATTATATGTAGCACAAAGCACCTTAGCGCCGAGTGGGTGAGATTGACTGGCACTCTCCTTCGGGATAAGTGTTATTGTTCTTGCTCCTTTTTTCAATGGTGAATGAATACCTCTGTGCTCAGTTAGAACACTTTGGAGAAAAAGGGAGATCCAGAGAGCAAAGTATTGGTGGAGAACAGTTCTACTTTCCCATTCCCAAATCCTGTAGGTGCTGTCGGATGAATTCTTACCTCTGAGCTGGAGGACCATGGAAATATCTCTTCACATTTGGGGCAGCAGCATTTCAGCACCCCCAAATTTTAAAAATTCTAGTCCATCACAGGGTTCAAATTGCACCCCATTATCCACTTCTGAGAAGCCACGAGTTGGGGAAGTCAACTAGGAAGCCATTGAGCTGGTACTGCGGCAAAGCGGCTTGATATCGTCCAGCGACATAGACCTACGTCGCTGCACTCCTCCCCTTGTGGGCGACGCGCATGTTCAGTCACAGCGGGAGTCGGGTCAAGGGAAGAGAAGCGGTGATCCCCGCCGCTCTTCCCCGATCGTCGGGGATCGAGTGTGGAGATCCGCCTGCTTGTGTAAACAAAGCGGGCGGATCTCCTATGTGACAGGCAGGGACAGATTGCAGGATTCAGCATAGCTGAACCTGCGATCTGTGCCTGTGTCACACAGTCCCCTCCCCCCACACACGTTAGTAAGCACCAGGCATACATTAACCCCTTGATCACCAATAAAAGTTAACCCCTTCCCTGCCAGTGTCATTTTTACAGTAACAGTGCATATTTATAGCACTGATTACTGTAGTAATGTCACTGGTACCCCCAAAAGTGTCAAAAATCTCAGTCAAGGGTCCGATCTGTCCGCCGCAATGTCGCAGTCCCGCAAAAAAAATCGCAGATCGTCGCCAGATCGCCGCCATTACTAGTTAAAAAAAAAACAATAAAAATGACATCAATTTCCCGTAGTTAGTAGCTGCGATAACTTTTGCACAAACCAATCAAAATACGCTTATTGCAATTTTTTTTACCAAAAATATGTAGCGCTGGGCGTGTGTTTGAGAGAGTTCATATCATCAACCACAATTTTCCTTAAAAATATGTAGCAGAAAACAAATTGGCCTAAAATGTTAAAAAATTTTGATTTTTGTTTTGGGGAAATTCATATAAAAAAATGTGAAAAATATTGTTATTTTTTCAAAATTGTCGCTCTTTTTTTGTATATAGCGCAAAAAGTAAAAATCGCACAGGTGATCAAATACAACCAAAATATCGCAAAATATGGCCTGGTCAGGAATGGGGTAAAATCTTCCGGGGGGTAAAATCTTCCGGTCTTAAAGCAGTTAAAAATACGCTCATTGAGAATTTTTTTGTCAAAGACATGTAGCTAAATACATTTTGGCCTAAATATATGACAAAAATTGAATATATTGGATATTTTTTAACTGTCAAAGTAGAAAAATATTGTTATTTTTTCAAAACTGTCGCATTTATTTATTAATATCGCAAAAAAATGAAAAGCGCAGAGGTGATCAAATACCACAAAAAGAAAGCTCTATTTGTGGGAAAAAAAGGACGTAAATTTTGTTTGGGTACGGCGTTGCATGACCGCGCAATTGTCAGTTAAAGTCGCACAGTGCCGAATCGCAAAAAGTGGCCTGGACGTAAAGCAGGAAAATCCTCCGGTGGTAAAGTGGTTAAATTGCTTTCAGGGGGATTTTCCGTAGCCCTGATTTTGGTCACTCTCTCCTGCAACAGCTTTTTGTGATATTGTAAACATATAGATGGGGACAAGCAAATGTTGTTCATACATTTAAACTATGGGTTACATCCAGCAGGCTTCTGGCCCAAACTCTCGCTGGTGTGAGTCGTACTCCTACGGGAGTAATAAAGAAATGTCTCTACTGTGGCATACCCACTCACATAGGCCACCTCATGGCCCGCTCCTCCTGACCTTACCAAGTGCTTCTTTTGGAATTGGCCACTGATGGCAGGGCCGGGATTAGGGGTGGGCACTGTGATATCATGTGAAGTTCAGGGGCACCCCAAGGAGATGGGGGGAGGGGATTTGTGTTGGGAGGGGTAATAAGGAGGGGTGGTAGGAAGTACTAGAAATTGTTCTAGGAGGGAAACTTTGGGAAGGTGTGCTAGGTGTCATGATTTGGGGGGATTTGTTTTGAAAGGCTTATATTTTAAAACTGTGTGTGGATTTCAATTTTTTACGTTTATGCTAACATAAATTTTTACGGTGGAGGGGGGCAGAACTTCCAGGGGACCCCTCCTCCCTACCTTTGACATACAATAGATAGTGCTTTATCCGCTTGTTTGCTTCATCCCCCCTCCGCTTCCACTTTTGGCCTCTTTGATGGAAAGGTACTCATTCCCAAATTCCTGTAGACCTTGCCATAGTGAGGTTGATGGAAAGGTATTCATTCCCACTTCCTGTAGACCTCGCCATAGTGAGGTCTCCTGGAAATTTGACCCCTGTCCTCGGGATCATTCAGAAAACACAACATGCTTCACACATGTGCAGTAGGAAACAGCAAAGGCTTCACTGCCCATTTCCCTTAGTCAAGATTGTCAGTGAAAGCACCCGAGAGGCAATTGAAAAACCAAGGCACTGCTGAGATTCGAACTCAGGATCTTCTGTTTACTAGACAGGCGCTTTAACCAACTAAGCCACAGCACCTTATTATTGGCTATTCAATGGCTTTTTGATGGTGGTAAAAATATAGTAAACTCAGTAAATAGGCATATCTTTTGACTTCCAGTAATAGAATAGGGCAAGAAGATTACTTTAGTGAGATTTTTTGGCAGAAATTTGTCATGTTTCCATAAATTCAGAGGGTAAATGTTTTAGAACTTAGTAGTTTGTTGATTAATGTTCCCCTGCATGATGCACTTTGATGGTAATTTCCATGATTATTAGATTGTTTTATCTTTATACTGTAACTCTTAAAAATGTTCCTCATCACCAGTTTCCCTACTGGAATCGTCCCGGTGCTGCTGTCCCAGAGAAACAGCTTTTCTTTCCGTATTCAGAGATATTGTCAACAATGCAGTTGAGGACTGTAGACTCAGTGAAACTTAATGCAGCAGAGGAAAGACACATCATGCCTACTTCACTTCTACATCAGATGTTCAGCAGTGCCATTAGCACAAAAAGGGTGGAAACCAGTGGGACCCAGGTAAGACTATCTACTGTTCGGAGAAGACTGGCCCAAAGTAGTCTTTATGGAAGAATTGCGGCTAAAAAGTCATACCTGGGATCAGTAGCCACAGAAATGTAGCTACTGGACTTTTCTCTACGCACCAAAGGGGCCAGCGGTTCCTGCCTGTAAAGGGCTTTTGTCTAATCTGACTAAATGCCTTCTGCCAGATTCATCAAACAGTGTTCTAGCTGGGTCTGTTGTTTTCTGCAAGCAAGTGAGTGCTGGAGGAAGAGGAGTGTATAAACTGTATATAGGAAAGTTGGCCCTGAGGACTTCTAAAGGCAAGTGGGTATCCTATAAATTTCCTCTACCCTATCCAAGTTGTATCCCCTCAATATATAGAACTACCCCCGCAGGAGCCTCTGGAATATTGTTGGTACCTCACCCTGCCTTTTCAACCCCCAGAACAGACTCAACCCCACTGGCATGCCTGGTAAAATGTGAATGTAACAACAGAGGAAGATGGACACAGGTTGTAGTAAACACAAAAATTACTTTTACTGAAACTCCCTTAAAAAGGAGAAAAATGGAGTTCTGAAGATCTGAATACATAATAACAACACAATACACAAAAGTAACATTTAAAGGAATAAAGGTTACCAAAGGATCCTCCAATCAACTCTGTCTGCTTTAAGTGAACAACCCCAGGAGCAGAGGTAAACTCACCTAAGCCAAACAAATTTAAATAGTAAATAGCAACCCACAGAAATAATTGTCAATCTCACTTGAAGTGGGCTATATGAGTCCAGGCAGGAGGAGGGCAGAGGAATGACCTTATTCCTAAGTCAGTACTCCCCCCTTCACCCCAATATCACAGTCCCAAACAATCAGCCTGAACACAGTACCCTATTCAGTGCACTGAATTAACCCACACGTGTAATAACTAAAGTCCCAAATATAGACAGGGCCCTTTAGAGGTTAAATGGCTTTAAGGTGGTGCACTTGATGATCTTCTTTAAAGAAAGAACAGAGTACATCCGGAGAAGACTTGATAAATAGTAGAGCTTGAATTGTGTGAGGAATCTTCAATTAAATCAGGCAGGCACAATAACTGTTGCGCATAATGTATCAGCATCACAGATTCTCCGATGCAGGTGCATCTGGACATACAACCAGGATCCTCCTTTAATCAGGCTGGCCACCTGGAGCACAGCGGTGGGTCGACTGGGAAGATAGCAGCTCTCCCTCTCTCTTGCATCCAGTCTCTCCTCTGCCACATGGGAAACTGATCTCCTACCAGCCAAGATGGTAGAGATAGTCAATTTTTCCTCTCCTATGGGCATAGTAGGGGTTGCCCCTAGTTAGGAAGTAATGAAGACACTGGTGAAAATAATAGAGAATCCAGGTTTCTTTTCAACAGTTTACTTGCTTGCAATGGCAATCACGTTAAAGTCATTTATTCTGGGAGTGGCTGTCCGTTGTTCTGAGTGAAGCCTGTCCTGTTAAACCACTGTATGGTCTTGGCCACCGTGCTTCAGCTTAGTTTCAGGATCTTGGCAATTTGTGCAACCTGTGAAGGCCGAGCTGTTAAGACTTTTGCTCTTTTGGTGAGTCCTCTGAGGAAGTCAATGGTCGAAACATGTCAGGTATGCTAGAGCCAGTGTTTCAGATAGTTTTTACTTTGTTGTAAATAAACATATAAGAATGGATCAATTATAGCAATTTAGATGGTACTGTTAACTGTCACAAATTGAAGAAATAACAAAACGACTCTTTTCATCAAGCTGTGATGGCCGAGCGGTTAAGGTGTTGGACTTGAAATCCAATGGGGTTTCCCTGCACAGGTTCAAATCCTGCTCACAGCACAGTCCCTGTCCTTTGTGATATTTTTGACATTTCATTTTTGTTTTAACTTGTGTTCTATATTATGTTTACAGCCTGACATAGCAACTGTGGAATATGTTACTTTTTTGAAGGATGTGCATGACAACTTTACTAAACCAATAGATTTAAACACTGATGTTGACCTGCCAGGCAGCCCCACCCTGGCTTGAGGGTTGAAGATGTCAAACAACAGGCTACAATGCAATGTAAAAGAGAATAAACACACCTGAACCTCTACAGGAACCTCTGCTTTCTTTGTTGTGAAAGTTTCTTGGTAACTTCGTGGCTGGCTCTTCTACGAACAAAGGTGAAGGAATACCACAGTCCTTAATTTGAAACACATTGGGAGATTCATGGAGGAGTGGTCCTATCGCGGCGTGCTGACGTCACCAGAGTGAGATGGAGGACGGGCGGAAGAGCCGACCGGCCGGCGGCTTGCCATTTTATCTGATCAAAGCGTTCCCTATCTGATGTTTTGTAAGTTGCTTTCCATTGTTTTTTTATATTAAAGTTTACAGTTTTACACTATGGGGCATTTTATCTTTATTCATGTGACCCTGTGATTGATGCCTCCATTGGGAGTACAAATTCTACATCATCTGGAGAATAAGTTGGAATCTTGGAGCAAATGAAATTGGTGGATTGATACCTGTATTTGGCTTTATCTTATTATCCATCTGGTAAGCTGTTTGTGGATTGGGGTGGCGGTGATCACTTTTTGTGGAGTTTGGTATCCATCTACATCACCCAGCATTTCTCTTTATTGGCTACTATTGATTTTCTGTCTGGTAAGCAGATAGCACTATCAGTGAACGTTGGGTGTCCTTACACACTTTAACGTTTATACTAATAACATTTTTTTTGGTGAAAGGGGGCAGAAATTCCAGGGAACCCCTCCTCCCTTCCTTGGGAAATATATTTTTATAGGGTCAAAATAGGACATACAATAGATAGTGCTTTATTCGCTTATTAGCTATGCTTGTTTGCTTCATCCCCCCTCTGCTGCCACATTTGGCACCTTTGATGGGGAGGTACCCATCCCTTCTTCCTGCAGACCTCGCCGTAGTGAAATCCCCTGGATATTTGTTCCCACTTTCTTTAGACCTCGCCGCAGTGAGGTCCCCGGTCCCCTGGAAATTCGGCCCCCCCTCCTCCGGGTCATTTAGAAAGCACAATGTGCTTCACCCATGCGCAGTAGGGAACCGCAAAGCTTCACTGCCAGTTTCCCTTAGTCAAGATGGCAGTGGAAGCACCCAAGAGGGGATTGAAAAAGCAAGGCACTGCCTGTTTACTAGACAGGCGCTTTAACCAACTAAGCCACAGCACCTCTTTGTTGTGTTTCTGATGGTGGTATAAATATAGTAAACTCAGTAAATAAGCATATCTTTTGGCTTCCAGTCATGGAATAGGGCAAAAAGATTGCCTTAGTGAGATTTTTGGGCAGAAATTTGTCATGTTTCCATAAATTCAGAGGGTAAATGTTTTGAGACTTAGAAGTTTGTAGAATAATGTTCCCCTGCATGATGCCTTTTGATGTTAATATTCATGATTATTTGATTGTATTACCTTTATACTGTACTCTTAAAAATGTTCCTAATCACCAGTTTCCCTACTGGAATCATTCCAGTGCTGCTGTCCCAGAGAAACAGCTTTTCTTTCAGTATTCAGAGATATTGTCAACAATGCAGTTGAGGACTGTAGACTCAGTGGTCGGCCAAGGAAACTTAATGCAGCAGATGAAAGACACATCATGCCTACTTCACTTCTACATCAGATGTCGAGCAGTGCCATTAGCACAAAAATGGTGGAAACCAGAGGGATCCAGGTAGACCTATCTACTTTTTCGGAGAAGTCTGGCCCAAAGTGGTCTTTATGGAAGAACTGCAGCTAAAAAGTCATACCTGGGATCAGTAGCCACAGTAATATAGCTGAACACTGAACTTTTCTCTACACACCAAAAGTGCCAGCGGTTCCTGCCTGTAAAGGGATTTTGCTTAATCTGAATAAGTGTCTTCTGTCAGATTCATCAAACAGTGTTCTAGCTGGGTCTGTTGTTTTCTGCAAGCAAGTGAGTGCTGGAGGACGAGGAGTGTATAGACTGTATATAGGAAAGTTGGCCCTGAGGAGTTCTAAAGGCAAGTGGGCATCCTATAAATTTCATCTACCCTATCCAAGTTGTATCCCCTCAATAAAACATAAAAACAAGCACTGGACTGTTTCTTGACTCTGGGATACTGTGGAGATTCAGTGTACCTGGCTGTGCAGGGTGGGGGATCCCTATTCACCAGTGGCTCCTACGTGGGGTGCGCTACATTTGACTTTGGTCACCCTCTCTCCTGTAACAGCATTTGGTGCTATTGTAAGCATCTAGATGGGGACAAGAAAAGGTTGCACATACATTTAAACTATAGGTACAGCCAGGAGGCCTCCGGCCTTAACTCTCACTGGTGTGAGCCCTACTACCTAAACATGTCAGGTATGCTAGAGCCAGTGCTTCAGATAGTTTTTACTTTGTTGTATATAAACAATTTTTTTTATCAAGCTGTGATGGCCGAGCGGTTAAGGCGTTGGACTTGAAATCCAATGGGGTCTCCCCGCGCAGGTTCAAATCCTGCTCACAGCGTATTCCTTTTCACTTTGTGAAATTTTATTTAAACATTTTTAATTTCCAATAATTTTTATTAAGGTTTTATGAGAAAGTAAACAGAATTTACAACAGTGCAAAGAGTGCCCACGGGGCTCGGTCAAACATAGCGAAAACAGCTTGGCAATTGCAAGACACGGATTAGAGAAATACAAATATGTATAGTGCAAAGTATAAAAAACATCAATTAACCAAAGTAATCCATAGAACGGTAACTCAAGTCAGAATAAATACACTGCCTCCAATCCGCCACACCGGTGGGCAGCGGGCCCGGGCCCCGCCCCCCCTCCCTGGCGCCCCTCACGGGAACACACTGCGCCCAGGGAAGGAGGCGGCCCCCACCCCCCAGTCCCGCCATCGCATACTGGGGAGGCATTTGCCATCGGTCAGTGCACTGAGAGTAGTAGAAGTTTTGAAGGAAGAACAAGGGGAGAAAAAGGAAAAAAAATAAATAAAAGAAAGGAAAAGAAGGAAAAAAGAAAAAGAGGAAAAAGGAAAAAGAGTAGTAGCGGCGTATATAAAGGGGTCAGCGTCCAGGCCCGTCCCCCCCTCCCCCCATCAGGGGCACCAGTAATCCCCATCGCCCAACATGGGCAGGGGCACTCCTCCGTCATGGAGAGCCGGCCAAATATCGGAGCCAAGGCTCCCAGGACTTATCAAACATACGCATCTTATCATTAAGCAGCGCCACCATCTGTTCATTTATCATGATCCAGGTCAGTTTAGCTTTGAGCAGCTCAAGTGGTATGACAGGAGTGCGCCAGGAGTGAGCGATTGCAATTTTAGCGGCAGTGAATATGAAAGCTATAAGGCGTTTAGTATGTTTAGACTCCCCCTCTATCTGTCCTCCCAAAAGAGCTTGTTGGGGAGATTTCACCAAGTTAACCTGCGTCAAGGAGTATATAAAATTATAGGTGCGAATCCAAAAACGCCTTACTTTTGGGCAGGTCCACCAGGTGTGGATTACAGTGCCCACCTGTCCACACCCCCTGAAACAACTGGGAGACGCTGTAGGAACCGCCGCCGCCAACCTGACCGGGACCATGTACCATCGGAGTAACACCTTGTAGTTAGCTTCTATCAGGGAATTATTTAAACATTTTTAAGTGTATTCTACTTTATGATTACTTAATAGTTGTATTCAACCTGATATAGAAACTGTAAAATATGTTTTTCTATTTTTACAAAAAGATTTTCATGAGAACTTTAGCAAACAATAGATTTAAACACTGATCTTGACAAGGCAGCTAGCCCCACCCTGGCTTGAGGGTTGAAGATACGTCAGGTTGTAAATGAGAATGGAAACATATCTGAATATCTATAGGAACCTCTACATACTTTGTTGTGAAAGTTTCCTGTGAACTTTGTGGCAGGCTCCCCTTCGATTAATGGTGAATGAAAACCTCTGTCCTCAGTTAAAACACTTTGGAGAAAAAGGGAGATCCAGAGAGCAAAGTCTTGGAAGAGAACAGTTCTACTTTCCCATTCCCAAATTGTCTAGGTACTGTCGGATGAATTCTTACCTCTGAGCTGGAGGACCATGGAAATATCTCTTCGCATTTGGGGCAGCAGCATTTCATCACCCCCATATTTGAAAAATGCTAGTCCAGACAGGGTTAAAATTGCACCCCCTTATCCATTTCTGAGAAGCCATGAGTTGGGGAAGTCAACTAGGAAGCCATTTTTTCCTTCGCCCCCCCCCCGGTAAAAGAGTAAAGGAACTTTAAATTGCTTTCAGGGGGATTTTCCGTAGCCCTGATTTTGGTCACTCTCTCCTGTAACAGCTTTTTGTGATATTGTAAACATATAGATGGGGACAAGCAAATGTTGTTCATACATTCAAACTATGGGTTACAGCAAGCCGGCTCCCGGCCCAAACTCTCACTAGTGTGAGCCGTCCTCCTACCGGAGTAATAAAGAATTGTCTCTACTGTGGCATACCCACTCATATAGTCCACCTCATGGCCCCACTCCTCCTGACCTTACCAAGTGCTTCTTTTGGAATAGGTCACAGATGGCAGGGCCTAGATTAGGGGTGGGCAGGAGGGGCTGCTGCCCTGGGCACTGTGATATCATGTGATGTTCAGGGGCACCCCAAGGAGATGGCGTGAGGGGATTTGTGTTGGGAGGGGTAATAAGGGGGGGGTGGCAGGTAGTTCTAGAAATTGTTCTAGGAGGAAAACTTTGGGAAGGTGTGCTAGGTGTTACGATTTGGGGGGATTTGTTTTGAAAGGGAAGATGAGTGAAGAGGATTTGTGCTAAGATGGGAGATTTGGGGGTTTGTACTAAAAAAAGTAATATGGTGGGGAGAGAGGGGGGCAGAGGGTATTTGTGCTAGGAGAGACATTTTTTGCAGGGGAGGGGAGATTTGTGCTGGTAGGGATAATTGGGGGGCATTTGTGTTAGGTGGGAACATTTTGGGGAGGGGGGAAGTTGTGCTAGGATGGGGGATTGGGGGAGGGAAATTTGTGCTGGGAGGGGAGATTTGGAGTGTGGGTAGAGGATTTGTTCTAGGAAGGGTAAGCATTTTTTTTTTGGGGGGGGGGGGCAAATAGTGCTAGGAGCATATGTGGAACGAGAGAGCTTGAGTTAAGCATGCAGATTAGCGCTACATTTTTTTGGGGGGGAGGAGATTTTTTTCTGACACATAATGCTCATATAACTGGGGGGGGGGGGGCGGGTGGTGCAATTTGGCATATTTGCCCTGGGCTCTAGAAGACCTTGTCCCGGCACTGACTGATGGCAATAACAGAGATGAGTCCAGGCTGCTCTTCAACAGTTTACTTGGTAGCAGTGGCAATCACAGTAAAGTCATTCTTTTTTGGGAGTGGCTGTTGGCTTAGAAAGGATTACTTTTTTCCTGTGCCTTATGCTAACCCCATCCAGGGAACAGGCCTTTATGGCATTCCCCTGCCGGGAAAGCTGTCTGCCCGGAGTCCTACATCACTTCTTTCCAGGCCCCTTGATATCCCACCAGGGACACACTAGGAACATCTGTTCCATTGCTTTCCTTACTTAGAACCCGCACTTACTATCTACTTTTCACTCTCTATTTATACCCCTGGAAAGGACAACATCTAGGGGTTAGGCAGGGAATTACTCATCGCCAGTAAACTGGTAAAGAGCTTATACAACAGCTTCCCTTCCACCTCCTTACTGGGGTCTTATCTGGCCTGTCTAATTTGGGGTTCAGTAAAATAGTTCAGGGAGGCAAGCAATGAAAGGTAAGCAGAGTAGTGTACAGGGATTCAGCAGCAACCGTTGGGACAATGAATACTTTGGTCAGGACTATGTAATGTACACCATAATGTTTACAATGCAGGAGTCAGGAGTAACACACAAAACAACATATAGAGTACAGCAGCAGGATGAGCCCACCTGTTTACATCAGATCCCCCTTACATCAAGAATCCCCATCAGAATTCCCCAGAGTCACCCCCCAACATCAGGGTCCTTAGTGTTCCCCCTTACATCAGTGGGGTTCCTCAGCCTTGTTGCAGGATCCCCAGAGCCCCCCCCCAAAACGTTAAGGTCACCAGAGTCATCTTGATTACATTAGTGTCTCCAGAACCACCCACCTTACATCAGGGTCCCCAGAGTCATTCCTCTTACATCAGTGTCCCTAAAGTCACCCCCCTAACATCAGGATCCCTAGAGTAACCCCCCTGTTGTTGGGGTTCCTCAGAACCCCCCCCAGCTTACATCAGGGTCCCTAAAGTCACTCTCTTAAAAGACAGAACCCAGAGTTTTCCATGTCTGCCATTTGTCTATAGGACATCAGTTTCTTGTAAATTGGGGCACCCCAGAGCTTATATTTTAAAACTGTATGTGGATTTAGATTTTTAACGTTTATACTAATACAAATTTTTACGGTGGAGGGGGGCAGAACTTCCAAGGGGACCCCTCCTCCCTCGGACATACAATTGATAGTGCTTTATCTGCTATTGTTTGCTTCATCCCCCCTCCGCTGCCACTTTTGGCACCTTTGAAGGGAAGGTACTCATCTCCACTTCCTATAGACCTCGCCATAGTGAGGTCTCCTGGAAATTTGGCCGCCCTCCTCAGGGTCATTCAGAAAGTACAATGTGCTTCACACATGTGCAGTAGGAAACAGAAAAGGCTTCACTGCCAGTTTCCCTTAGTCAAGATGGCAGTGGAAGCACCCGAGAGGCGATTGAAAAACCAAGGCACTGCTGACATTTGAACTCAGGATCTCCTGTTTACTAGACAGGCGCTTTAACCAACTAAGCCACAGCGCCTTGTTATTGGCTATTTTATGGCTTTTTAATGGCTTTTTGATGGTGGTATAAATATAGTAAACTCAGTAAATAAGCATACCTTTTGACTTCCAGTAATAGAATAGGGCAAGATTACTTTAGTGAGATTTTTTGGCAGAAATTTGTCATGTTTCCATAAATTCAGAGGGTAAGCGTTTTAGAACTTAGTAGTTTGTAGATTAATGTCCCCCTGCATGATGGACTTTGATGGTAATTTCCATGATTATTAAATTGTATTACCTTTATACTGTAACTCTTTAAAATGTTCCTCATCACCAGTTTCCCTACTGGAATCATCCCAGTGCTGCTGTCCCAGAGAAACAGCTTTTCTTTCAGTATTCAGAGATATTGTCAACAGTGCAGTTGAGGACTGTAGACTCAGTGGTCGGCCAAGGAAACTTAAAGAGGTTGTAAACCTCCGATTTTTTTTTTTTTTAAAAACGAACACCTGAAAGAAAAAAACACACAATGAGCTAGTATGCATCGTATACTAGCTCATTATGAAATACTATAAGAACGAAGCCCGGCAGTGCCGACCGCTTACCTGTCCATGGGCGACATGTTCTGTCGCCCTTCTTCCGGGTTTGCGGCATCCGGCCATCTGATTGGCTGGAGCCGCGATGACGTCACTCCCGCGCATGCGCGCGATAGCCGACGGTAACGGCACGGAGCTCTGAAGGAATGGCATGAGCGGCCGTTCCTTCAGAGCGCATGCGCCAGTGATGTCACTGGCTGCATCCAAAGTAAATATCTCCTAAACGGTGCATGTTTAGGAGATATTTACAGTACTTATAGGTAAGCCTATAGGTAAGCCTTAATATAGGCTTACCTATAGGTACAAGTTGTAGAGGAGGGTTTACTTCCACTTTAATGCAGCAGATGAAAGACACATCATGCTTACGTCCCTTCCACATCAGATGTTCAGCAGTGCCATTAGCACAAAAATGGTGGAAACCAGTGGGACCCAGGTAGACCTATCTACTGTTCAGAGAAGTCTGGCCCAAAGCGGTCTTTATGGAAGAATTGCGACTAAAAAGTCATAGCTGGGATCAGTAGCCACAGAAATGTAGCTGAACACTGGACTTTTCTCTACACACCAAAGGGGCCAGCGGACCCTGCCTGTAAAGGGCTTTTGTCTAATCTGACTAAATGCCTTCTGTCAGATTCATCAAACAGTGTTCTAGCTGGGTCTGTTGTTTTCTGCAAGCAAGTGAGTGCTGGAAGGAAGAGGAGTGTATAGACTGTATATAGGAAAGTTGTCCCTGAAGAGTTCTAAAGGCAAGTGGGCATCCTATAAATTTCCTCTACCCTATCCAAGTTTTATCCCCTCAATATGCAGCAATACCCCCGCAGGAGCCTCTTGAATATTGTTAATACCTCACTCTGCCTTTTCAACCCCCAGAACAGACTCAACCCCACTGGCATGTCTGGTAAAATGTGAGTGTAACAACAGAGGAAGATGGACACAGGTTGTAGTAAACACAAAAATTACTTTTACTGAAACTCCCTTAAAGAGGAGAAAAGGGGAGTTATAAAGATGAGAATATATAATAACAACACAATACATAAAAGTAAATTTAAAGGAAATAAAGGTTATCAAAGGATCCTCCAATGAACTCTGTCTGCTGTCGGAGAACTCCTTTAAGTGATCAACCCCAAGAGCAGAGGTAATCTCACTTAACCACTTGCCGACCGCCGCAAGTACATATACTGCGGCGGTCAGCCCGGCCAGGCAAAGTGACGTACCGGTATGTCACTAGCCTGTCACTCGCTTGTGAGCCAATAGCGGGCTCGTTCCCTAACAAGTGATCTTCTTAAAAGTGGACAGAAGTGAAGAGGAGGACGTGCAAACATTAGATCCCTCTTGGCACCCACGTGTAAAGAAAAGAGAGGTAATGCCCTTACCAACTCAGCATAATAAAACACTTGAAAAGATGACACCAGCCAGTGTAATAGGTAAGAAGTCCCAACCTTTCACTCTTCCACCTGATATGTGGTATATGAAAACTCTTACCAAAGGCAAGTATTTCACAAGTCAGATGATGAGTGATAGTATTCTCCAAACTATCAGGCAGACTATCCAGACTGTCAGGCAGTGAACTTTCTTACAGATCCTGTTCAGACTCCTGTTGCCGTAGGAAAGGTTAATCTCTTTCCTGTACCCCTCACACTCAGTCACAGATAATGCCCAAAAGGAGAATAAAACAGGCAATAGTGCATTACCTCTTATACGACTTTATTAGTAAAGGTAGAACACTTACATTTAAAGTTGGATAAAAAGGCGAATCTTCATTAAATCGTGTCCGCTCTGCAGCGCGGACCACAGGTGGTGACGGCGCAGGCTTCTCTCCCCGACGCATTTCCCCTGATGATGCATCTCCATTCCCAGTCGATGCAACAGGAGTCTGAACAGGATCTGTAAGAAAGTTCACTGCCTGACAGTCTGGATAGTCTGCCTGATAGTTTGGAGAATACTATCACTCACCATCTGACTTGTGAAATACTTGCCTTTGGTAAGAGTTTTCATATACCACACATCGGGTGGAAGAGTGAAAGTTTGAGACTTCTTACAGTATCTATTACACTGGCTGGTGTCATCTTTTCAAGTGTTTTATTATGCTGAGTTGTTAAGAGCATTACCTCTCTTTTCTTTACACGTGGGTGCCAAGAGGAATCTGGTGTTTGCACGTCCTCCTCTTCACTTCTGTCCACTTTTAAGAAGATCACAGCCTGTTTTTCATTTTGGACTTTATTTGGACTGAATATTTTTTACAGCATGTTTTTGTCCACTTTGTTCACTATATATTATTACCTGTGTATTTAATTTTATTTATTAGGTATTTTGTATACAGTGTTTTCCTTTGGTTTAACACACATTGTTCACATCTAGCGCACCTATCTATTGCACATCACACGTTTACTTTATCAAGGTTAAAGTTTCAGTTGCTGCTGGAGAAATATTTTTTTTTGCGCACCTCATTTTTCAACATTTTTACTCCCCATTAATCACCACCCTCTGGACTCGCCCGTGGAGCCAGTTCTCTATCCAGGTACTCACCCTATGGTTCATACCTACATTCCTTAGTTTGTACAGTAAACGTTTGTGGGGAACGGTGTCAAAGGCCTTTGCAAAGTCCAGATACACCACATCCACAGGCTTACCTTTATCTAGGTGGCTGCTCACTTTATTGTAGAAGGTTAATAGATTGGTTTGGCAAGAACGATTTTTCATGAATCCATGCTGATTACTACTAATAATACTGTTTTCATTACTTAAGTCTTGTATATAGTCTCTTAACATCCCCTCCAAAATCTTGCAGACTACTGATGTTAGGCTGACTGGCCTATAGTTACCCGGGATATATCTCAGCCCTTTTTTGAATATTGGTACCACGTTGGCTTTTTTCCAATCAGCTGGCACCATACCCGTCAGTAGACTATCCTTAAAGATCAAGAATAATGGTCTGGGAATCACCTGGCTGAGCTCTTTAAGAACCCTTCGGTGCAAGCCATCCGGTCCCGGTGATTTATTTATGTTAAGTTTTTCTAGTTTAGTTCTAAGTCTATCTTCTGTTAGCCATGGCGGTAGTTCCTGAGGTGTATTATTTAGTTTAGCATTACAAGCTGGGTTAGTGTAGCCCCCTGATTATTTTGTGAAGACTGAAGAGAAGAAACTCTTCCACCTTTTCCCTGTCCTCTGTGGCCAAATTACCCTTGTCGTCTTTTATGGGGCCTCGCTTTCTTACTGTTTATATACTAAATAATTTTTTAGGGTTCTTTTTACTCTCTTCCGCTATATGTCTCTCGTGTTCTATTTTAGCCGCCATGATTTCGCCTTTACATTTCTTATTACACTCTTTGTAATGCTTGAATGCTGCCAATGACCCCTCAGCCTTGTATTTTTTGAAGGCCTTTCCTTTAGTATTAATATGCATTTTTATGTTGGAGTTTAGCCACCCAGGGTTTACTTTTGCTCTTTTAAATGTATTTCCCTTTGGAATGCACTGGCCAATCCCTTTGTTTAGTATGCTCTTGAAGCACTCCCATTTTTGCTCTGTGTTCTTTGTTCCCAGGGTTCTATCCCATATGATATTTTCTAGCAGAGAGTGCAGTTTTGGGAAATTGGCTTTTTTGAAATTCAATGTCCTTATATTACCCTTGTGTTTCCTGTTACTATGATTAATACTAAAACTAATTGACCTATGGTCACTGTTTCCCAAGTTGCCCCATATTTCTATGTCCGTAAGCAGGTCTGAATTGTTGGTAATCAGTAGGTCAAGTACCGCATTGTTTCTTGTCGGTGCGTTCACCATCTGACCCATGAAATTGTCCTGCAAAACATTTAGGAACTGCAGAGCCTTGCGGTTCCTTCTGCCCAGTCTATATCTGGATAATTAAAGTCCCCCATTATAATGACATTTTCCATCCTTGCTGCCAATCCTATCTGTAAAAGGAGGTCCGCCTCCCCCTCCTCCCTCTGGTTGGGGGGCCTATAACATACGCCCAATATTACCCTCCCTATAGTGCCTTCCCCATAGGGATTCTGCCTCGTCCATAGCTCCATTATTAATATCATCCCTCATATTTACCTGTACACTGTTCTTAATATACAGACATACCCCTCCCCCTTTTTTACCTTCTCTATCTCTACGATAAAGGGAGTACCCCTGAATGGTCACCATCCAGTCATGAGAGTTGTCGAACCAAGTCTCTGTTATCCCCACAAAATCTAAGTCCTCCTCAAACATCAGCAGCTCAAGCTCTCCCGTCTTATTAGCCAGGCTTTTGGCATTGGTATACAAACCTCGTAATTTTGACCGGTTGCATATATCCTTGTTTGATGTTGTTTTTAGGCTGCTCTTGTGATTTTTCCCCATACCCACCTTGGCCTTACGTACTTTAAACACCCTACCACTAATGTCCCCATTTGTGCCCTCTGAATCTTGCTCCCCGCTGGCTAATTCTACAACTGTACCCTCCCCCCCATCACCTAGTTTAAAAGCCCCTCTAACTTTATGGCCATCCTCTCACCCAGTACGGCTGCACCCTCCCCATTTAGGTGCAATCTGTCCCTACCAAAGAGCAGTCGGCCCAGCTCTCCATTAACCCAAAACCCTCCTTACTACACCAGCTCCTCAGCCTCTTGTTAATTTCCCTAGTCTCCCGCTGCCTCTCTGGTGTGGCTCAAGGTACAGGTAGTATTTCTGAAAATACTACCTTGGAGGTCCTATTCCTCAACTTAGCGCCTAAGTCCCTGAAATAGTTTAGGACTCTCCATCTTCCTCTGCCTATGTCATTGGTACCCACGTGTACCATGACAGCTGGGTCTTTTCCAGCCCCACCCAGTAAACCTGATCCATGATGTGCCGAACCCAAGCGCCCGGTAAACAACAGACTGTTCGGCGCCCACGGTCTTTGTGACAGATTGCACTGTCTGTCCTTATAATGATTGAGTCCAGCCCAGGACCGGCCTCCTTGCCTTTTTCCCCTCTACCCTTCCTAACTGTCACCCATCTACTCTGCTCTGATGCCTGCACCTCCGTTACTCCACCCTCCTCTGTGCAGGCCCCTGCCTGCACCTGTCGGGCACGATCCCAGCTCTCCTTCGGTATGGACATTCGTCTCAGTGTTGCCAGCTGCTTCCCTAGATTCAGGATCTGAGCTTCCAGGGAAGCAACGTGCTTACATTTCGCGCATTTGTATTCGCCCTCTAACTCATGATCGAGGAACGCATACATATCATAAGATGTACACCGAATCGTATCTCCACACCCGCCGGGCATTGTACCTACTAATCTAATCTAATGGGGATTCAGTAATTTAAGTCTGTCCTGTGTGGCTGTTTTCTAGCTTCCTAACTCTACTTTCTTACCCTCTGGTACGCCACTACACTCACAGACACTCGCAGGTACTCCCAGACACTCGCAGGTACTCCCAGACATTCAGGTAGTAATAGGTACTCCCAGACACTCAGGTAGTAATAAGTACTCACAAACACTCAGGTAGTAATAGGTACTCACATATACTCAGGTACTACTCTACACCCTCAGTCAGTGTTCAACCTCCGTCACCAGTCTTACTTACCTAGTGTATGTCCCTTTAATCCTGACTCTTGCAGTTCCTGACAGCGATTCCTCCCTCCTCCCTCAGATGGTCAGTCTTCCTCTCTGCACCCGCCTCCCTCTGTCACTTCCCGGTCAGCCTTTGTTTTGTTAGTCTCCTCTGCTCCCTCTCTGTCTGGGGGGGGGGTTTACCGCACCGCTCGCTGCCCGCCGTAAAGGGGGGGGGGGTTTACCGCACCGCTTGCCACCCGCAAGGGAGGGGGGGTTACCGACCTGCTCGCTGCCCGCATTCCACCCACTTTTTCTTCTGGGGGGGGTTTTAGCACCGCTTGCCGCTGCTCTTCTGGGGGGTTTACTCACATACTCACGCAGTCGGACTCACACGCTCCTCCCACCCGCACGCCCTGTCAGCCTCTGATCCCGCGCTCTGCTCTGCTCCTCTGCTCCACAGCACTATCTGCCGGTCCCTGCAGCAGCAGTGCAAGGAGAGGTGTTGTTTACTTAACCAGTCTGTTCAAATTACTTTGCAAATAAAATCTTTTTATAAAATAAAAACTTAGACTTTATTCATACAAAAATGTTAAAAGGACAAAAAAACACATATTTAAATAAAAACAACAATTGATAATAACATTGTCAAATCGTGTGTTATACAAACAATTCTGGCTGGTAACATGGTATCCCAGGACATAAGCTACAGATGTGAAATATAGTACAAAGACAATCAATTTTCTTCTTCCGGGGGCATAGTAGGGGTTGCCCCTAGTTAGGAAGTGATAAGGAATTGTCTCTACTGTGGCATACCCACTCATGTAGTTCACCTCCTGGCTCCTTCTGACCTTGCCAGGTACTCTTTCTGGAATAGGTCACTGGTGGCAATAATAGAGATGAGTCCAGGCTTCTTTTCAACAGTTTACTTGCTTGCAATGGCAATCACATTAAAGTAATTTATTCTGGGAGTGGCTGTCCACTTTAAAAGGATTTCCTTTTTTTCCTGTGCTTTTCGCTGATCCCCATCTAGGGAAAAGGATTTCATGGCATTCCCCTAAAGGGGAAAGCCACCTATCTGGAAGTCCTACATCCCTACCCACAGAACTCATGGTTTCCATACTCTCCACTGATGATGACCAAATTGCCTAAAACAGTTGTAAGGAATTAAGAATAAAGTTTCCAGATGTGCATCTGGCTAGCACAGTGTACAGCTATGATTTGCATGGCTCCACCCACTCACTTTTAAGATAAGGAATAATCCTCTTATTTTTTGAATATATGATGGAATGAGACATGTAAATACCTTCTATTTTATGATTTTGATTTGCTGTACATACTAATTAGAGTGAAGACTTTTTGATGACCATAACCTGTATGGTTATACACCATTTATCTTCCAAAGGATATTAGTATTTGATACAGCAGCAGTTAAATTGAAGTAAGATAAGGGTTTGATCAACATACAATGCAACCTGTGAAGATCGAGCTGTTAAGACTTTTGCTCTTTTGTAGAGGCCTCTGAGGAAGTCAATGGTCAAAACATGTCAGGTATGCTAGAGCCAGTGCTTCAGATAGTGTTACTTTGTTGTATATAAACAAATAAGAATGGATCAACTATAACAATTTAGATGGTGCTGTAAACTTTGTGTGTGTACAAACTTTATTCAACTGTCACAAATTCCTTTCCATCAAGCTGTGATGGCCGAGTGGTTAAGGCGTTGGACTTGAAATCCAATGGGGTCTCCCCGCGCAGGTTCAAATCCTGCTCACAGCGCATTCTTTTTCACTTTGTGAAATTTTGATATTTTATTAAAACATTTTTTAAATGTATTCTACTTTATGATTACTTAATAGTAGTGTTCAACCTGACTGTAAAATAGGTTTCTTTATTTTTGCAAAAAGATATGCATGAAAACTTTAGCAAACAATAGATGTAAACGCTGATCTTGACAAGCCAGGTAGCCCCACCCTGGCTTGAGGGTTGAAGATGCTAAACGTCAGGCTGTAAAATGTGAATGGAAACACATCTGAATATCTACAGGAACCTCTGCATACTTTGTTGTGAAAGTTTCCTATGAACTTTGTGGCTGGCTCTCCTTCGATTAATGGTGAAGGAAAACCTCAGTCATCAGTTAAAACACTTTGGAGAAAAAGGGAGATCCAGAGAGCAAAGTCTTGGAGGAGAACAGTTCTACTTTCCCATTTCCAAATTGTCTAGGTACTGTCGGATGAATTCTTACCTCTGAGCTTGAGGACCATGGAATTATCTCTTCACATTTGGGGCAGCAGCATTTCAGCACCCCCAAATTTGAAAAAATTCTAGTCCATCACAGGGTTCAAATTGCACCCCATTATCCATTTCTGAGAAGCCACCAGTTGGGGAAGTCACCTAGGAAGCCATTTTTCCTTTGCTCCCCCCCCTCCCCCTGGTAAAAGAGTGAAGGAACTTTAACCACTTGCCGACCGCTCACTGAGCTGGTACTGCGGCAAAGTGGCTTGATATCGTCCAGCGACGTAGACGTACGTCGCTAGTAGGTTAGAAAAAAAAAAACAATAAAAATGACATAAATTTCCCTTAGTTAGTAGCTGCGATAACTTTTGCGCAAACCAATTAAAATACGCTTATTGTAATTTTTTTAACCAAAAATATGTAGCAGAAAACAAATTGGCCTAAAATTGTAAAAAAATTTGATTTTTATATTTTTGGGGAATTTCATATAAAAAAATGTGAAAAATATTGTTATTTTTTCAAAATTGTCGCTCTTTTTTTGTATATAGCACAAAAATTAAAAATCGCACAGATGATCAAATACCACCAAAAGAAAGCTCTATTTGTGGGGAAAATAAGGACTTAAATTTAATTTGGGTAATTTAAAGTAGGATCCTGACCTTTATTTTAGACACTCGTGTCCTCTTCTGCACATCATGCAAAGAGACTCATGCAAAACGGTAGGTAGCTTTAAGATCTTGTTGGTGCATTTAGCAACCTAAGATGAGAGGCTAAACCCAGACGGATACCAACACAGTCGGCAAGCAGGGCCTTATCGCAACATCACAGTCTTGCGGGCATATATCATGAGGACAAATAGAAGCATTTGGACGATAATATCTTTTTCCCTCCCCTCCCCCACATTTTTCTTTTCTTTTCTTTTCTTTCGGGTTTTTTTTTTTCCCCCCTTTTTAATTTCTTTTATATTTAGATGTATTTACCTCCCTTCATATCTTTTGGAGCTGTATGGCATCTTTGGATGCCAATTGGTAATAAGTAGGAGTTTGTACCTAGTTTATATAAGCATATATTGCTGATTCTTTGATAATCATATATGATTTATTGTTTATGTTAACATTCAAATCTGATACAATGTGTTGTCTTTTACTTCTTACACAATGGTATGTTTGTCTGCATTAGATCTACTGGGCACAGATGTGATCCTCTATTGCTAGTGGTGGACACTCGGGCGCCAAGCCGGGGTTGGTGAGTTTTGAGGCTGTTTCTTTTTTCTGTCGCCTCCTCCCATGTCTTTCCCCAGGTCCGCCCTCTTCAGCGGATTAATGGTGATCCTGTTTTTTCGCCCCGCCTTTTCCTTATGGCGGATCGCGTGGGATGAGATTGCAAAATGGCGCCCGCACCGGAAGTGATCTATAGAGGTCAGTTACGACCGCATCACTTCCGGTGGGACCGGGTATTTATAGCCAGCCACGGCGCAGCCCAAACAGGTCACGACTACAAGCGGTGTTACCTGCTGGACTGCGAACACACGTGTTTGGACATATTGATACTTTTGGTAAGCATTATCATTGAATTCTATCCGGTCTGGCGGACACTATGGACATCTATACCCCTTTGGGTTTTTGTGTTTCTCAACCTTAGGGTATGATACCTCTGTGGTATATCTATTTGCCTACACACTAGTTTTCTTTTCTTTTGGGATCACTATAGCTATGTGGGTCGTTATTTCGGGCATTTCTACCTAGTCCCTTGTCTAACCTATACTATCTAGGCATCCTTGGCTGGGAATGTAGGATTCTATCTGCACAGGACGATCTTGTGAACATTCTCTGCTTTCCTTGATGCATCTGCTTGGCACAACTTATTATTTAATTATTTATTTATTTTTTTGCGTCTCCCTTTTCTGGATGTATTGTCTCATTGGTGTCCGCCTCACCGGTTTGAAACCTTAATGATCACAGTTGTTTGGTAATTGGTGGCTTACTATGTATGCCACCCCAGACCACACGTATATTATCTGTGGCCTTTTTTCTCTTTTTTCTTTTTATTCAAAGGCGGTAGCGGTTCAATCTCCTCTATTGCTGGCCGTTATATGAATCACCGTTGTCTGGCATTGCCTGGTCCAGTCTTCACCACATTAAGAGGACGCATCTGTCTGGACCCTTGTCCAGGAGTGAGAGCAATCCCCGGAGGGATTTGCAGACCATACTATCAGTTGTTGACTTTCTAATTGTGCCCCAGATTTTATGATAGTGGTGAGTGTTTGACATCACACCTCTACTAAAACAATGAAACATGTACTACGTCATGTCCAACTATGATATGTTTTTCTCTTATGTGATGTCTAAGAAAGAAGAAAATATATATGATGTTATATTTACAATATGTTATTTGTACTTAGAACCTGTACGGAGGTCACCAGCACTCATGGTCCCTGAAGGAGCCCACAGAGTCGGCGAAACATGTTGGACCTGTGTGACCCTATGACTCTAGGACATGGTTCTCAATCTTTTATATTGCATGAATTCTAGTGTTTGTATTGATGCCTATGCATCTATGTTGTTTATCTCTTTTAATGTGCATACATGTACCAATCAAATTACTGTATTTTAAATAGCTGTTCCTATATCATTTATCTATCTATGCCAATTGACCTCCGCCTTCAAAGTCCCACGTTGGATGTATCCTTTTTACATACACGGGTCCCTGTGGGGCCGACTCAGGCTCTGATGTATTGGAACACCAACACCTTTTTCTATGTAGCTAAATACATTTTGGCCTAAATATATGACAAAAATTGAATATATTGGATATTTTTTAACTGTCAAAGTAGAAAAATATTGTTATTTTTTCAAAATTGTCGCATATTTTTTAATTAATGTCGTAAAAAATGAAAAGCGCAGAGGTGATCAAATAACACCAAAAGAAAGCTCTGTTTGTGGGAAAAAAAGGACGTAAATTTTGTTTGGGTACGGTGTTGCATGGCCGCGCAATTGTCATTTAAAGTCGCACAGTGCCGAATCGCAAAAAGTGGCCTGGACGTAAAGCAGGAAAATCCTCCGGTGGTAAAGTGGTTAAATTGCTTTCAGGGGGATTTTCCGTAGCCCTGATTTTGGTCACTCTCTCCTGTAACAGCTTTTTGTGATATTGTAAACATATAGATGGGGACAAGCAAATGTTGTTCATACATTTAAACTATGGGTTACAGCCAGCAGGCTTCCGGCCCAAACTCTCTCTGGTGTGAGTCGTACTCCTACGGAAGTAATAAAGAATTGTCTCTAGTGTGGCAGAGACACTCATTTAGTCCAGCTCATGGCCCCGCTCCTCCTGACCTTACCAAGTGCTTCTTTTGGAATTGGTCACTGATGGCAGGGCCGGGATTAGGGGTGGGCACTGTAATATCATGTGAAGTTCAGTGGCACCCCAAGGAGATGGGGGGAGGGGATTTCTGTTGGGAGGGGTAATAAGGAGGGGTGGCAGGAAGTACTAGAAATTGTTCTAGGAGGGAAACTTTGGGAAGGTGTGCTAGGGGTCATGATTTGGGGGGATTTGTTTTGAAAGGCTTATATTTTAAAACTGTATGTGGATTTCAATTTTTAACGTTTATACTAACACAAATTTTTACGGTGGAGGGGGGCAGAACTTCCAGGGGACCCCTCCTCCCTACCTTTGACATGCAATAGATAGTGCTTTATCCGCTTCCACTTTTGCCACCTTTGATGGGAAGGTACCAATTCCCACTTCCTGTAGACCTCGCCATAGTGAGGTCTCCTGGAAATTTCACCCCTCTCCTCTGGGTCATTCAGAAAGCACAACATGCTTCACACATGTGCAGTAGGAAACAGCAAAGGCTTCACTGCCCATTTCCCTTAGTCAAGATGGCAGTGAAAGCACCCGAGAGGCAATTGAAAAACCAAGGCACTGCTGAGATTTGAACTCAGGATCTCCTGTTTACTAGACAGGCGCTTTAACCAACTAAGCTACAGCACCTTATTACTGACATCTTGATGGTGGTAAAAATATAGTAAACTCAGTAAATAAGCATATCTTTTGACTTCCAGTAATAGAATAGGGCAAGAAGATTACTTTAGTGAGATTTTTTGGCAGAAATTTGTCATGTTTCTATAAATTCAGAGGGTAAATGTTTTAGAACTTAGTAGTTTGTTGATTAATGTTCCCCTGCATGATGCACTTTGATGGTAATTTACATGATTATTAGATTGTATTACCTTTATACTGTAACTCTTAAAAATGTATCACCAGTTTCCCTACTGGAATCGTCCCAGTGCTGCTGTCCCAGAGAAACAGCTTTTACTTTCAGTATTCAGAGATATTGTCAACAATGCAGTTGAGGACTGTAGACTCAGTGGTCGGCCAAGGAAACTTAATGCAGCAGATGAAAGACACATCATGCTTACGTCCCTTCCACATCAGATGTTCAGCAGTGCCATTAGCACACAAATGGGGGAAACCAGTTGGATCCAGGTAGACCTATCTACTGTTCCGAGAAGTCTGGCCCAATGATGTACATGGCTCCACCCACTATTTTAAAATGAGGAGTAATCCTCTTATTTTTTGAACATATGATGGAAAGAAACATGTAAATACCTTCTATTTTATGAATGTTTTTTGTTGTACACACTAATTAGAGTGAAGACTTTTTGATCATCATAACCTGTATGGTTTTACTCCATTTATCTTCCAAAGGATATTAGTATTTGATATAGCAGCAGTTAAATTGAAGTAAGATAAGGGTTTGATCAACATACAATGCAACCTGTGAAGGTCGAGCTGTTAAGATTTTTGCTCTTTTGGTGAGGCCTCTGAGGAAGTCAATGGTCGAAACATGTCAGGTATGCTAGAGCCAGTGTTTCAGATAGTTTTTACTTTGTTGTATATAAACATATACATTTATTTACAATTCATGAATTTAACTGTCACAAATTGAAGAAATAACAAAACAATTCTTGTCATCAAGCTGTGATGGCCGAGCGGTTAAGGCGTTGGACTTGAAATCCAATGGGGTCTCCCCGCGCAGGTTCAAATCCTGCTCACAGCGCACTCCCTTTTATTTTTTGAATATATGATGGAATGAGACATAATCCTTTTATTTTTTTGATATATGATGGAATAAGACATGTAAATACCTTCTATTTTATGAATTTGTTTTGTTGTACACACTAATTAGAGTGAAGGCCTTTTGATGACCATAACCTGTATAGTTATACTCCATTTATCTTCCAAAGGATATTAATATTTGATACAGCAGCAGCAGTTAAATTGAAGTAAGATAAGGGTTTGATCAACATACAATGCAACCTGTGAAGGTCGAGCTGTTAAGACCTTTGCTCTTTTGCTGAGTCCTCTGAGGAAGTCAATGGTCGAAACATGTCAGGTATGCTAGAGCCAGTGTTTCAGATAGTTTTTTCTTTGTTGTATATAAACATATAAGAATGGATCAACTATAGCAATTTGGATAGTACTGTGAACTGTGCAATGCAATACTGCCATCACTGGTGACTGAATGCTACTACGGTAATTGAAGTCTTGGGTTAAAAAGTAAAATCCAATATATATTAAATAAGTTATATTAAATATTATTATGGTGTTACCAAGATTCATTCCTTATTTAGATACATATGGAGTTATTAAATGGACATGTAATAGATGAGAGTATGGATAAATTATTATGTTGTTTTATGATACTCTTAAATATGGAGATATCATCATTTAATTTTAATACACTGGTTGACCAAGAGGTGTCACCCTATGACATCACCAGTTAATGAATAAGATGTTCCAACCAATGGGGATCATGTTACTCCCTCTGGGTTTAACTTATGGTAATTTTATTAGTCCTTTGTTCTATACCATATAAAAAGAAAAAGCCCAGATGACACAGGACACATGACATTTGCCCAATATACATCACACATACAACATACACGCTACTACAGCCATGCATAGACTCATCTACACAGACTCCATTTCGCTCCATCATGTATCTGAAACTTTGAGGGACTCCAAACGAAACTCCTCCCTAATTGACCGCCATCTTGGAAAGGCAGCCATCTTAAGGACTCTGGTAACGACCGTTCTAAGCTAGCAGCCATTTTAAATATGGTAAATATGCCTTGCTAATTATTTGATTATTATTCAATATTGTTTATGTACTTCCTTAAATGTTTTACATTACATATTAAAGGGTAACAAGAGTACAATCCCAGCCGTATAAACCATATGTAGATTTTTCTCTAAAAAGCTGATTTTTGTTTTATAACATTTTTAATAATATCAGATTTAGCGCATATTGGCGTATTAGTCTCACGGTTTGCATAGCCTATTCTCACTTCATCTGCAGTGGAGTGACTATCAGACTGTGCATTGCACAGACAATTGTGGTCTGATTATATAGGACATTCATTTATGGTTTATACTATACCTGGAGAAAACGTAATCTTGCTTTATTTTTACTTCCATTATTGAGCTACCAATCACATTGCATTAATTGTTTGAAGTTTGTATTTTTGTGAAGTTATTTTTTTTGTGTCATCTCAAGTTTGATCATTTATTGTGATTACATGTCGGGTGAATAAATACTCTTATACAGTGCCTTGCGAAAGTATTCGGCCCCCTTGAACTTTGCGACCTTTTGCCACATTTCAGGCTTCAAACATAAAGATATAAAACTGTAATTTTTTGTGAAGAATCAACAAGTGGGACGCAATCATGAAGTGGAACGAAATTTATTGGATATTTCAAACTTTGTTAACAAATAAAAAACTGAAAAATTGGGCATGCAAAATGATTATGCCACCCCAGACCACACGTATATTATCTGTGGCCTTTTTTCTCTTTTTTCTTTTTTATTCAAAGGCGGTAGCGGTTCAATCTCCTCTATTGCTGGACGTTATATGAATCCCCGTTGTCTGGTATTGCCTGGTCCAGACTTCCCCACATTAAGAGGACGCATCTGTCTGGACCCTTGTCCAGGAGTGAGAGCACTCCCCGGAGGGATTTGCAGACCATACTATCAGTTGTTGACTTTCTAATTGTGCCCCAGATTTTATGATAGCGGTGAGTGTTTGACATCACACCTCTACTAAAACAATGAAACATGTACTACGTCATGTCCAACTATGATATGTTTTTCTCTTATGTGATGTCTAAGAAAGAAGAAAATATATATGATGTTATATTTACAATATGTTATTTGTACCTAGAACCTGTACGGAGGTCACCAGCACTCATGGTCCCTGAAGAAGCCCACAGAGTCGGCGAAACATGTTGGACCTGTGTGACCCTATGACTCTAGGACATGGTTCTCAATCTTTTATATTGCATGAATTCTAGTGTTTGTATTGATGCCTATGCATCTATGTTGTTTATCTCTTTTAATGTGCATACATATACCAATCAAATTACTGTATTTTAAATAGCTGTTCCTATATCATTTATCTATCTATGCCAATTGACCTCCGCCTTCAAAGTCCCACGTTGGATGTATCCTTTTTACATACACGGGTCCCTGTGGGGCCGACTCAGGCTCTGATGTATTGGAACACCAACACCTTTTTCTATGTAGCTAAATACATTTTGGCCTAAATATATGACAAAAATTGAATATATTGGATATTTTTTAACTGTCAAAGTAGAAAAATATTGTTATTTTTCAAAATTGTCGCAATTTTTTTATTAATGTCGTAAAAAATGAAAAGCGCAGAGGTGATCAAATAACACCAAAAGAAAGCTCTGTTTGTGGGGAAAAAAAGGACGTAAATTTTGTTTGGGTAGGGTGTTGCATGACCGCGCAATTGTCATTTAAAGTCGCACAGTGCCGAATCGCAAAAAGTGGCCTGGACGTAAAGCAGGAAAATCCTCCGGTGGTAAAGTGGTTAAATTGCTTTCAGGGGGATTTTCCGTAGCCCTGATTTTTGTCACTCTCTCCTGTAACAGCTTTTTGTGATATTGTAAACATATAGATGGGGAAAAGCAAATGTTGTTCATACATTTAAACTATGGGTTACAGCCAGCAGGCTTCCGGCCCAAACTCTCTCTGGTGTGAGTCGTACTCCTACGGAAGTAATAAAGAATTGTCTCTAGTGTGGCAGAGACACTCATTTAGTCCAGCTCATGGCCCCGCTCCTCCTGACCTTACCAAGTGCTTCTTTTGGAATTGGTCACTGATGGCAGGGCCGGGATTAGGGGTGGGCACTGTAATATCATGTGAAGTTCAGTGGCAACCCCAAGGAGATGGGGGGGAGGGGATTTGTGTTGGGAGGGGTAATAAGGAGGGGTGGCAGGAAGTACTAGAAATTGTTCTAGGAGGGAAACTTTGGGAAGGTGTGCTAGGGGTCATGATTTGGGGGGATTTGTTTTGAAAGGCTTATATTTTAAAACTGTATGTGGATTTCAATTTTTAACGTTTATACTAACACAAATTTTAACGGTGGAGGGGGGCAGAACTTCCAGGAGACCCCTCCTCCCTACCTTTGACATACAATAGATAGTGCTTTATCCGCTTCCACTTTTGCCACCTTTGATGGGAAGGTACCAATTCCCACTTCCTGTAGACCTCGCCATAGTGAGGTCTCCTGGAAATTTCACCCCTCTCCTCTGGGTCATTCAGAAAGCACAACATGCTTCACACATGTGCAGTAGGAAACAGCAAAGGCTTCACTGCCCATTTCCCTTAGTCAAGATGGCAGTGAAAGCACCCGAGAGGCAATTGAAAAAACAAGGCACTGCTGAGATTTGAACTCAGGATCTCCTGTTTACTAGACAGGCGCTTTAACCAACTAAGCCACAGCACCTTATTACTGACATCTTGATGGTGGTAAAAATATAGTAAACTCAGTAAATAAGCATATCTTTTGACTTCCAGTAATAGAATATGGCAAGAAGATTACTTTAGTGAGATTTTTTGGCAGAAATTTGTCATGTTTCTATAAATTCAGAGGGTAAATGTTTTAGAACTTAGTAGTTTGTTGATTAATGTTCCCCTGCATGATGCACTTTGATGGTAATTTACATGATTATTAGATTGTATTACCTTTATACTGTAACTCTTAAAAATGTATCACCAGTTTCCCTACTGGAATCGTCCCAGTGCTGCTGTCCCAGAGAAACAGCTTTTACTTTCAGTATTCAGAGATATTGTCAACAATGCAGTTGAGGACTGTAGACTCAGTGGTCGGCCAAGGAAACTTAATGCAGCAGATGAAAGACACATCATGCTTACGTCCCTTCCACATCAGATGTTCAGCAGTGCCATTAGCACACAAATGGGGGAAACCAGTTGGATCCAGGTAGACCTATCTACTGTTCCGAGAAGTCTGGCCCAATGATGTACATGGCTCCACCCACTATTTTAAAATGAGGAGTAATCCTCTTATTTTTTGAACATATGATGGAAAGAAACATGTAAATACCTTCTATTTTATGAATGTTTTTTGTTGTACACACTAATTAGAGTGAAGACTTTTTGATCATCATAACCTGTATGGTTTTACTCCATTTATCTTCCAAAGGATATTAGTATTTGATATAGCAGCAGTTAAATTGAAGTAAGATAAGGGTTTGATCAACATACAATGCAACCTGTGAAAGTCGAGCTGTTAAGATTTTTGCTCTTTTGGTGAGGCCTCTGAGGAAGTCAATGGTCGAAACATGTCAGGTATGCTAGAGCCAGTGTTTCAGATAGTTTTTACTTTGTTGTATATAAACATATACATTTATTTACAATTCATGAATTTAACTGTCACAAATTGAAGAAATAACAAAACAATTCTTGTCATCAAGCTGTGATGGCCGAGCGGTTAAGGCGTTGGACTTGAAATCCAATGGGGTCTCCCTGCGCAGGTTCAAATCCTGCTCACAGCGCACTCCCTTTTATTTTTTGAATATATGATGGAATGAGACATAATCCTTTTATTTTTTTGATATATGATGGAATAAGACATGTAAATACCTTCTATTTTATGAATTTGTTTTGTTGTACACACTAATTAGAGTGAAGGCCTTTTGATGACCATAACCTGTATAGTTATACTCCATTTATCTTCCAAAGGATATTAATATTTGATACAGCAGCAGCAGTTAAATTGAAGTAAGATAAGGGTTTGATCAACATACAATGCAACCTGTGAAGGTCGAGCTGTTAAGACCTTTGCTCTTTTGCTGAGTCCTCTGAGGAAGTCAATGGTCGAAACATGTCAGGTATGCTAGAGCCAGTGTTTCAGATAGTTTTTTTCTTTGTTGTATATAAACATATAAGAATGGATCAACTATAGCAATTTGGATAGTACTGTGAACTGTGCAATGCAATACTGCCATCACTGGTGACTGAATGCTACTACGGTAATTGAAGTCTTGGGTTAAAAAGTAAAATCCAATATATATTAAATAAGTTATATTAAATATTATTATGGTGTTACCAAGATTCATTCCTTATTTAGATACATATGGAGTTATTAAATGGACATGTAATAGATGAGAGTATGGATAAATTATTATGTTGTTTTATGATACTCTTAAATATGGAGATATCATCATTTAATTTTAATATACTGGTTGACCAAGAGGTGTCACCCTATGACATCACCAGTTAATGAATAAGATGTTCCAACCAATGGGGATCATGTTACTCCCTCTGGGTTTAACTTATGGTAATTTTATTAGTTCTTTGTTCTATACCATATAACAAGAAAAAGCCCAGATGACACAGGACACATGACATTTGCCCAATATACATCACACATACAACATACACACTACTACAGCCATGCATAGACTCATCTACACAGACTCCATTTCGCTCCATCATGTATCTGAAACTTTGAGGGACTCCAAACGAAACTCCTCCCTAATTGACCGCCATCTTGGAAAGGCAGCCATCTTAAGGACTCTGGTAACGACCGTTCTAAGCTAGCAGCCATTTTAAATATGGTAAATATGCCTTGCTAATTATTTGATTATTATTCAATATTGTTTATGTACTTCCTTAAATGTTTTACATTACATATTAAAGGGTAACAAGAGTACAATCCCAGCCGTATAAACCATATGTAGATTTTTCTCTAAAAAGCTGATTTTTGTTTTATAACATTTTTAATAATATCAGATTTAGCGCATATTGGCGTATTAGTCTCACGGTTTGCATAGCCTATTCTCACTTCATCTGCAGTGGAGTGACTATCAGACTGTGCATTGCACAGACAATTGTGGTCTGATTATATAGGACATTCATTTATGGTTTATACTATACCTGGAGAAAACGTAATCTTGCTTTATTTTTACTTCCATTATTGAGCTACCAATCACATTGCATTAATTGTTTAAAGTTTGTATTTTTGTGAAGTTATTTTTTTTGTGTCATCTCAAGTTTGATCATTTATTGTGATTACATGTCGGGTGAATAAATACTCTTATACAGTGCCTTGCGAAAGTATTCGGCCCCCTTGAACTTTGCGACCTTTTGCCACATTTCAGGCTTCAAACATAAAGATATAAAACTGTAATTTTTTGTGAAGAATCAACAAGTGGGACGCAATCATGAAGTGGAACGAAATTTATTGGATATTTCAAACTTTGTTAACAAATAAAAAACTGAAAAATTGGGCATGCAAAATGATTATGCCACCCCAGACCACACGTATATTATCTGTGGCCTTTTTTCTCTTTTTTCTTTTTTATTCAAAGGCGGTAGCGGTTCAATCTCCTCTATTGCTGGACGTTATATGAATCCCCGTTGTCTGGTATTGCCTGGTCCAGACTTCCCCACATTAAGAGGACGCATCTGTCTGGACCCTTGTCCAGGAGTGAGAGCACTCCCCGGAGGGATTTGCAGACCATACTATCAGTTGTTGACTTTCTAATTGTGCCCCAGATTTTATGATAGCGGTGAGTGTTTGACATCACGCCTCTACTAAAACAATGAAACATGTACTACGTCATGTCCAACTATGATATGTTTTTCTCTTATGTGATGTCTAAGAAAGAAGAAAATATATATGATGTTATATTTACAATATGTTATTTGTACCTAGAACCTGTACGGAGGTCACCAGCACCCATGGTCCCTGAAGAAGCCCACAGAGTCGGCGAAACATGTTGGACCTGTGTGACCCTATGACTCTAGGACATGGTTCTCAATCTTTTATATTGCATGAATTCTAGTGTTTGTATTGATGCCTATGCATCTATGTTGTTTATCTCTTTTAATGTGCATACATATACCAATCAAATTACTGTATTTTAAATAGCTGTTCCTATATCATTTATCTATCTATGCCAATTGACCTCCGCCTTCAAAGTCCCACGTTGGATGTATCCTTTTTACATACACGGGTCCCTGTGGGGCCGACTCAGGCTCTGATATATTGGAACACCAACACCTTTTTCTATGTAGCTAAATACATTTTGGCCTAAATATATGACAAAAATTGAATATATTGGATATTTTTTAACTGTCAAAGTAGAAAAATATTGTTATTTTTCAAAATTGTCGCAATTTTTTTATTAATGTCGTAAAAAATGAAAAGCGCAGAGGTGATCAAATAACACCAAAAGAAAGCTCTGTTTGTGGGGAAAAAAGGACGTAAATTTTGTTTGGGTACTTCCAGGGGACCCCTCCTCCCTACCTTTGACATACAATAGATAGTGCTTTATCCGCTTCCACTTTTGCCACCTTTGATGGGAAGGTACCAATTCCCACTTCCTGTAGACCTCGCCATAGTGAGGTCTCCTGGAAATTTCACCCCTCTCCTCTGGGTCATTCAGAAAGCACAACATGCTTCACACATGTGCAGTAGGAAACAGCAAAGGCTTCACTGCCCATTTCCCTTAGTCAAGATGGCAGTGAAAGCCCCCGAGAGGCAATTGAAAAACCAAGGCACTGCTGAGATTTGAACTCAGGATCTCCTGTTTACTAGACAGGCGCTTTAACCAACTAAGCCACAGCACCTTATTACTGACATCTTGATGGTGGTAAAAATATAGTAAACTCAGTAAATAAGCATATCTTTTGACTTCCAGTAATAGAATAGGGCAAGAAGATTACTTTAGTGAGATTTTTTGGCAGAAATTTGTCATGTTTCTATAAATTCAGAGGGTAAATGTTTTAGAACTTAGTAGTTTGTTGATTAATGTTCCCCTGCATGATGCACTTTGATGGTAATTTACATAATTATTAGATTGTATTACCTTTATACTGTAACTCTTAAAAATGTATCACCAGTTTCCCTACTGGAATCGTCCCAGTGCTGCTGTCCCAGAGAAACAGCTTTTACTTTCAGTATTCAGAGATATTGTCAACAATGCAGTTGAGGACTGTAGACTCAGTGGTCGGCCAAGGAAACTTAATGCAGCAGATGAAAGACACATCATGCTTACGTCCCTTCCACATCAGATGTTCAGCAGTGCCATTAGCACACAAATGGGGGAAACCAGTTGGATCCAGGTAGACCTATCTACTGTTCCGAGAAGTCTGGCCCAATGATGTACATGGCTCCACCCACTATTTTAAAATGAGGAGTAATCCTCTTATTTTTTGAACATATGATGGAAAGAAACATGTAAATACCTTCTATTTTATGAATGTTTTTTGTTGTACACACTAATTAGAGTGAAGACTTTTTGATCATCATAACCTGTATGGTTTTACTCCATTTATCTTCCAAAGGATATTAGTATTTGATATAGCAGCAGTTAAATTGAAGTAAGATAAGGGTTTGATCAACATACAATGCAACCTGTGAAGGTCGAGCTGTTAAGATTTTTGCTCTTTTGGTGAGGCCTCTGAGGAAGTCAATGGTCGAAACATGTCAGGTATGCTAGAGCCAGTGTTTCAGATAGTTTTTACTTTGTTGTATATAAACATATACATTTATTTACAATTCATGAATTTAACTGTCACAAATTGAAGAAATAACAAAACAATTCTTGTCATCAAGCTGTGATGGCCGAGCGGTTAAGGCGTTGGACTTGAAATCCAATGGGGTCTCCCCGCGCAGGTTCAAATCCTGCTCACAGCGCACTCCCTTTTATTTTTTGAATATATGATGGAATGAGACATAATCCTTTTATTTTTTTGATATATGATGGAATAAGACATGTAAATACCTTCTATTTTATGAATTTGTTTTGTTGTACACACTAATTAGAGTGAAGGCCTTTTGATGACCATAACCTGTATAGTTATACTCCATTTATCTTCCAAAGGATATTAATATTTGATACAGCAGCAGCAGTTAAATTGAAGTAAGATAAGGGTTTGATCAACATACAATGCAACCTGTGAAGGTCGAGCTGTTAAGACCTTTGCTCTTTTGCTGAGTCCTCTGAGGAAGTCAATGGTCGAAACATGTCAGGTATGCTAGAGCCAGTGTTTCAGATAGTTTTTTCTTTGTTGTATATAAACATATAAGAATGGATCAACTATAGCAATTTGGATAGTACTGTGAACTGTTCAATGCAATACTGCCATCACTGGTGACTGAATGCTACTACGGTAATTGAAGTCTTGGGTTAAAAAGTAAAATCCAATATATATTAAATAAGTTATATTAAATATTATTATGGTGTTACCAAGATTCATTCCTTATTTAGATACATATGGAGTTATTAAATGGACATGTAATAGATGAGAGTATGGATAAATTATTATGTTGTTTTATGATACTCTTAAATATGGAGATATCATCATTTAATTTTAATATACTGGTTGACCAAGAGGTGTCACCCTATGACATCACCAGTTAATGAATAAGATGTTCCAACCAATGGGGATCATGTTACTCCCTCTGGGTTTAACTTATGGTAATTTTATTAGTCCTTTGTTCTATACCATATAAAAAGAAAAAGCCCAGATGACACAGGACACATGACATTTGCCCAATATACATCACACATACAACATACACGCTACTACAGCCATGCATAGACTCATCTACACAGACTCCATTTCGCTCCATCGTGTATCTGAAACTTTGAGGGACTCCAAACGAAACTCCTCCCTAATTGACCGCCATCTTGGAAAGGCAGCCATCTTAAGGACTCTGGTAACGACCGTTCTAAGCTAGCAGCCATTTTAAATATGGTAAATATGCCTTGCTAATTATTTGATTATTATTCAATATTGTTTATGTACTTCCTTAAATGTTTTACATTACATATTAAAGGGTAACAAGAGTACAATCCCAGCCGTATAAACCATATGTAGATTTTTCTCTAAAAAGCTGATTTTTGTTTTATAACATTTTTAATAATATCAGATTTAGCGCATATTGGCGTATTAGTCTCACGGTTTGCATAGCCTATTCTCACTTCATCTGCAGTGGAGTGACTATCAGACTGTGCATTGCACAGGCAATTGTGGTTTGATTATATAGGACATTCATTTATGGTTTATACTATACCTGGAGAAAACGTAATCTTGCTTTATTTTTACTTCCATTATTGAGCTAACAATCACATTGCATTAATTGTTTGAAGTTTGTATTTTTGTGAAGTTATTTTTTTTGTGTCATCTCAAGTTTGATCATTTATTGTGATTACATGTCGGGTGAATAAATACTCTTATAACTTTGCGACCTTTTGCCACATTTCAGGCTTCAAACATAAAGATATAAAACTGTAATTTTTTGTGAAGAATCAACAAGTGGGACGCAATCATGAAGTGGAACGAAATTTATTGGATATTTCAAACTTTGTTAACAAATAAAAAACTGAAAAATTGGGCATGCAAAATGATTATGCCACCCCAGACCACACGTATATTATCTGTGGCCTTTTTTCTTTTTTATTCAAAGGCGGTAGCGGTTCAATCTCCTCTATTGCTGGACGTTATATGAATCCCCGTTGTCTGGTATTGCCTGGTCCAGACTTCCCCACATTAAGAGGAAGCATCTGTCTGGACCCTTGTCCAGGAGTGAGAGCACTCCCCGGAGGGATTTGCAGACCATACTATCAGTTGTTGACTTTCTAATTGTGCCCCAGATTTTATGATAGCGGTGAGTGTTTGACATCACGCCTCTACTAAAACAATGAAACATGTACTACGTCATGACCAACTATGATATGTTTTTCTCTTATGTGATGTCTAAGAAAGAAGAAAATATATATGATGTTATATTTACAATATGTTATTTGTACCTAGAACCTGTACGGAGGTCACCAGCACTCATGGTCCCTGAAGAAGCCCACAGAGTCGGCGAAACATGTTGGACCTGTGTGACCCTATGACTCTAGGACATGGTTCTCAATCTTTTATATTGCATGAATTCTAGTGTTTGTATTGATGCCTATGCATCTATGTTGTTTATCTCTTTTAATGTGCATACATATACCAATCAAATTACTGTATTTTAAATAGCTGTTCCTATATCATTTATCTATCTATGCCAATTGACCTCCGCCTTCAAAGTCCCACGTTGGATGTATCCTTTTTACATACACGGGTCCCTGTGGGGCCTACTCAGGCTCTGATGTATTGGAACACCAACACCTTTTTCTATGTAGCTAAATACATTTTGGCCTAAATATATGACAAAAATTGAATATATTGGATATTTTTTAACTGTCAAAGTAGAAAAATATTGTTATTTTTCAAAATTGTCGCAATTTTTTTATTAATGTCGTAAAAAATGAAAAGCGCAGAGGTGATCAAATAACACCAAAAGAAAGCTCTGTTTGTGGGGAAAAAAGGACGTAAATTTTGTTTGGGTACGGTGTTGCATGACCGCGCAATTGTCATTTAAAGTCGCACAGTGCCGAATCGCAAAAAGTGGCCTGGACGTAAAGCAGGAAAATCCTCCGGTGGTAAAGTGGTTAAATTGCTTTCAGGGGGATTTTCCGTAGCCCTGATTTTTGTCACTCTCTCCTGTAACAGCTTTTTGTGATATTGTAAACATATAGATGGGGAAAAGCAAATGTTGTTCATACATTTAAACTATGGGTTACAGCCAGCAGGCTTCCGGCCCAAACTCTCTCTGGTGTGAGTCGTACTCCTACGGAAGTAATAAAGAATTGTCTCTAGTGTGGCAGAGACACTCATTTAGTCCAGCTCATGGCCCCGCTCCTCCTGACCTTACCAAGTGCTTCTTTTGGAATTGGTCACTGATGGCAGGGCCGGGATTAGGGGTGGGCACTGTAATATCATGTGAAGTTCAGTGGCACCCCAAGGAGATGGGGGGGAGGGGATTTGTGTTGGGAGGGGTAATAAGGAGGGGTGGCAGGAAGTACTAGAAATTGTTCTAGGAGGGAAACTTTGGGAAGGTGTGCTAGGGGTCATGATTTGGGGGGATTTGTTTTGAAAGGCTTATATTTTAAAACTGTATGTGGATTTCAATTTTTAACGTTTATACTAACACAAATTTTAACGGTGGAGGGGGGCAGAACTTCCAGGGGACCCCTCCTCCCTACCTTTGACATACAATAGATAGTGCTTTATCCGCTTCCACTTTTGCCACCTTTGATGGGAAGGTACCAATTCCCACTTCCTGTAGACCTCGCCATAGTGAGGTCTCCTGGAAATTTCACCCCTCTCCTCTGGGTCATTCAGAAAGCACAACATGCTTCACACATATGCAGTAGGAAACAGCAAAGGCTTCACTGCCCATTTCCCTTAGTCAAGATGGCAGTGAAAGCCCCCGAGAGGCAATTGAAAAACCAAGGCACTGCTGAGATTTGAACTCAGGATCTCCTGTTTACTAGACAGGCGCTTTAACCAACTAAGCCACAGCACCTTATTACTGACATCTTGATGGTGGTAAAAATATAGTAAACTCAGTAAATAAGCATATCTTTTGACTTCCAGTAATAGAATAGGGCAAGAAGATTACTTTAGTGAGATTTTTTGGCAGAAATTTGTCATGTTTCTATAAATTCAGAGGGTAAATGTTTTAGAACTTAGTAGTTTGTTGATTAATGTTCCCCTGCATGATGCACTTTGATGGTAATTTACATGATTATTAGATTGTATTACCTTTATACTGTAACTCTTAAAAATGTATCACCAGTTTCCCTACTGGAATCGTCCCAGTGCTGCTGTCCCAGAGAAACAGCTTTTACTTTCAGTATTCAGAGATATTGTCAACAATGCAGTTGAGGACTGTAGACTCAGTGGTCGGCCAAGGAAACTTAATGCAGCAGATGAAAGACACATCATGCTTACGTCCCTTCCACATCAGATGTTCAGCAGTGCCATTAGCACACAAATGGGGGAAACCAGTTGGATCCAGGTAGACCTATCTACTGTTCCGAGAAGTCTGGCCCAATGATGTACATGGCTCCACCCACTATTTTAAAATGAGGAGTAATCCTCTTATTTTTTGAACATATGA
Source organism: Pelophylax lessonae (assembly GCF_965119305.1). Lineage (NCBI taxonomy): Eukaryota > Metazoa > Chordata > Amphibia > Anura > Ranidae > Pelophylax > Pelophylax lessonae. The sequence goes on from NC_138771.1 coordinate 628,483,704, forward strand.
TGGAAAGAAACATGTAAATACCTTCTATTTTATGAATGTTTTTTGTTGTACACACTAATTAGAGTGAAGACTTTTTGATCATCATAACCTGTATGGTTTTACTCCATTTATCTTCCAAAGGATATTAGTATTTGATATAGCAGCAGTTAAATTGAAGTAAGATAAGGGTTTGATCAACATACAATGCAACCTGTGAAGGTCGAGCTGTTAAGATTTTTGCTCTTTTGGTGAGGCCTCTGAGGAAGTCAATGGTCGAAACATGTCAGGTATGCTAGAGCCAGTGTTTCAGATAGTTTTTACTTTGTTGTATATAAACATATACATTTATTTACAATTCATGAATTTAACTGTCACAAATTGAAGAAATAACAAAACAATTCTTGTCATCAAGCTGTGATGGCCGAGCGGTTAAGGCGTTGGACTTGAAATCCAATGGGGTCTCCCCGTGCAGGTTCAAATCCTGCTCACAGCGCACTCCCTTTTATTTTTTGAATATATGATGGAATGAGACATAATCCTTTTATTTTTTTGATATATGATGGAATAAGACATGTAAATACCTTCTATTTTATGAATTTGTTTTGTTGTACACACTAATTAGAGTGAAGGCCTTTTGATGACCATAACCTGTATAGTTATACTCCATTTATCTTCCAAAGGATATTAATATTTGATACAGCAGCAGCAGTTAAATTGAAGTAAGATAAGGGTTTGATCAACATACAATGCAACCTGTGAAGGTCGAGCTGTTAAGACCTTTGCTCTTTTGCTGAGTCCTCTGAGGAAGTCAATGGTCGAAACATGTCAGGTATGCTAGAGCCAGTGTTTCAGATAGTTTTTTCTTTGTTGTATATAAACATATAAGAATGGATCAACTATAGCAATTTGGATAGTACTGTGAACTGTGCAATGCAATACTGCCATCACTGGTGACTGAATGCTACTACGGTAATTGAAGTCTTGGGTTAAAAAGTAAAATCCAATATATATTAAATAAGTTATATTAAATATTATTATGGTGTTACCAAGATTCATTCCTTATTTAGATACATATGGAGTTATTAAATGGACATGTAATAGATGAGAGTATGGATAAATTATTATGTTGTTTTATGATACTCTTAAATATGGAGATATCATCATTTAATTTTAATATACTGGTTGACCAAGAGGTGTCACCCTATGACATCACCAGTTAATGAATAAGATGTTCCAACCAATGGGGATCATGTTACTCCCTCTGGGTTTAACTTATGGTAATTTTATTAGTCCTTTGTTCTATACCATATAAAAAGAAAAAGCCCAGATGACACAGGACACATGACATTTGCCCAATATACATCACACATACAACATACACGCTACTACAGCCATGCATAGACTCATCTACACAGACTCCATTTCGCTCCATCGTGTATCTGAAACTTTGAGGGACTCCAAACGAAACTCCTCCCTAATTGACCGCCATCTTGGAAAGGCAGCCATCTTAAGGACTCTGGTAACGACCGTTCTAAGCTAGCAGCCATTTTAAATATGGTAAATATGCCTTGCTAATTATTTGATTATTATTCAATATTGTTTATGTACTTCCTTAAATGTTTTACATTACATATTAAAGGGTAACAAGAGTACAATCCCAGCCGTATAAACCATATGTAGATTTTTCTCTAAAAAGCTGATTTTTGTTTTATAACATTTTTAATAATATCAGATTTAGCGCATATTGGCGTATTAGTCTCACGGTTTGCATAGCCTATTCTCACTTCATCTGCAGTGGAGTGACTATCAGACTGTGCATTGCACAGGCAATTGTGGTTTGATTATATAGGACATTCATTTATGGTTTATACTATACCTGGAGAAAACGTAATCTTGCTTTATTTTTACTTCCATTATTGAGCTAACAATCACATTGCATTAATTGTTTGAAGTTTGTATTTTTGTGAAGTTATTTTTTTTGTGTCATCTCAAGTTTGATCATTTATTGTGATTACATGTCGGGTGAATAAATACTCTTATACAGTGCCTTGCGAAAGTATTCGGCCCCCTTGAACTTTGCGACCTTTTGCCACATTTCAGGCTTCAAACATAAAGATATAAAACTGTAATTTTTTGTGAAGAATCAACAAGTGGGACGCAATCATGAAGTGGAACGAAATTTATTGGATATTTCAAACTTTGTTAACAAATAAAAAACTGAAAAATTGGGCATGCAAAATGATTATGCCACCCCAGACCACACGTATATTATCTGTGGCCTTTTTTCTCTTTTTTCTTTTTTATTCAAAGGCGGTAGCGGTTCAATCTCCTCTATTGCTGGACGTTATATGAATCCCCGTTGTCTGGTATTGCCTGGTCCAGACTTCCCCACATTAAGAGGAAGCATCTGTCTGGACCCTTGTCCAGGAGTGAGAGCACTCCCCGGAGGGATTTGCAGACCATACTATCAGTTGTTGACTTTCTAATTGTGCCCCAGATTTTATGATAGCGGTGAGTGTTTGACATCACGCCTCTACTAAAACAATGAAACATGTACTACGTCATGTCCAACTATGATATGTTTTTCTCTTATGTGATGTCTAAGAAAGAAGAAAATATATATGATGTTATATTTACAATATGTTATTTGTACCTAGAACCTGTACGGAGGTCACCAGCACTCATGGTCCCTGAAGAAGCCCACAGAGTCGGCGAAACATGTTGGACCTGTGTGACCCTATGACTCTAGGACATGGTTCTCAATCTTTTATATTGCATGAATTCTAGTGTTTGTATTGATGCCTATGCATCTATGTTGTTTATCTCTTTTAATGTGCATACATATACCAATCAAATTACTGTATTTTAAATAGCTGTTCCTATATCATTTATCTATCTATGCCAATTGACCTCCGCCTTCAAAGTCCCACGTTGGATGTATCCTTTTTACATACACGGGTCCCTGTGGGGCCTACTCAGGCTCTGATGTATTGGAACACCAACACCTTTTTCTATGTAGCTAAATACATTTTGGCCTAAATATATGACAAAAATTGAATATATTGGATATTTTTTAACTGTCAAAGTAGAAAAATATTGTTATTTTTCAAAATTGTCGCAATTTTTTTATTAATGTCGTAAAAAATGAAAAGCGCAGAGGTGATCAAATAACACCAAAAGAAAGCTCTGTTTGTGGGGAAAAAAGGACGTAAATTTTGTTTGGGTACGGTGTTGCATGACCGCGCAATTGTCATTTAAAGTCGCACAGTGCCGAATCGCAAAAAGTGGCCTGGACGTAAAGCAGGAAAATCCTCCGGTGGTAAAGTGGTTAAATTGCTTTCAGGGGGATTTTCCGTAGCCCTGATTTTTGTCACTCTCTCCTGTAACAGCTTTTTGTGATATTGTAAACATATAGATGGGGAAAAGCAAATGTTGTTCATACATTTAAACTATGGGTTACAGCCAGCAGGCTTCCGGCCCAAACTCTCTCTGGTGTGAGTCGTACTCCTACGGAAGTAATAAAGAATTGTCTCTAGTGTGGCAGAGACACTCATTTAGTCCAGCTCATGGCCCCGCTCCTCCTGACCTTACCAAGTGCTTCTTTTGGAATTGGTCACTGATGGCAGGGTCGGGATTAGGGGTGGGCACTGTAATATCATGTGAAGTTCAGTGGCACCCCAAGGAGATGGGGGGGAGGGGATTTGTGTTGGGAGGGGTAATAAGGAGGGGTGGCAGGAAGTACTAGAAATTGTTCTAGGAGGGAAACTTTGGGAAGGTGTGCTAGGGGTCATGATTTGGGGGGATTTGTTTTGAAAGGCTTATATTTTAAAACTGTATGTGGATTTCAATTTTTAACGTTTATACTAACACAAATTTTAACGGTGGAGGGGGGCAGAACTTCCAGGGGACCCCTCCTCCCTACCTTTGACATACAATAGATAGTGCTTTATCCGCTTCCACTTTTGCCACCTTTGATGGGAAGGTACCAATTCCCACTTCCTGTAGACCTCGCCATAGTGAGGTCTCCTGGAAATTTCACCCCTCTCCTCTGGGTCATTCAGAAAGCACAACATGCTTCACACATGTGCAGTAGGAAACAGCAAAGGCTTCACTGCCCATTTCCCTTAGTCAAGATGGCAGTGAAAGCCCCCGAGAGGCAATTGAAAAACCAAGGCACTGCTGAGATTTGAACTCAGGATCTCCTGTTTACTAGACAGGCGCTTTAACCAACTAAGCCACAGCACCTTATTACTGACATCTTGATGGTGGTAAAAATATAGTAAACTCAGTAAATAAGCATATCTTTTGACTTCCAGTAATAGAATAGGGCAAGAAGATTACTTTAGTGAGATTTTTTGGCAGAAATTTGTCATGTTTCTATAAATTCAGAGGGTAAATGTTTTAGAACTTAGTAGTTTGTTGATTAATGTTCCCCTGCATGATGCACTTTGATGGTAATTTACATGATTATTAGATTGTATTACCTTTATACTGTAACTCTTAAAAATGTATCACCAGTTTCCCTACTGGAATCGTCCCAGTGCTGCTGTCCCAGAGAAACAGCTTTTACTTTCAGTATTCAGAGATATTGTCAACAATGCAGTTGAGGACTGTAGACTCAGTGGTCGGCCAAGGAAACTTAATGCAGCAGATGAAAGACACATCATGCTTACGTCCCTTCCACATCAGATGTTCAGCAGTGCCATTAGCACACAAATGGGGGAAACCAGTTGGATCCAGGTAGACCTATCTACTGTTCCGAGAAGTCTGGCCCAATGATGTACATGGCTCCACCCACTATTTTAAAATGAGGAGTAATCCTCTTATTTTTTGAACATATGATGGAAAGAAACATGTAAATACCTTCTATTTTATGAATGTTTTTTGTTGTACACACTAATTAGAGTGAAGACTTTTTGATCATCATAACCTGTATGGTTTTACTCCATTTATCTTCCAAAGGATATTAGTATTTGATATAGCAGCAGTTAAATTGAAGTAAGATAAGGGTTTGATCAACATACAATGCAAACTGTGAAGGTCGAGCTGTTAAGATTTTTGCTCTTTTGGTGAGGCCTCTGAGGAAGTCAATGGTCGAAACATGTCAGGTATGCTAGAGCCAGTGTTTCAGATAGTTTTTACTTTGTTGTATATAAACATATACATTTATTTACAATTCATGAATTTAACTGTCACAAATTGAAGAAATAACAAAACAATTCTTGTCATCAAGCTGTGATGGCCGAGCGGTTAAGGCGTTGGACTTGAAATCCAATGGGGTCTCCCCGCGCAGGTTCAAATCCTGCTCACAGCACACTCCCTTTTATTTTTTGAATATATGATGGAATGAGACATAATCCTTTTATTTTTTTGATATATGATGGAATAAGACATGTAAATACCTTCTATTTTATGAATTTGTTTTGTTGTACACACTAATTAGAGTGAAGGCCTTTTGATGACCATAACCTGTATAGTTATACTCCATTTATCTTCCAAAGGATATTAATATTTGATACAGCAGCAGCAGTTAAATTGAAGTAAGATAAGGGTTTGATCAACATACAATGCAACCTGTGAAGGTCGAGCTGTTAAGACCTTTGCTCTTTTGCTGAGTCCTCTGAGGAAGTCAATGGTCGAAACATGTCAGGTATGCTAGAGCCAGTGTTTCAGATAGTTTTTTCTTTGTTGTATATAAACATATAAGAATGGATCAACTATAGCAATTTGGATAGTACTGTGAACTGTGCAATGCAATACTGCCATCACTGGTGACTGAATGCTACTACGGTAATTGAAGTCTTGGGTTAAAAAGTAAAATCCAATATATATTAAATAAGTTATATTAAATATTATTATGGTGTTACCAAGATTCATTCCTTATTTAGATACATATGGAGTTATTAAATGGACATGTAATAGATGAGAGTATGGATAAATTATTATGTTGTTTTATGATACTCTTAAATATGGAGATATCATCATTTAATTTTAATATACTGGTTGACCAAGAGGTGTCACCCTATGACATCACCAGTTAATGAATAAGATGTTCCAACCAATGGGGATCATGTTACTCCCTCTGGGTTTAACTTATGGTAATTTTATTAGTCCTTTGTTCTATACCATTTAAAAAGAAAAAGCCCAGATGACACAGGACACATGACATTTGCCCAATATACATCACACATACAACATACACGCTACTACAGCCATGCATAGACTCATCTACACAGACTCCATTTCGCTCCATCATGTATCTGAAACTTTGAGGGACTCCAAACGAAACTCCTCCCTAATTGACCGCCATCTTGGAAAGGCAGCCATACTAGAAATTGTTCTAGGAGGGAAACTTTGGGAAGGTGTGCTAGGGGTCATGATTTGGGGGGATTTGTTTTGAAAGGCTTATATTTTAAAACTGTATGTGGATTTCAATTTTTAACGTTTATACTAACACAAATTTTAACGGTGGAGGGGGGCAGAACTTCCAGGGGACCCCTCCTCCCTACCTTTGACATACAATAGATAGTGCTTTATCCGCTTCCACTTTTGCCACCTTTGATGGGAAGGTACCAATTCCCACTTCCTGTAGACCTCGCCATAGTGAGGTCTCCTGGAAATTTCACCCCTCTCCTCTGGGTCATTCAGAAAGCACAACATGCTTCACACATGTGCAGTAGGAAACAGCAAAGGCTTCACTGCCCATTTCCCTTAGTCAAGATGGCAGTGAAAGCACCCGAGAGGCAATTGAAAAACCAAGGCACTGCTGAGATTTGAACTCAGGATCTCCTGTTTACTAGACAGGCGCTTTAACCAACTAAGCCACAGCACCTTATTACTGACATCTTGATGGTGGTAAAAATATAGTAAATTCAGTAAATAAGCATATCTTTTGACTTCCAGTAATAGAATAGGGCAAGAAGATTACTTTAGTGAGATTTTTTGGCAGAAATTTGTCATGTTTCTATAAATTCAGAGGGTAAATGTTTTAGAACTTAGTAGTTTGTTGATTAATGTTCCCCTGCATGATGCACTTTGATGGTAATTTACATGATTATTAGATTGTATTACCTTTATACTGTAACTCTTAAAAATGTATCACCAGTTTCCCTACTGGAATCGTCCCAGTGCTGCTGTCCCAGAGAAACAGCTTTTACTTTCAGTATTCAGAGATATTGTCAACAATGCAGTTGAGGACTGTAGACTCAGTGGTCGGCCAAGGAAACTTAATGCAGCAGATGAAAGACACATCATGCTTACGTCCCTTCCACATCAGATGTTCAGCAGTGCCATTAGCACACAAATGGGGGAAACCAGTTGGATCCAGGTAGACCTATCTACTGTTCCGAGAAGTCTGGTCCAATGATGTACATGGCTCCACCCACTATTTTAAAATGAGGAGTAATCCTCTTATTTTTTGAACATATGATGGAAAGAAACATGTAAATACCTTCTATTTTATGAATGTTTTTTGTTGTACACACTAATTAGAGTGAAGACTTTTTGATCATCATAACCTGTATGGTTTTATTCCATTTATCTTCCAAAGGATATTAGTATTTGATATAGCAGCAGTTAAATTGAAGTAAGATAAGGGTTTGATCAACATACAATGCAACCTGTGAAGGTCGAGCTGTTAAGATTTTTGCTCTTTTGGTGAGGCCTCTGAGGAAGTCAATGGTCGAAACATGTCAGGTATGCTAGAGCCAGTGTTTCAGATAGTTTTTACTTTGTTGTATATAAACATATACATTTATTTACAATTCATGAATTTAACTGTCACAAATTGAAGAAATAACAAAACAATTCTTGTCATCAAGCTGTGATGGCCGAGCGGTTAAGGCGTTGGACTTGAAATCCAATGGGGTCTCCCCGCGCAGGTTCAAATCCTGCTCACAGCGCACTCCCTTTTATTTTTTGAATATATGATGGAATGAGACATAATCCTTTTATTTTTTTGATATATGATGGAATAAGACATGTAAATACCTTCTATTTTATGAATTTGTTTTGTTGTACACACTAATTAGAGTGAAGGCCTTTTGATGACCATAACCTGTATAGTTATACTCCATTTATCTTCCAAAGGATATTAATATTTGATACAGCAGCAGCAGTTAAATTGAAGTAAGATAAGGGTTTGATCAACATACAATGCAACCTGTGAAGGTCGAGCTGTTAAGACCTTTGCTCTTTTGCTGAGTCCTCTGAGGAAGTCAATGGTCGAAACATGTCAGGTATGCTAGAGCCAGTGTTTCAGATAGTTTTTTCTTTGTTGTATATAAACATATAAGAATGGATCAACTATAGCAATTTGGATAGTACTGTGAACTGTGCAATGCAATACTACCATCACTGGTGACTGAATGCTACTACGGTAATTGAAGTCTTGGGTTAAAAAGTAAAATCCAATATATATTAAATAAGTTATATTAAATATTATTATGGTGTTACCAAGATTCATTCCTTATTTAGATACATATGGAGTTATTAAATGGACATGTAATAGATGAGAGTATGGATAAATTATTATGTTGTTTTATGATACTCTTAAATATGGAGATATCATCATTTAATTTTAATATACTGGTTGACCAAGAGGTGTCACCCTATGACATCACCAGTTAATGAATAAGATGTTCCAACCAATGGGGATCATGTTACTCCCTCTGGGTTTAACTTATGGTAATTTTATTAGTCCTTTGTTCTATACCATATAAAAAGAAAAAGCCCAGATGACACAGGACACATGACATTTGCCCAATATACATCACACATACAACATACACGCTACTACAGCCATGCATAGACTCATCTACACAGACTCCATTTCGCTCCATCATGTATCTGAAACTTTGAGGGACTCCAAACGAAACTCCTCCCTAATTGACCGCCATCTTGGAAAGGCAGCCATCTTAAGGACTCTGGTAACGACCGTTCTAAGCTAGCAGCCATTTTAAATATGGTAAATATGCCTTGCTAATTATTTGATTATTATTCAATATTGTTTATGTACTTCCTTAAATGTTTTACATTACATATTAAAGGGTAACAAGAGTACAATCCCAGCCGTATAAACCATATGTAGATTTTTCTCTAAAAAGCTGATTTTTGTTTTATAACATTTTTAATAATATCAGATTTAGCGCATATTGGCGTATTAGTCTCACGGTTTGCATAGCCTATTCTCACTTCATCTGCAGTGGAGTGACTATCAGACTGTGCATTGCACAGGCAATTGTGGTTTGATTATATAGGACATTCATTTATGGTTTATACTATACCTGGAGAAAACGTAATCTTGCTTTATTTTTACTTCCATTATTGAGCTAACAATCACATTGCATTAATTGTTTGAAGTTTGTATTTTTGTGAAGTTATTTTTTTTGTGTCATCTCAAGTTTGATCATTTATTGTGATTACATGTCGGGTGAATAAATACTCTTATACAGTGCCTTGCGAAAGTATTCGGCCCCCTTGAACTTTGCGACCTTTTGCCACATTTCAGGCTTCAAACATAAAGATATAAAACTGTAATTTTTTGTGAAGAATCAACAAGTGGGACGCAATCATGAAGTGGAACGAAATTTATTGGATATTTCAAACTTTGTTAACAAATAAAAAACTGAAAAATTGGGCATGCAAAATGATTATGCCACCCCAGACCACACGTATATTATCTGTGGCCTTTTTTCTCTTTTTTCTTTTTTATTCAAAGGCGGTAGCGGTTCAATCTCCTCTATTGCTGGACGTTATATGAATCCCCGTTGTCTGGTATTGCCTGGTCCAGACTTCCCCACATTAAGAGGAAGCATCTGTCTGGACCCTTGTCCAGGAGTGAGAGCACTCCCCGGAGGGATTTGCAGACCATACTATCAGTTGTTGACTTTCTAATTGTGCCCCAGATTTTATGATAGCGGTGAGTGTTTGACATCACGCCTCTACTAAAACAATGAAACATGTACTACGTCATGTCCAACTATGATATGTTTTTCTCTTATGTGATGTCTAAGAAAGAAGAAAATATATATGATGTTATATTTACAATATGTTATTTGTACCTAGAACCTGTACGGAGGTCACCAGCACTCATGGTCCCTGAAGAAGCCCACAGAGTCGGCGAAACATGTTGGACCTGTGTGACCCTATGACTCTAGGACATGGTTCTCAATCTTTTATATTGCATGAATTCTAGTGTTTGTATTGATGCCTATGCATCTATGTTGTTTATCTCTTTTAATGTGCATACATATACCAATCAAATTACTGTATTTTAAATAGCTGTTCCTATATCATTTATCTATCTATGCCAATTGACCTCCGCCTTCAAAGTCCCACGTTGGATGTATCCTTTTTACATACACGGGTCCCTGTGGGGCCTACTCAGGCTCTGATGTATTGGAACACCAACACCTTTTTCTATGTAGCTAAATACATTTTGGCCTAAATATATGACAAAAATTGAATATATTGGATATTTTTTAACTGTCAAAGTAGAAAAATATTGTTATTTTTCAAAATTGTCGCAATTTTTTTATTAATGTCGTAAAAAATGAAAAGCGCAGAGGTGATCAAATAACACCAAAAGAAAGCTCTGTTTGTGGGGAAAAAAGGACGTAAATTTTGTTTGGGTACGGTGTTGCATGACCGCGCAATTGTCATTTAAAGTCGCACAGTGCCGAATCGCAAAAAGTGGCCTGGACGTAAAGCAGGAAAATCCTCCGGTGGTAAAGTGGTTAAATTGCTTTCAGGGGGATTTTCCGTAGCCCTGATTTTTGTCACTCTCTCCTGTAACAGCTTTTTGTGATATTGTAAACATATAGATGGGGAAAAGCAAATGTTGTTTATACATTTAAACTATGGGTTACAGCCAGCAGGCTTCCGGCCCAAACTCTCTCTGGTGTGAGTCGTACTCCTACGGAAGTAATAAAGAATTGTCTCTAGTGTGGCAGAGACACTCATTTAGTCCAGCTCATGGCCCCGCTCCTCCTGACCTTACCAAGTGCTTCTTTTGGAATTGGTCACTGATGGCAGGGCCGGGATTAGGGGTGGGCACTGTAATATCATGTGAAGTTCAGTGGCACCCCAAAGAGATGGGGGGGAGGGGATTTGTGTTGGGAGGGGTAATAAGGAGGGGTGGCAGGAAGTACTAGAAATTGTTCTAGGAGGGAAACTTTGGGAAGGTGTGCTAGGGGTCATGATTTGGGGGGATTTGTTTTGAAAGGCTTATATTTTAAAACTGTATGTGGATTTCAATTTTTAACGTTTATACTAACACAAATTTTAACGGTGGAGGGGGGCAGAACTTCCAGGGGACCCCTCCTCCCTACCTTTGACATGCAATAGATAGTGCTTTATCCGCTTCCACTTTTGCCACCTTTGATGGGAAGGTACCAATTCCCACTTCCTGTAGACCTCGCCATAGTGAGGTCTCCTGGAAATTTCACCCCTCTCCTCTGGGTCATTCAGAAAGCACAACATGCTTCACACATGTGCAGTAGGAAACAGCAAAGGCTTCACTGCCCATTTCCCTTAGTCAAGATGGCAGTGAAAGCACCCGAGAGGCAATTGAAAAACCAAGGCACTGCTGAGATTTGAACTGAGGATCTCCTGTTTACTAGACAGGCGCTTTAACCAACTAAGGCACAGCACCTTATTACTGACATCTTGATGGTGGTAAAAATATAGTAAACTCAGTAAATAAGCATATCTTTTGACTTCCAGTAATAGAATAGGGCAAGAAGATTACTTTAGTGAGATTTTTTGGCAGAAATTTGTCATGTTTCTATAAATTCAGAGGGTAAATGTTTTAGAACTTAGTAGTTTGTTTATTAATGTTCCCCTGCATGATGCACTTTGATGGTAATTTACATGATTATTAGATTGTATTACCTTTATACTGTAACTCTTAAAAATGTATCACCAGTTTCCCTACTGGAATCGTCCCAGTGCTGCTGTCCCAGAGAAACAGCTTTTACTTTCAGTATTCAGAGATATTGTCAAAAATGCAGTTGAGGACTGTAGACTCAGTGGTCGGCCAAGGAAACTTAATGCAGCAGATGAAAGACACATCATGCTTACGTCCCTTCCACATCAGATGTTCAGCAGTGCCATTAGCACACAAATGGGGGAAACCAGTTGGATCCAGGTAGACCTATCTACTGTTCCGAGAAGTCTGGCCCAATGATGTACATGGCTCCACCCACTATTTTAAAATGAGGAGTAATCCTCTTATTTTTTGAACATATGATGGAAAGAAACATGTAAATACCTTCTATTTTATGAATGTTTTTTGTTGTACACACTAATTAGAGTGAAGACTTTTTGATCATCATAACCTGTATGGTTTTACTCCATTTATCTTCCAAAGGATATTAGTATTTGATATAGCAGCAGTTAAATTGAAGTAAGATAAGGGTTTGATCAACATACAATGCAACCTGTGAAGGTCGAGCTGTTAAGATTTTTGCTCTTTTGGTGAGGCCTCTGAGGAAGTCAATGGTCGAAACATGTCAGGTATGCTAGAGCCAGTGTTTCAGATAGTTTTTACTTTGTTGTATATAAACATATACATTTATTTACAATTCATGAATTTAACTGTCAAAAATTGAAGAAATAACAAAACAATTCTTGTCATCAAGCTGTGATGGCCGAGCGGTTAAGGCGTTGGACTTGAAATCCAATGGGGTCTCCCCGCGCAGGTTCAAATCCTGCTCACAGCGCACTCCCTTTTATTTTTTGAATATATGATGGAATGAGACATAATCCTTTTATTTTTTTGATATATGATGGAATAAGACATGTAAATACCTTCTATTTTATGAATTTGTTTTGTTGTACACACTAATTAGAGTGAAGGCCTTTTGATGACCATAACCTGTATAGTTATACTCCATTTATCTTCCAAAGGATATTAATATTTGATACAGCAGCAGCAGTTAAATTGAAGTAAGATAAGGGTTTGATCAACATACAATGCAACCTGTGAAGGTCGAGCTGTTAAGACCTTTGCTCTTTTGCTGAGTCCTCTGAGGAAGTCAATGGTCGAAACATGTCAGGTATGCTAGAGCCAGTGTTTCAGATAGTTTTTTCTTTGTTGTATATAAACATATAAGAATGGATCAACTATAGCAATTTGGATAGTACTGTGAACTGTGCAATGCAATACTGCCATCACTGGTGACTGAATGCTACTACGGTAATTGAAGTCTTGGGTTAAAAAGTAAAATCCAATATATATTAAATAAGTTATATTAAATATTATTATGGTGTTACCAAGATTCATTCCTTATTTAGATACATATGGAGTTATTAAATGGACATGTAATAGATGAGAGTATGGATAAATTATTATGTTGTTTTATGATACTCTTAAATATGGAGATATCATCATTTAATTTTAATATACTGGTTGACCAAGAGGTGTCACCCTATGACATCACCAGTTAATGAATAAGATGTTCCAACCAATGGGGATCATGTTACTCCCTCTGGGTTTAACTTATGGTAATTTTATTAGTCCTTTGTTCTATACCATATAAAAAGAAAAAGCCCAGATGACACAGGACACATGACATTTGCCCAATATACATCACACATACAACATACACGCTACTACAGCCATGCATAGACTCATCTACACAGACTCCATTTCGCTCCATCATGTATCTGAAACTTTGAGGGACTCCAAACGAAACTCCTCCCTAATTGACCGCCATCTTGGAAAGGCAGCCATCTTAAGGACTCTGGTAACGACCGTTCTAAGCTAGCAGCCATTTTAAATATGGTAAATATGCCTTGCTAATTATTTGATTATTATTCAATATTGTTTATGTACTTCCTTAAATGTTTTACATTACATATTAAAGGGTAACAAGAGTACAATCCCAGCCGTATAAACCATATGTAGATTTTTCTCTAAAAAGCTGATTTTTGTTTTATAACATTTTTAATAATATCAGATTTAGCGCATATTGGCGTATTAGTCTCACGGTTTGCATAGCCTATTCTCACTTCATCTGCAGTGGAGTGACTATCAGACTGTGCATTGCACAGACAATTGTGGTCTGATTATATAGGACATTCATTTATGGTTTATACTATACCTGGAGAAAACGTAATCTTGCTTTATTTTTACTTCCATTATTGAGCTACCAATCACATTGCATTAATTGTTTGAAGTTTGTATTTTTGTGAAGTTATTTTTTTTGTGTCATCTCAAGTTTGATCATTTATTGTGATTACATGTCGGGTGAATAAATACTCTTATACAGTGCCTTGCGAAAGTATTCGGCCCCCTTGAACTTTGCGACCTTTTGCCACATTTCAGGCTTCAAACATAAAGATATAAAACTGTAATTTTTTGTGAAGAATCAACAAGTGGGACGCAATCATGAAGTGGAACGAAATTTATTGGATATTTCAAACTTTGTTAACAAATAAAAAACTGAAAAATTGGGCATGCAAAATGATTATGCCACCCCAGACCACACGTATATTATCTGTGGCCTTTTTTCTCTTTTTTCTTTTTTATTCAAAGGCGGTAGCGGTTCAATCTCCTCTATTGCTGGACGTTATATGAATCCCCGTTGTCTGGTATTGCCTGGTCCAGACTTCCCCACATTAAGAGGAAGCATCTGTCTGGACCCTTGTCCAGGAGTGAGAGCACTCCCCGGAGGGATTTGCAGACCATACTATCAGTTGTTGACTTTCTAATTGTGCCCCAGATTTTATGATAGCGGTGAGTGTTTGACATCACGCCTCTACTAAAACAATGAAACATGTACTACGTCATGTCCAACTATGATATGTTTTTCTCTTATGTGATGTCTAAGAAAGAAGAAAATATATATGATGTTATATTTACAATATGTTATTTGTACCTAGAACCTGTACGGAGGTCACCAGCACTCATGGTCCCTGAAGAAGCCCACAGAGTCGGCGAAACATGTTGGACCTGTGTGACCCTATGACTCTAGGACATGGTTCTCAATCTTTTATATTGCATGAATTCTAGTGTTTGTATTGATGCCTATGCATCTATGTTGTTTATCTCTTTTAATGTGCATACATATACCAATCAAATTACTGTATTTTAAATAGCTGTTCCTATATCATTTATCTATCTATGCCAATTGACCTCCGCCTTCAAAGTCCCACGTTGGATGTATCCTTTTTACATACACGGGTCCCTGTGGGGCCTACTCAGGCTCTGATGTATTGGAACACCAACACCTTTTTCTATGTAGCTAAATACATTTTGGCCTAAATATATGACAAAAATTGAATATATTGGATATTTTTTAACTGTCAAAGTAGAAAAATATTGTTATTTTTCAAAATTGTCGCAATTTTTTTATTAATGTCGTAAAAAATGAAAAGCGCAGAGGTGATCAAATAACACCAAAAGAAAGCTCTGTTTGTGGGGAAAAAAGGACGTAAATTTTGTTTGGGTACGGTGTTGCATGACCGCGCAATTGTCATTTAAAGTCGCACAGTGCCGAATCGCAAAAAGTGGCCTGGACGTAAAGCAGGAAAATCCTCCGGTGGTAAAGTGGTTAAATTGCTTTCAGGGGGATTTTCCGTAGCCCTGATTTTTGTCACTCTCTCCTGTAACAGCTTTTTGTGATATTGTAAACATATAGATGGGGAAAAGCAAATGTTGTTTATACATTTAAACTATGGGTTACAGCCAGCAGGCTTCCGGCCCAAACTCTCTCTGGTGTGAGTCGTACTCCTACGGAAGTAATAAAGAATTGTCTCTAGTGTGGCAGAGACACTCATTTAGTCCAGCTCATGGCCCCGCTCCTCCTGACCTTACCAAGTGCTTCTTTTGGAATTGGTCACTGATGGCAGGGCCGGGATTAGGGGTGGGCACTGTAATATCATGTGAAGTTCAGTGGCACCCCAAAGAGATGGGGGGGAGGGGATTTGTGTTGGGAGGGGTAATAAGGAGGGGTGGCAGGAAGTACTAGAAATTGTTCTAGGAGGGAAACTTTGGGAAGGTGTGCTAGGGGTCATGATTTGGGGGGATTTGTTTTGAAAGGCTTATATTTTAAAACTGTATGTGGATTTCAATTTTTAACGTTTATACTAACACAAATTTTAACGGTGGAGGGGGGCAGAACTTCCAGGGGACCCCTCCTCCCTACCTTTGACATGCAATAGATAGTGCTTTATCCGCTTCCACTTTTGCCACCTTTGATGGGAAGGTACCAATTCCCACTTCCTGTAGACCTCGCCATAGTGAGGTCTCCTGGAAATTTCACCCCTCTCCTCTGGGTCATTCAGAAAGCACAACATGCTTCACACATGTGCAGTAGGAAACAGCAAAGGCTTCACTGCCCATTTCCCTTAGTCAAGATGGCAGTGAAAGCACCCGAGAGGCAATTGAAAAACCAAGGCACTGCTGAGATTTGAACTCAGGATCTCCTGTTTACTAGACAGGCGCTTTAACCAACTAAGGCACAGCACCTTATTACTGACATCTTGATGGTGGTAAAAGTATAGTAAACTCAGTAAATAAGCATATCTTTTGACTTCCAGTAATAGAATAGGGCAAGAAGATTACTTTAGTGAGATTTTTTGGCAGAAATTTGTCATGTTTCTATAAATTCAGAGGGTAAATGTTTTAGAACTTAGTAGTTTGTTTATTAATGTTCCCCTGCATGATGCACTTTGATGGTAATTTACATGATTATTAGATTGTATTACCTTTATACTGTAACTCTTAAAAATGTATCACCAGTTTCCCTACTGGAATCGTCCCAGTGCTGCTGTCCCAGAGAAACAGCTTTTACTTTCAGTATTCAGAGATATTGTCAACAATGCAGTTGAGGACTGTAGACTCAGTGGTCGGCCAAGGAAACTTAATGCAGCAGATGAAAGACACATCATGCTTACGTCCCTTCCACATCAGATGTTCAGCAGTGCCATTAGCACACAAATGGGGGAAACCAGTTGGATCCAGGTAGACCTATCTACTGTTCCGAGAAGTCTGGCCCAATGATGTACATGGCTCCACCCACTATTTTAAAATGAGGAGTAATCCTCTTATTTTTTGAACATATGATGGAAAGAAACATGTAAATACCTTCTATTTTATGAATGTTTTTTGTTGTACACACTAATTAGAGTGAAGACTTTTTGATCATCATAACCTGTATGGTTTTACTCCATTTATCTTCCAAAGGATATTAGTATTTGATATAGCAGCAGTTAAATTGAAGTAAGATAAGGGTTTGATCAACATACAATGCAACCTGTGAAGGTCGAGCTGTTAAGATTTTTGCTCTTTTGGTGAGGCCTCTGAGGAAGTCAATGGTCGAAACATGTCAGGTATGCTAGAGCCAGTGTTTCAGATAGTTTTTACTTTGTTGTATATAAACATATACATTTATTTACAATTCATGAATTTAACTGTCAAAAATTGAAGAAATAACAAAACAATTCTTGTCATCAAGCTGTGATGGCCGAGCGGTTAAGGCGTTGGACTTGAAATCCAATGGGGTCTCCCCGCGCAGGTTCAAATCCTGCTCACAGCGCACTCCCTTTTATTTTTTGAATATATGATGGAATGAGACATAATCCTTTTATTTTTTTGATATATGATGGAATAAGACATGTAAATACCTTCTATTTTATGAATTTGTTTTGTTGTACACACTAATTAGAGTGAAGGCCTTTTGATGACCATAACCTGTATAGTTATACTCCATTTATCTTCCAAAGGATATTAATATTTGATACAGCAGCAGCAGTTAAATTGAAGTAAGATAAGGGTTTGATCAACATACAATGCAACCTGTGAAGGTCGAGCTGTTAAGACCTTTGCTCTTTTGCTGAGTCCTCTGAGGAAGTCAATGGTCGAAACATGTCAGGTATGCTAGAGCCAGTGTTTCAGATAGTTTTTTCTTTGTTGTATATAAACATATAAGAATGGATCAACTATAGCAATTTGGATAGTACTGTGAACTGTGCAATGCAATACTGCCATCACTGGTGACTGAATGCTACTACGGTAATTGAAGTCTTGGGTTAAAAAGTAAAATCCAATATATATTAAATAAGTTATATTAAATATTATTATGGTGTTACCAAGATTCATTCCTTATTTAGATACATATGGAGTTATTAAATGGACATGTAATAGATGAGAGTATGGATAAATTATTATGTTGTTTTATGATACTCTTAAATATGGAGATATCATCATTTAATTTTAATATACTGGTTGACCAAGAGGTGTCACCCTATGACATCACCAGTTAATGAATAAGATGTTCCAACCAATGGGGATCATGTTACTCCCTCTGGGTTTAACTTATGGTAATTTTATTAGTCCTTTGTTCTATACCATATAAAAAGAAAAAGCCCAGATGACACAGGACACATGACATTTGCCCAATATACATCACACATACAACATACACGCTACTACAGCCATGCATAGACTCATCTACACAGACTCCATTTCGCTCCATCATGTATCTGAAACTTTGAGGGACTCCAAACGAAACTCCTCCCTAATTGACCGCCATCTTGGAAAGGCAGCCATCTTAAGGACTCTGGTAACGACCGTTCTAAGCTAGCAGCCATTTTAAATATGGTAAATATGCCTTGCTAATTATTTGATTATTATTCAATATTGTTTATGTACTTCCTTAAATGTTTTACATTACATATTAAAGGGTAACAAGAGTACAATCCCAGCCGTATAAACCATATGTAGATTTTTCTCTAAAAAGCTGATTTTTGTTTTATAACATTTTTAATAATATCAGATTTAGCGCATATTGGCGTATTAGTCTCACGGTTTGCATAGCCTATTCTCACTTCATCTGCAGTGGAGTGACTATCAGACTGTGCATTGCACAGACAATTGTGGTCTGATTATATAGGACATTCATTTATGGTTTATACTATACCTGGAGAAAACGTAATCTTGCTTTATTTTTACTTCCATTATTGAGCTACCAATCACATTGCATTAATTGTTTGAAGTTTGTATTTTTGTGAAGTTATTTTTTTTGTGTCATCTCAAGTTTGATCATTTATTGTGATTACATGTCGGGTGAATAAATACTCTTATACAGTGCCTTGCGAAAGTATTCGGCCCCCTTGAACTTTGCGACCTTTTGCCACATTTCAGGCTTCAAACATAAAGATATAAAACTGTAATTTTTTGTGAAGAATCAACAAGTGGGACGCAATCATGAAGTGGAACGAAATTTATTGGATATTTCAAACTTTGTTAACAAATAAAAAACTGAAAAATTGGGCATGCAAAATGATTATGCCACCCCAGACCACACGTATATTATCTGTGGCCTTTTTTCTCTTTTTTCTTTTTTATTCAAAGGCGGTAGCGGTTCAATCTCCTCTATTGCTGGACGTTATATGAATCCCCGTTGTCTGGTATTGCCTGGTCCAGACTTCCCCACATTAAGAGGAAGCATCTGTCTGGACCCTTGTCCAGGAGTGAGAGCACTCCCCGGAGGGATTTGCAGACCATACTATCAGTTGTTGACTTTCTAATTGTGCCCCAGATTTTATGATAGCGGTGAGTGTTTGACATCACGCCTCTACTAAAACAATGAAACATGTACTACGTCATGTCCAACTATGATATGTTTTTCTCTTATGTGATGTCTAAGAAAGAAGAAAATATATATGATGTTATATTTACAATATGTTATTTGTACCTAGAACCTGTACGGAGGTCACCAGCACTCATGGTCCCTGAAGAAGCCCACAGAGTCGGCGAAACATGTTGGACCTGTGTGACCCTATGACTCTAGGACATGGTTCTCAATCTTTTATATTGCATGAATTCTAGTGTTTGTATTGATGCCTATGCATCTATGTTGTTTATCTCTTTTAATGTGCATACATATACCAATCAAATTACTGTATTTTAAATAGCTGTTCCTATATCATTTATCTATCTATGCCAATTGACCTCCGCCTTCAAAGTCCCACGTTGGATGTATCCTTTTTACATACACGGGTCCCTGTGGGGCCTACTCAGGCTCTGATGTATTGGAACACCAACACCTTTTTCTATGTAGCTAAATACATTTTGGCCTAAATATATGACAAAAATTGAATATATTGGATATTTTTTAACTGTCAAAGTAGAAAAATATTGTTATTTTTCAAAATTGTCGCAATTTTTTTATTAATGTCGTAAAAAATGAAAAGCGCAGAGGTGATCAAATAACACCAAAAGAAAGCTCTGTTTGTGGGGAAAAAAGGACGTAAATTTTGTTTGGGTACGGTGTTGCATGACCGCGCAATTGTCATTTAAAGTCGCACAGTGCCGAATCGCAAAAAGTGGCCTGGACGTAAAGCAGGAAAATCCTCCGGTGGTAAAGTGGTTAAATTGCTTTCAGGGGGATTTTCCGTAGCCCTGATTTTTGTCACTCTCTCCTGTAACAGCTTTTTGTGATATTGTAAACATATAGATGGGGAAAAGCAAATGTTGTTCATACATTTAAACTATGGGTTACAGCCAGCAGGCTTCCGGCCCAAACTCTCTCTGGTGTGAGTCGTACTCCTACGGAAGTAATAAAGAATTGTCTCTAGTGTGGCAGAGACACTCATTTAGTCCAGCTCATGGCCCCGCTCCTCCTGACCTTACCAAGTGCTTCTTTTGGAATTGGTCACTGATGGCAGGGCCGGGATTAGGGGTGGGCACTGTAATATCATGTGAAGTTCAGTGGCACCCCAAGGAGATGGGGGGGAGGGGATTTGTGTTGGGAGGGGTAATAAGGAGGGGTGGCAGGAAGTACTAGAAATTGTTCTAGGAGGGAAACTTTGGGAAGGTGTGCTAGGGGTCATGATTTGGGGGGATTTGTTTTGAAAGGCTTATATTTTAAAACTGTATGTGGATTTCAATTTTTAACGTTTATACTAACACAAATTTTAACGGTGGAGGGGGGCAGAACTTCCAGGGGACCCCTCCTCCCTACCTTTGACATACAATAGATAGTGCTTTATCCGCTTCCACTTTTGCCACCTTTGATGGGAAGGTACCAATTCCCACTTCCTGTAGACCTCGCCATAGTGAGGTCTCCTGGAAATTTCACCCCTCTCCTCTGGGTCATTCAGAAAGCACAACATGCTTCACACATATGCAGTAGGAAACAGCAAAGGCTTCACTGCCCATTTCCCTTAGTCAAGATGGCAGTGAAAGCCCCCGAGAGGCAATTGAAAAACCAAGGCACTGCTGAGATTTGAACTCAGGATCTCCTGTTTACTAGACAGGCGCTTTAACCAACTAAGCCACAGCACCTTATTACTGACATCTTGATGGTGGTAAAAATATAGTAAACTCAGTAAATAAGCATATCTTTTGACTTCCAGTAATAGAATAGGGCAAGAAGATTACTTTAGTGAGATTTTTTGGCAGAAATTTGTCATGTTTCTATAAATTCAGAGGGTAAATGTTTTAGAACTTAGTAGTTTGTTGATTAATGTTCCCCTGCATGATGCACTTTGATGGTAATTTACATGATTATTAGATTGTATTACCTTTATACTGTAACTCTTAAAAATGTATCACCAGTTTCCCTACTGGAATCGTCCCAGTGCTGCTGTCCCAGAGAAACAGCTTTTACTTTCAGTATTCAGAGATATTGTCAACAATGCAGTTGAGGACTGTAGACTCAGTGGTCGGCCAAGGAAACTTAATGCAGCAGATGAAAGACACATCATGCTTACGTCCCTTCCACATCAGATGTTCAGCAGTGCCATTAGCACACAAATGGGGGAAACCAGTTGGATCCAGGTAGACCTATCTACTGTTCCGAGAAGTCTGGCCCAATGATGTACATGGCTCCACCCACTATTTTAAAATGAGGAGTAATCCTCTTATTTTTTGAACATATGATGGAAAGAAACATGTAAATACCTTCTATTTTATGAATGTTTTTTGTTGTACACACTAATTAGAGTGAAGACTTTTTGATCATCATAACCTGTATGGTTTTACTCCATTTATCTTCCAAAGGATATTAGTATTTGATATAGCAGCAGTTAAATTGAAGTAAGATAAGGGTTTGATCAACATACAATGCAACCTGTGAAGGTCGAGCTGTTAAGATTTTTGCTCTTTTGGTGAGGCCTCTGAGGAAGTCAATGGTCGAAACATGTCAGGTATGCTAGAGCCAGTGTTTCAGATAGTTTTTACTTTGTTGTATATAAACATATACATTTATTTACAATTCATGAATTTAACTGTCACAAATTGAAGAAATAACAAAACAATTCTTGTCATCAAGCTGTGATGGCCGAGCGGTTAAGGCGTTGGACTTGAAATCCAATGGGGTCTCCCCGTGCAGGTTCAAATCCTGCTCACAGCGCACTCCCTTTTATTTTTTGAATATATGATGGAATGAGACATAATCCTTTTATTTTTTTGATATATGATGGAATAAGACATGTAAATACCTTCTATTTTATGAATTTGTTTTGTTGTACACACTAATTAGAGTGAAGGCCTTTTGATGACCATAACCTGTATAGTTATACTCCATTTATCTTCCAAAGGATATTAATATTTGATACAGCAGCAGCAGTTAAATTGAAGTAAGATAAGGGTTTGATCAACATACAATGCAACCTGTGAAGGTCGAGCTGTTAAGACCTTTGCTCTTTTGCTGAGTCCTCTGAGGAAGTCAATGGTCGAAACATGTCAGGTATGCTAGAGCCAGTGTTTCAGATAGTTTTTTCTTTGTTGTATATAAACATATAAGAATGGATCAACTATAGCAATTTGGATAGTACTGTGAACTGTGCAATGCAATACTGCCATCACTGGTGACTGAATGCTACTACGGTAATTGAAGTCTTGGGTTAAAAAGTAAAATCCAATATATATTAAATAAGTTATATTAAATATTATTATGGTGTTACCAAGATTCATTCCTTATTTAGATACATATGGAGTTATTAAATGGACATGTAATAGATGAGAGTATGGATAAATTATTATGTTGTTTTATGATACTCTTAAATATGGAGATATCATCATTTAATTTTAATATACTGGTTGACCAAGAGGTGTCACCCTATGACATCACCAGTTAATGAATAAGATGTTCCAACCAATGGGGATCATGTTACTCCCTCTGGGTTTAACTTATGGTAATTTTATTAGTCCTTTGTTCTATACCATATAAAAAGAAAAAGCCCAGATGACACAGGACACATGACATTTGCCCAATATACATCACACATACAACATACACGCTACTACAGCCATGCATAGACTCATCTACACAGACTCCATTTCGCTCCATCGTGTATCTGAAACTTTGAGGGACTCCAAACGAAACTCCTCCCTAATTGACCGCCATCTTGGAAAGGCAGCCATCTTAAGGACTCTGGTAACGACCGTTCTAAGCTAGCAGCCATTTTAAATATGGTAAATATGCCTTGCTAATTATTTGATTATTATTCAATATTGTTTATGTACTTCCTTAAATGTTTTACATTACATATTAAAGGGTAACAAGAGTACAATCCCAGCCGTATAAACCATATGTAGATTTTTCTCTAAAAAGCTGATTTTTGTTTTATAACATTTTTAATAATATCAGATTTAGCGCATATTGGCGTATTAGTCTCACGGTTTGCATAGCCTATTCTCACTTCATCTGCAGTGGAGTGACTATCAGACTGTGCATTGCACAGGCAATTGTGGTTTGATTATATAGGACATTCATTTATGGTTTATACTATACCTGGAGAAAACGTAATCTTGCTTTATTTTTACTTCCATTATTGAGCTAACAATCACATTGCATTAATTGTTTGAAGTTTGTATTTTTGTGAAGTTATTTTTTTTGTGTCATCTCAAGTTTGATCATTTATTGTGATTACATGTCGGGTGAATAAATACTCTTATACAGTGCCTTGCGAAAGTATTCGGCCCCCTTGAACTTTGCGACCTTTTGCCACATTTCAGGCTTCAAACATAAAGATATAAAACTGTAATTTTTTGTGAAGAATCAACAAGTGGGACGCAATCATGAAGTGGAACGAAATTTATTGGATATTTCAAACTTTGTTAACAAATAAAAAACTGAAAAATTGGGCATGCAAAATGATTATGCCACCCCAGACCACACGTATATTATCTGTGGCCTTTTTTCTCTTTTTTCTTTTTTATTCAAAGGCGGTAGCGGTTCAATCTCCTCTATTGCTGGACGTTATATGAATCCCCGTTGTCTGGTATTGCCTGGTCCAGACTTCCCCACATTAAGAGGAAGCATCTGTCTGGACCCTTGTCCAGGAGTGAGAGCACTCCCCGGAGGGATTTGCAGACCATACTATCAGTTGTTGACTTTCTAATTGTGCCCCAGATTTTATGATAGCGGTGAGTGTTTGACATCACGCCTCTACTAAAACAATGAAACATGTACTACGTCATGTCCAACTATGATATGTTTTTCTCTTATGTGATGTCTAAGAAAGAAGAAAATATATATGATGTTATATTTACAATATGTTATTTGTACCTAGAACCTGTACGGAGGTCACCAGCACTCATG
Source organism: Pelophylax lessonae (assembly GCF_965119305.1). Lineage (NCBI taxonomy): Eukaryota > Metazoa > Chordata > Amphibia > Anura > Ranidae > Pelophylax > Pelophylax lessonae. The sequence continues at coordinate 628,508,240 of NC_138771.1, forward strand.
GTCCCTGAAGAAGCCCACAGAGTCGGCGAAACATGTTGGACCTGTGTGACCCTATGACTCTAGGACATGGTTCTCAATCTTTTATATTGCATGAATTCTAGTGTTTGTATTGATGCCTATGCATCTATGTTGTTTATCTCTTTTAATGTGCATACATATACCAATCAAATTACTGTATTTTAAATAGCTGTTCCTATATCATTTATCTATCTATGCCAATTGACCTCCGCCTTCAAAGTCCCACGTTGGATGTATCCTTTTTACATACACGGGTCCCTGTGGGGCCTACTCAGGCTCTGATGTATTGGAACACCAACACCTTTTTCTATGTAGCTAAATACATTTTGGCCTAAATATATGACAAAAATTGAATATATTGGATATTTTTTAACTGTCAAAGTAGAAAAATATTGTTATTTTTCAAAATTGTCGCAATTTTTTTATTAATGTCGTAAAAAATGAAAAGCGCAGAGGTGATCAAATAACACCAAAAGAAAGCTCTGTTTGTGGGGAAAAAAGGACGTAAATTTTGTTTGGGTACGGTGTTGCATGACCGCGCAATTGTCATTTAAAGTCGCACAGTGCCGAATCGCAAAAAGTGGCCTGGACGTAAAGCAGGAAAATCCTCCGGTGGTAAAGTGGTTAAATTGCTTTCAGGGGGATTTTCCGTAGCCCTGATTTTTGTCACTCTCTCCTGTAACAGCTTTTTGTGATATTGTAAACATATAGATGGGGAAAAGCAAATGTTGTTCATACATTTAAACTATGGGTTACAGCCAGCAGGCTTCCGGCCCAAACTCTCTCTGGTGTGAGTCGTACTCCTACGGAAGTAATAAAGAATTGTCTCTAGTGTGGCAGAGACACTCATTTAGTCCAGCTCATGGCCCCGCTCCTCCTGACCTTACCAAGTGCTTCTTTTGGAATTGGTCACTGATGGCAGGGTCGGGATTAGGGGTGGGCACTGTAATATCATGTGAAGTTCAGTGGCACCCCAAGGAGATGGGGGGGAGGGGATTTGTGTTGGGAGGGGTAATAAGGAGGGGTGGCAGGAAGTACTAGAAATTGTTCTAGGAGGGAAACTTTGGGAAGGTGTGCTAGGGGTCATGATTTGGGGGGATTTGTTTTGAAAGGCTTATATTTTAAAACTGTATGTGGATTTCAATTTTTAACGTTTATACTAACACAAATTTTAACGGTGGAGGGGGGCAGAACTTCCAGGGGACCCCTCCTCCCTACCTTTGACATACAATAGATAGTGCTTTATCCGCTTCCACTTTTGCCACCTTTGATGGGAAGGTACCAATTCCCACTTCCTGTAGACCTCGCCATAGTGAGGTCTCCTGGAAATTTCACCCCTCTCCTCTGGGTCATTCAGAAAGCACAACATGCTTCACACATGTGCAGTAGGAAACAGCAAAGGCTTCACTGCCCATTTCCCTTAGTCAAGATGGCAGTGAAAGCCCCCGAGAGGCAATTGAAAAACCAAGGCACTGCTGAGATTTGAACTCAGGATCTCCTGTTTACTAGACAGGCGCTTTAACCAACTAAGCCACAGCACCTTATTACTGACATCTTGATGGTGGTAAAAATATAGTAAACTCAGTAAATAAGCATATCTTTTGACTTCCAGTAATAGAATAGGGCAAGAAGATTACTTTAGTGAGATTTTTTGGCAGAAATTTGTCATGTTTCTATAAATTCAGAGGGTAAATGTTTTAGAACTTAGTAGTTTGTTGATTAATGTTCCCCTGCATGATGCACTTTGATGGTAATTTACATGATTATTAGATTGTATTACCTTTATACTGTAACTCTTAAAAATGTATCACCAGTTTCCCTACTGGAATCGTCCCAGTGCTGCTGTCCCAGAGAAACAGCTTTTACTTTCAGTATTCAGAGATATTGTCAACAATGCAGTTGAGGACTGTAGACTCAGTGGTCGGCCAAGGAAACTTAATGCAGCAGATGAAAGACACATCATGCTTACGTCCCTTCCACATCAGATGTTCAGCAGTGCCATTAGCACACAAATGGGGGAAACCAGTTGGATCCAGGTAGACCTATCTACTGTTCCGAGAAGTCTGGCCCAATGATGTACATGGCTCCACCCACTATTTTAAAATGAGGAGTAATCCTCTTATTTTTTGAACATATGATGGAAAGAAACATGTAAATACCTTCTATTTTATGAATGTTTTTTGTTGTACACACTAATTAGAGTGAAGACTTTTTGATCATCATAACCTGTATGGTTTTACTCCATTTATCTTCCAAAGGATATTAGTATTTGATATAGCAGCAGTTAAATTGAAGTAAGATAAGGGTTTGATCAACATACAATGCAAACTGTGAAGGTCGAGCTGTTAAGATTTTTGCTCTTTTGGTGAGGCCTCTGAGGAAGTCAATGGTCGAAACATGTCAGGTATGCTAGAGCCAGTGTTTCAGATAGTTTTTACTTTGTTGTATATAAACATATACATTTATTTACAATTCATGAATTTAACTGTCACAAATTGAAGAAATAACAAAACAATTCTTGTCATCAAGCTGTGATGGCCGAGCGGTTAAGGCGTTGGACTTGAAATCCAATGGGGTCTCCCCGCGCAGGTTCAAATCCTGCTCACAGCGCACTCCCTTTTATTTTTTGAATATATGATGGAATGAGACATAATCCTTTTATTTTTTTGATATATGATGGAATAAGACATGTAAATACCTTCTATTTTATGAATTTGTTTTGTTGTACACACTAATTAGAGTGAAGGCCTTTTGATGACCATAACCTGTATAGTTATACTCCATTTATCTTCCAAAGGATATTAATATTTGATACAGCAGCAGCAGTTAAATTGAAGTAAGATAAGGGTTTGATCAACATACAATGCAACCTGTGAAGGTCGAGCTGTTAAGACCTTTGCTCTTTTGCTGAGTCCTCTGAGGAAGTCAATGGTCGAAACATGTCAGGTATGCTAGAGCCAGTGTTTCAGATAGTTTTTTCTTTGTTGTATATAAACATATAAGAATGGATCAACTATAGCAATTTGGATAGTACTGTGAACTGTGCAATGCAATACTGCCATCACTGGTGACTGAATGCTACTACGGTAATTGAAGTCTTGGGTTAAAAAGTAAAATCCAATATATATTAAATAAGTTATATTAAATATTATTATGGTGTTACCAAGATTCATTCCTTATTTAGATACATATGGAGTTATTAAATGGACATGTAATAGATGAGAGTATGGATAAATTATTATGTTGTTTTATGATACTCTTAAATATGGAGATATCATCATTTAATTTTAATATACTGGTTGACCAAGAGGTGTCACCCTATGACATCACCAGTTAATGAATAAGATGTTCCAACCAATGGGGATCATGTTACTCCCTCTGGGTTTAACTTATGGTAATTTTATTAGTCCTTTGTTCTATACCATTTAAAAAGAAAAAGCCCAGATGACACAGGACACATGACATTTGCCCAATATACATCACACATACAACATACACGCTACTACAGCCATGCATAGACTCATCTACACAGACTCCATTTCGCTCCATCATGTATCTGAAACTTTGAGGGACTCCAAACGAAACTCCTCCCTAATTGACCGCCATCTTGGAAAGGCAGCCATACTAGAAATTGTTCTAGGAGGGAAACTTTGGGAAGGTGTGCTAGGGGTCATGATTTGGGGGGATTTGTTTTGAAAGGCTTATATTTTAAAACTGTATGTGGATTTCAATTTTTAACGTTTATACTAACACAAATTTTAACGGTGGAGGGGGGCAGAACTTCCAGGGGACCCCTCCTCCCTACCTTTGACATACAATAGATAGTGCTTTATCCGCTTCCACTTTTGCCACCTTTGATGGGAAGGTACCAATTCCCACTTCCTGTAGACCTCGCCATAGTGAGGTCTCCTGGAAATTTCACCCCTCTCCTCTGGGTCATTCAGAAAGCACAACATGCTTCACACATGTGCAGTAGGAAACAGCAAAGGCTTCACTGCCCATTTCCCTTAGTCAAGATGGCAGTGAAAGCACCCGAGAGGCAATTGAAAAACCAAGGCACTGCTGAGATTTGAACTCAGGATCTCCTGTTTACTAGACAGGCGCTTTAACCAACTAAGCCACAGCACCTTATTACTGACATCTTGATGGTGGTAAAAATATAGTAAATTCAGTAAATAAGCATATCTTTTGACTTCCAGTAATAGAATAGGGCAAGAAGATTACTTTAGTGAGATTTTTTGGCAGAAATTTGTCATGTTTCTATAAATTCAGAGGGTAAATGTTTTAGAACTTAGTAGTTTGTTGATTAATGTTCCCCTGCATGATGCACTTTGATGGTAATTTACATGATTATTAGATTGTATTACCTTTATACTGTAACTCTTAAAAATGTATCACCAGTTTCCCTACTGGAATCGTCCCAGTGCTGCTGTCCCAGAGAAACAGCTTTTACTTTCAGTATTCAGAGATATTGTCAACAATGCAGTTGAGGACTGTAGACTCAGTGGTCGGCCAAGGAAACTTAATGCAGCAGATGAAAGACACATCATGCTTACGTCCCTTCCACATCAGATGTTCAGCAGTGCCATTAGCACACAAATGGGGGAAACCAGTTGGATCCAGGTAGACCTATCTACTGTTCCGAGAAGTCTGGTCCAATGATGTACATGGCTCCACCCACTATTTTAAAATGAGGAGTAATCCTCTTATTTTTTGAACATATGATGGAAAGAAACATGTAAATACCTTCTATTTTATGAATGTTTTTTGTTGTACACACTAATTAGAGTGAAGACTTTTTGATCATCATAACCTGTATGGTTTTATTCCATTTATCTTCCAAAGGATATTAGTATTTGATATAGCAGCAGTTAAATTGAAGTAAGATAAGGGTTTGATCAACATACAATGCAACCTGTGAAGGTCGAGCTGTTAAGATTTTTGCTCTTTTGGTGAGGCCTCTGAGGAAGTCAATGGTCGAAACATGTCAGGTATGCTAGAGCCAGTGTTTCAGATAGTTTTTACTTTGTTGTATATAAACATATACATTTATTTACAATTCATGAATTTAACTGTCACAAATTGAAGAAATAACAAAACAATTCTTGTCATCAAGCTGTGATGGCCGAGCGGTTAAGGCGTTGGACTTGAAATCCAATGGGGTCTCCCCGCGCAGGTTCAAATCCTGCTCACAGCGCACTCCCTTTTATTTTTTGAATATATGATGGAATGAGACATAATCCTTTTATTTTTTTGATATATGATGGAATAAGACATGTAAATACCTTCTATTTTATGAATTTGTTTTGTTGTACACACTAATTAGAGTGAAGGCCTTTTGATGACCATAACCTGTATAGTTATACTCCATTTATCTTCCAAAGGATATTAATATTTGATACAGCAGCAGCAGTTAAATTGAAGTAAGATAAGGGTTTGATCAACATACAATGCAACCTGTGAAGGTCGAGCTGTTAAGACCTTTGCTCTTTTGCTGAGTCCTCTGAGGAAGTCAATGGTCGAAACATGTCAGGTATGCTAGAGCCAGTGTTTCAGATAGTTTTTTCTTTGTTGTATATAAACATATAAGAATGGATCAACTATAGCAATTTGGATAGTACTGTGAACTGTGCAATGCAATACTACCATCACTGGTGACTGAATGCTACTACGGTAATTGAAGTCTTGGGTTAAAAAGTAAAATCCAATATATATTAAATAAGTTATATTAAATATTATTATGGTGTTACCAAGATTCATTCCTTATTTAGATACATATGGAGTTATTAAATGGACATGTAATAGATGAGAGTATGGATAAATTATTATGTTGTTTTATGATACTCTTAAATATGGAGATATCATCATTTAATTTTAATATACTGGTTGACCAAGAGGTGTCACCCTATGACATCACCAGTTAATGAATAAGATGTTCCAACCAATGGGGATCATGTTACTCCCTCTGGGTTTAACTTATGGTAATTTTATTAGTCCTTTGTTCTATACCATATAAAAAGAAAAAGCCCAGATGACACAGGACACATGACATTTGCCCAATATACATCACACATACAACATACACGCTACTACAGCCATGCATAGACTCATCTACACAGACTCCATTTCGCTCCATCATGTATCTGAAACTTTGAGGGACTCCAAACGAAACTCCTCCCTAATTGACCGCCATCTTGGAAAGGCAGCCATCTTAAGGACTCTGGTAACGACCGTTCTAAGCTAGCAGCCATTTTAAATATGGTAAATATGCCTTGCTAATTATTTGATTATTATTCAATATTGTTTATGTACTTCCTTAAATGTTTTACATTACATATTAAAGGGTAACAAGAGTACAATCCCAGCCGTATAAACCATATGTAGATTTTTCTCTAAAAAGCTGATTTTTGTTTTATAACATTTTTAATAATATCAGATTTAGCGCATATTGGCGTATTAGTCTCACGGTTTGCATAGCCTATTCTCACTTCATCTGCAGTGGAGTGACTATCAGACTGTGCATTGCACAGGCAATTGTGGTTTGATTATATAGGACATTCATTTATGGTTTATACTATACCTGGAGAAAACGTAATCTTGCTTTATTTTTACTTCCATTATTGAGCTAACAATCACATTGCATTAATTGTTTGAAGTTTGTATTTTTGTGAAGTTATTTTTTTTGTGTCATCTCAAGTTTGATCATTTATTGTGATTACATGTCGGGTGAATAAATACTCTTATACAGTGCCTTGCGAAAGTATTCGGCCCCCTTGAACTTTGCGACCTTTTGCCACATTTCAGGCTTCAAACATAAAGATATAAAACTGTAATTTTTTGTGAAGAATCAACAAGTGGGACGCAATCATGAAGTGGAACGAAATTTATTGGATATTTCAAACTTTGTTAACAAATAAAAAACTGAAAAATTGGGCATGCAAAATGATTATGCCACCCCAGACCACACGTATATTATCTGTGGCCTTTTTTCTCTTTTTTCTTTTTTATTCAAAGGCGGTAGCGGTTCAATCTCCTCTATTGCTGGACGTTATATGAATCCCCGTTGTCTGGTATTGCCTGGTCCAGACTTCCCCACATTAAGAGGAAGCATCTGTCTGGACCCTTGTCCAGGAGTGAGAGCACTCCCCGGAGGGATTTGCAGACCATACTATCAGTTGTTGACTTTCTAATTGTGCCCCAGATTTTATGATAGCGGTGAGTGTTTGACATCACGCCTCTACTAAAACAATGAAACATGTACTACGTCATGTCCAACTATGATATGTTTTTCTCTTATGTGATGTCTAAGAAAGAAGAAAATATATATGATGTTATATTTACAATATGTTATTTGTACCTAGAACCTGTACGGAGGTCACCAGCACTCATGGTCCCTGAAGAAGCCCACAGAGTCGGCGAAACATGTTGGACCTGTGTGACCCTATGACTCTAGGACATGGTTCTCAATCTTTTATATTGCATGAATTCTAGTGTTTGTATTGATGCCTATGCATCTATGTTGTTTATCTCTTTTAATGTGCATACATATACCAATCAAATTACTGTATTTTAAATAGCTGTTCCTATATCATTTATCTATCTATGCCAATTGACCTCCGCCTTCAAAGTCCCACGTTGGATGTATCCTTTTTACATACACGGGTCCCTGTGGGGCCTACTCAGGCTCTGATGTATTGGAACACCAACACCTTTTTCTATGTAGCTAAATACATTTTGGCCTAAATATATGACAAAAATTGAATATATTGGATATTTTTTAACTGTCAAAGTAGAAAAATATTGTTATTTTTCAAAATTGTCGCAATTTTTTTATTAATGTCGTAAAAAATGAAAAGCGCAGAGGTGATCAAATAACACCAAAAGAAAGCTCTGTTTGTGGGGAAAAAAGGACGTAAATTTTGTTTGGGTACGGTGTTGCATGACCGCGCAATTGTCATTTAAAGTCGCACAGTGCCGAATCGCAAAAAGTGGCCTGGACGTAAAGCAGGAAAATCCTCCGGTGGTAAAGAGGTTAAATTGCTTTCAGGGGGATTTTCCGTAGCCCTGATTTTTGTCACTCTCTCCTGTAACAGCTTTTTGTGATATTGTAAACATATAGATGGGGAAAAGCAAATGTTGTTTATACATTTAAACTATGGGTTACAGCCAGCAGGCTTCCGGCCCAAACTCTCTCTGGTGTGAGTCGTACTCCTACGGAAGTAATAAAGAATTGTCTCTAGTGTGGCAGAGACACTCATTTAGTCCAGCTCATGGCCCCGCTCCTCCTGACCTTACCAAGTGCTTCTTTTGGAATTGGTCACTGATGGCAGGGCCGGGATTAGGGGTGGGCACTGTAATATCATGTGAAGTTCAGTGGCACCCCAAAGAGATGGGGGGGAGGGGATTTGTGTTGGGAGGGGTAATAAGGAGGGGTGGCAGGAAGTACTAGAAATTGTTCTAGGAGGGAAACTTTGGGAAGGTGTGCTAGGGGTCATGATTTGGGGGGATTTGTTTTGAAAGGCTTATATTTTAAAACTGTATGTGGATTTCAATTTTTAACGTTTATACTAACACAAATTTTAACGGTGGAGGGGGGCAGAACTTCCAGGGGACCCCTCCTCCCTACCTTTGACATGCAATAGATAGTGCTTTATCCGCTTCCACTTTTGCCACCTTTGATGGGAAGGTACCAATTCCCACTTCCTGTAGACCTCGCCATAGTGAGGTCTCCTGGAAATTTCACCCCTCTCCTCTGGGTCATTCAGAAAGCACAACATGCTTCACACATGTGCAGTAGGAAACAGCAAAGGCTTCACTGCCCATTTCCCTTAGTCAAGATGGCAGTGAAAGCACCCGAGAGGCAATTGAAAAACCAAGGCACTGCTGAGATTTGAACTGAGGATCTCCTGTTTACTAGACAGGCGCTTTAACCAACTAAGGCACAGCACCTTATTACTGACATCTTGATGGTGGTAAAAATATAGTAAACTCAGTAAATAAGCATATCTTTTGACTTCCAGTAATAGAATAGGGCAAGAAGATTACTTTAGTGAGATTTTTTGGCAGAAATTTGTCATGTTTCTATAAATTCAGAGGGTAAATGTTTTAGAACTTAGTAGTTTGTTTATTAATGTTCCCCTGCATGATGCACTTTGATGGTAATTTACATGATTATTAGATTGTATTACCTTTATACTGTAACTCTTAAAAATGTATCACCAGTTTCCCTACTGGAATCGTCCCAGTGCTGCTGTCCCAGAGAAACAGCTTTTACTTTCAGTATTCAGAGATATTGTCAACAATGCAGTTGAGGACTGTAGACTCAGTGGTCGGCCAAGGAAACTTAATGCAGCAGATGAAAGACACATCATGCTTACGTCCCTTCCACATCAGATGTTCAGCAGTGCCATTAGCACACAAATGGGGGAAACCAGTTGGATCCAGGTAGACCTATCTACTGTTCCGAGAAGTCTGGCCCAATGATGTACATGGCTCCACCCACTATTTTAAAATGAGGAGTAATCCTCTTATTTTTTGAACATATGATGGAAAGAAACATGTAAATACCTTCTATTTTATGAATGTTTTTTGTTGTACACACTAATTAGAGTGAAGACTTTTTGATCATCATAACCTGTATGGTTTTACTCCATTTATCTTCCAAAGGATATTAGTATTTGATATAGCAGCAGTTAAATTGAAGTAAGATAAGGGTTTGATCAACATACAATGCAACCTGTGAAGGTCGAGCTGTTAAGATTTTTGCTCTTTTGGTGAGGCCTCTGAGGAAGTCAATGGTCGAAACATGTCAGGTATGCTAGAGCCAGTGTTTCAGATAGTTTTTACTTTGTTGTATATAAACATATACATTTATTTACAATTCATGAATTTAACTGTCAAAAATTGAAGAAATAACAAAACAATTCTTGTCATCAAGCTGTGATGGCCGAGCGGTTAAGGCGTTGGACTTGAAATCCAATGGGGTCTCCCCGCGCAGGTTCAAATCCTGCTCACAGCGCACTCCCTTTTATTTTTTGAATATATGATGGAATGAGACATAATCCTTTTATTTTTTTGATATATGATGGAATAAGACATGTAAATACCTTCTATTTTATGAATTTGTTTTGTTGTACACACTAATTAGAGTGAAGGCCTTTTGATGACCATAACCTGTATAGTTATACTCCATTTATCTTCCAAAGGATATTAATATTTGATACAGCAGCAGCAGTTAAATTGAAGTAAGATAAGGGTTTGATCAACATACAATGCAACCTGTGAAGGTCGAGCTGTTAAGACCTTTGCTCTTTTGCTGAGTCCTCTGAGGAAGTCAATGGTCGAAACATGTCAGGTATGCTAGAGCCAGTGTTTCAGATAGTTTTTTCTTTGTTGTATATAAACATATAAGAATGGATCAACTATAGCAATTTGGATAGTACTGTGAACTGTGCAATGCAATACTGCCATCACTGGTGACTGAATGCTACTACGGTAATTGAAGTCTTGGGTTAAAAAGTAAAATCCAATATATATTAAATAAGTTATATTAAATATTATTATGGTGTTACCAAGATTCATTCCTTATTTAGATACATATGGAGTTATTAAATGGACATGTAATAGATGAGAGTATGGATAAATTATTATGTTGTTTTATGATACTCTTAAATATGGAGATATCATCATTTAATTTTAATATACTGGTTGACCAAGAGGTGTCACCCTATGACATCACCAGTTAATGAATAAGATGTTCCAACCAATGGGGATCATGTTACTCCCTCTGGGTTTAACTTATGGTAATTTTATTAGTCCTTTGTTCTATACCATATAAAAAGAAAAAGCCCAGATGACACAGGACACATGACATTTGCCCAATATACATCACACATACAACATACACGCTACTACAGCCATGCATAGACTCATCTACACAGACTCCATTTCGCTCCATCATGTATCTGAAACTTTGAGGGACTCCAAACGAAACTCCTCCCTAATTGACCGCCATCTTGGAAAGGCAGCCATCTTAAGGACTCTGGTAACGACCGTTCTAAGCTAGCAGCCATTTTAAATATGGTAAATATGCCTTGCTAATTATTTGATTATTATTCAATATTGTTTATGTACTTCCTTAAATGTTTTACATTACATATTAAAGGGTAACAAGAGTACAATCCCAGCCGTATAAACCATATGTAGATTTTTCTCTAAAAAGCTGATTTTTGTTTTATAACATTTTTAATAATATCAGATTTAGCGCATATTGGCGTATTAGTCTCACGGTTTGCATAGCCTATTCTCACTTCATCTGCAGTGGAGTGACTATCAGACTGTGCATTGCACAGACAATTGTGGTCTGATTATATAGGACATTCATTTATGGTTTATACTATACCTGGAGAAAACGTAATCTTGCTTTATTTTTACTTCCATTATTGAGCTACCAATCACATTGCATTAATTGTTTGAAGTTTGTATTTTTGTGAAGTTATTTTTTTTGTGTCATCTCAAGTTTGATCATTTATTGTGATTACATGTCGGGTGAATAAATACTCTTATACAGTGCCTTGCGAAAGTATTCGGCCCCCTTGAACTTTGCGACCTTTTGCCACATTTCAGGCTTCAAACATAAAGATATAAAACTGTAATTTTTTGTGAAGAATCAACAAGTGGGACGCAATCATGAAGTGGAACGAAATTTATTGGATATTTCAAACTTTGTTAACAAATAAAAAACTGAAAAATTGGGCATGCAAAATGATTATGCCACCCCAGACCACACGTATATTATCTGTGGCCTTTTTTCTCTTTTTTCTTTTTTATTCAAAGGCGGTAGCGGTTCAATCTCCTCTATTGCTGGACGTTATATGAATCCCCGTTGTCTGGTATTGCCTGGTCCAGACTTCCCCACATTAAGAGGAAGCATCTGTCTGGACCCTTGTCCAGGAGTGAGAGCACTCCCCGGAGGGATTTGCAGACCATACTATCAGTTGTTGACTTTCTAATTGTGCCCCAGATTTTATGATAGCGGTGAGTGTTTGACATCACGCCTCTACTAAAACAATGAAACATGTACTACGTCATGTCCAACTATGATATGTTTTTCTCTTATGTGATGTCTAAGAAAGAAGAAAATATATATGATGTTATATTTACAATATGTTATTTGTACCTAGAACCTGTACGGAGGTCACCAGCACTCATGGTCCCTGAAGAAGCCCACAGAGTCGGCGAAACATGTTGGACCTGTGTGACCCTATGACTCTAGGACATGGTTCTCAATCTTTTATATTGCATGAATTCTAGTGTTTGTATTGATGCCTATGCATCTATGTTGTTTATCTCTTTTAATGTGCATACATATACCAATCAAATTACTGTATTTTAAATAGCTGTTCCTATATCATTTATCTATCTATGCCAATTGACCTCCGCCTTCAAAGTCCCACGTTGGATGTATCCTTTTTACATACACGGGTCCCTGTGGGGCCTACTCAGGCTCTGATGTATTGGAACACCAACACCTTTTTCTATGTAGCTAAATACATTTTGGCCTAAATATATGACAAAAATTGAATATATTGGATATTTTTTAACTGTCAAAGTAGAAAAATATTGTTATTTTTAAAAATTGTCGCAATTTTTTTATTAATGTCGTAAAAAATGAAAAGCGCAGAGGTGATCAAATAACACCAAAAGAAAGCTCTGTTTGTGGGGAAAAAAGGACGTAAATTTTGTTTGGGTACGGTGTTGCATGACCGCGCAATTGTCATTTAAAGTCGCACAGTGCCGAATCGCAAAAAGTGGCCTGGACGTAAAGCAGGAAAATCCTCCGGTGGTAAAGTGGTTAAATTGCTTTCAGGGGGATTTTCCGTAGCCCTGATTTTTGTCACTCTCTCCTGTAACAGCTTTTTGTGATATTGTAAACATATAGATGGGGAAAAGCAAATGTTGTTTATACATTTAAACTATGGGTTACAGCCAGCAGGCTTCCGGCCCAAACTCTCTCTGGTGTGAGTCGTACTCCTACGGAAGTAATAAAGAATTGTCTCTAGTGTGGCAGAGACACTCATTTAGTCCAGCTCATGGCCCCGCTCCTCCTGACCTTACCAAGTGCTTCTTTTGGAATTGGTCACTGATGGCAGGGCCGGGATTAGGGGTGGGCACTGTAATATCATGTGAAGTTCAGTGGCACCCCAAAGAGATGGGGGGGAGGGGATTTGTGTTGGGAGGGGTAATAAGGAGGGGTGGCAGGAAGTACTAGAAATTGTTCTAGGAGGGAAACTTTGGGAAGGTGTGCTAGGGGTCATGATTTGGGGGGATTTGTTTTGAAAGGCTTATATTTTAAAACTGTATGTGGATTTCAATTTTTAACGTTTATACTAACACAAATTTTAACGGTGGAGGGGGGCAGAACTTCCAGGGGACCCCTCCTCCCTACCTTTGACATGCAATAGATAGTGCTTTATCCGCTTCCACTTTTGCCACCTTTGATGGGAAGGTACCAATTCCCACTTCCTGTAGACCTCGCCATAGTGAGGTCTCCTGGAAATTTCACCCCTCTCCTCTGGGTCATTCAGAAAGCACAACATGCTTCACACATGTGCAGTAGGAAACAGCAAAGGCTTCACTGCCCATTTCCCTTAGTCAAGATGGCAGTGAAAGCACCCGAGAGGCAATTGAAAAACCAAGGCACTGCTGAGATTTGAACTCAGGATCTCCTGTTTACTAGACAGGCGCTTTAACCAACTAAGGCACAGCACCTTATTACTGACATCTTGATGGTGGTAAAAGTATAGTAAACTCAGTAAATAAGCATATCTTTTGACTTCCAGTAATAGAATAGGGCAAGAAGATTACTTTAGTGAGATTTTTTGGCAGAAATTTGTCATGTTTCTATAAATTCAGAGGGTAAATGTTTTAGAACTTAGTAGTTTGTTTATTAATGTTCCCCTGCATGATGCACTTTGATGGTAATTTACATGATTATTAGATTGTATTACCTTTATACTGTAACTCTTAAAAATGTATCACCAGTTTCCCTACTGGAATCGTCCCAGTGCTGCTGTCCCAGAGAAACAGCTTTTACTTTCAGTATTCAGAGATATTGTCAACAATGCAGTTGAGGACTGTAGACTCAGTGGTCGGCCAAGGAAACTTAATGCAGCAGATGAAAGACACATCATGCTTACGTCCCTTCCACATCAGATGTTCAGCAGTGCCATTAGCACACAAATGGGGGAAACCAGTTGGATCCAGGTAGACCTATCTACTGTTCCGAGAAGTCTGGCCCAATGATGTACATGGCTCCACCCACTATTTTAAAATGAGGAGTAATCCTCTTATTTTTTGAACATATGATGGAAAGAAACATGTAAATACCTTCTATTTTATGAATGTTTTTTGTTGTACACACTAATTAGAGTGAAGACTTTTTGATCATCATAACCTGTATGGTTTTACTCCATTTATCTTCCAAAGGATATTAGTATTTGATATAGCAGCAGTTAAATTGAAGTAAGATAAGGGTTTGATCAACATACAATGCAACCTGTGAAGGTCGAGCTGTTAAGATTTTTGCTCTTTTGGTGAGGCCTCTGAGGAAGTCAATGGTCGAAACATGTCAGGTATGCTAGAGCCAGTGTTTCAGATAGTTTTTACTTTGTTGTATATAAACATATACATTTATTTACAATTCATGAATTTAACTGTCAAAAATTGAAGAAATAACAAAACAATTCTTGTCATCAAGCTGTGATGGCCGAGCGGTTAAGGCGTTGGACTTGAAATCCAATGGGGTCTCCCCGCGCAGGTTCAAATCCTGCTCACAGCGCACTCCCTTTTATTTTTTGAATATATGATGGAATGAGACATAATCCTTTTATTTTTTTGATATATGATGGAATAAGACATGTAAATACCTTCTATTTTATGAATTTGTTTTGTTGTACACACTAATTAGAGTGAAGGCCTTTTGATGACCATAACCTGTATAGTTATACTCCATTTATCTTCCAAAGGATATTAATATTTGATACAGCAGCAGCAGTTAAATTGAAGTAAGATAAGGGTTTGATCAACATACAATGCAACCTGTGAAGGTCGAGCTGTTAAGACCTTTGCTCTTTTGCTGAGTCCTCTGAGGAAGTCAATGGTCGAAACATGTCAGGTATGCTAGAGCCAGTGTTTCAGATAGTTTTTTCTTTGTTGTATATAAACATATAAGAATGGATCAACTATAGCAATTTGGATAGTACTGTGAACTGTGCAATGCAATACTGCCATCACTGGTGACTGAATGCTACTACGGTAATTGAAGTCTTGGGTTAAAAAGTAAAATCCAATATATATTAAATAAGTTATATTAAATATTATTATGGTGTTACCAAGATTCATTCCTTATTTAGATACATATGGAGTTATTAAATGGACATGTAATAGATGAGAGTATGGATAAATTATTATGTTGTTTTATGATACTCTTAAATATGGAGATATCATCATTTAATTTTAATATACTGGTTGACCAAGAGGTGTCACCCTATGACATCACCAGTTAATGAATAAGATGTTCCAACCAATGGGGATCATGTTACTCCCTCTGGGTTTAACTTATGGTAATTTTATTAGTCCTTTGTTCTATACCATATAAAAAGAAAAAGCCCAGATGACACAGGACACATGACATTTGCCCAATATACATCACACATACAACATACACGCTACTACAGCCATGCATAGACTCATCTACACAGACTCCATTTCGCTCCATCATGTATCTGAAACTTTGAGGGACTCCAAACGAAACTCCTCCCTAATTGACCGCCATCTTGGAAAGGCAGCCATCTTAAGGACTCTGGTAACGACCGTTCTAAGCTAGCAGCCATTTTAAATATGGTAAATATGCCTTGCTAATTATTTGATTATTATTCAATATTGTTTATGTACTTCCTTAAATGTTTTACATTACATATTAAAGGGTAACAAGAGTACAATCCCAGCCGTATAAACCATATGTAGATTTTTCTCTAAAAAGCTGATTTTTGTTTTATAACATTTTTAATAATATCAGATTTAGCGCATATTGGCGTATTAGTCTCACGGTTTGCATAGCCTATTCTCACTTCATCTGCAGTGGAGTGACTATCAGACTGTGCATTGCACAGACAATTGTGGTCTGATTATATAGGACATTCATTTATGGTTTATACTATACCTGGAGAAAACGTAATCTTGCTTTATTTTTACTTCCATTATTGAGCTACCAATCACATTGCATTAATTGTTTGAAGTTTGTATTTTTGTGAAGTTATTTTTTTTGTGTCATCTCAAGTTTGATCATTTATTGTGATTACATGTCGGGTGAATAAATACTCTTATACAGTGCCTTGCGAAAGTATTCGGCCCCCTTGAACTTTGCGACCTTTTGCCACATTTCAGGCTTCAAACATAAAGATATAAAACTGTAATTTTTTGTGAAGAATCAACAAGTGGGACGCAATCATGAAGTGGAACGAAATTTATTGGATATTTCAAACTTTGTTAACAAATAAAAAACTGAAAAATTGGGCATGCAAAATGATTATGCCACCCCAGACCACACGTATATTATCTGTGGCCTTTTTTCTCTTTTTTCTTTTTTATTCAAAGGCGGTAGCGGTTCAATCTCCTCTATTGCTGGACGTTATATGAATCCCCGTTGTCTGGTATTGCCTGGTCCAGACTTCCCCACATTAAGAGGAAGCATCTGTCTGGACCCTTGTCCAGGAGTGAGAGCACTCCCCGGAGGGATTTGCAGACCATACTATCAGTTGTTGACTTTCTAATTGTGCCCCAGATTTTATGATAGCGGTGAGTGTTTGACATCACGCCTCTACTAAAACAATGAAACATGTACTACGTCATGTCCAACTATGATATGTTTTTCTCTTATGTGATGTCTAAGAAAGAAGAAAATATATATGATGTTATATTTACAATATGTTATTTGTACCTAGAACCTGTACGGAGGTCACCAGCACTCATGGTCCCTGAAGAAGCCCACAGAGTCGGCGAAACATGTTGGACCTGTGTGACCCTATGACTCTAGGACATGGTTCTCAATCTTTTATATTGCATGAATTCTAGTGTTTGTATTGATGCCTATGCATCTATGTTGTTTATCTCTTTTAATGTGCATACATATACCAATCAAATTACTGTATTTTAAATAGCTGTTCCTATATCATTTATCTATCTATGCCAATTGACCTCCGCCTTCAAAGTCCCACGTTGGATGTATCCTTTTTACATACACGGGTCTCTGTGGGGCCTACTCAGGCTCTGATGTATTGGAACACCAACACCTTTTTCTATGTAGCTAAATACATTTTGGCCTAAATATATGACAAAAATTGAATATATTGGATATTTTTTAACTGTCAAAGTAGAAAAATATTGTTATTTTTCAAAATTGTCGCAATTTTTTTATTAATGTCGTAAAAAATGAAAAGCGCAGAGGTGATCAAATAACACCAAAAGAAAGCTCTGTTTGTGGGGAAAAAAGGACGTAAATTTTGTTTGGGTACGGTGTTGCATGACCGCGCAATTGTCATTTAAAGTCGCACAGTGCCGAATCGCAAAAAGTGGCCTGGACGTAAAGCAGGAAAATCCTCCGGTGGTAAAGTGGTTAAATTGCTTTCAGGGGGATTTTCCGTAGCCCTGATTTTTGTCACTCTCTCCTGTAACAGCTTTTTGTGATATTGTAAACATATAGATGGGGAAAAGCAAATGTTGTTCATACATTTAAACTATGGGTTACAGCCAGCAGGCTTCCGGCCCAAACTCTCTCTGGTGTGAGTCGTACTCCTACGGAAGTAATAAAGAATTGTCTCTAGTGTGGCAGAGACACTCATTTAGTCCAGCTCATGGCCCCGCTCCTCCTGACCTTACCAAGTGCTTCTTTTGGAATTGGTCACTGATGGCAGGGCCGGGATTAGGGGTGGGCACTGTAATATCATGTGAAGTTCAGTGGCACCCCAAGGAGATGGGGGGGAGGGGATTTGTGTTGGGAGGGGTAATAAGGAGGGGTGGCAGGAAGTACTAGAAATTGTTCTAGGAGGGAAACTTTGGGAAGGTGTGCTAGGGGTCATGATTTGGGGGGATTTGTTTTGAAAGGCTTATATTTTAAAACTGTATGTGGATTTCAATTTTTAACGTTTATACTAACACAAATTTTAACGGTGGAGGGGGGCAGAACTTCCAGGGGACCCCTCCTCCCTACCTTTGACATACAATAGATAGTGCTTTATCCGCTTCCACTTTTGCCACCTTTGATGGGAAGGTACCAATTCCCACTTCCTGTAGACCTCGCCATAGTGAGGTCTCCTGGAAATTTCACCCCTCTCCTCTGGGTCATTCAGAAAGCACAACATGCTTCACACATGTGCAGTAGGAAACAGCAAAGGCTTCACTGCCCATTTCCCTTAGTCAAGATGGCAGTGAAAGCACCCGAGAGGCAATTGAAAAACCAAGGCACTGCTGAGATTTGAACTCAGGATCTCCTGTTTACTAGACAGGCGCTTTAACCAACTAAGCCACAGCACCTTACTACTGACATCTTGATGGTGGTAAAAATATAGTAAACTCAGTAAATAAGCATATCTTTTGACTTCCAGTAATAGAATAGGGCAAGAAGATTACTTTAGTGAGATTTTTTGGCAGAAATTTGTCATGTTTCTATAAATTCAGAGGGTAAATGTTTTAGAACTTAGTAGTTTGTTTATTAATGTTCCCCTGCATGATGCACTTTGATGGTAATTTACATGATTATTAGATTGTATTACCTTTATACTGTAACTCTTAAAAATGTATCACCAGTTTCCCTACTGGAATCGTCCCAGTGCTGCTGTCCCAGAGAAACAGCTTTTACTTTCAGTATTCAGAGATATTGTCAACAATGCAGTTGAGGACTGTAGACTCAGTGGTCGGCCAAGGAAACTTAATGCAGCAGATGAAAGACACATCATGCTTACGTCCCTTCCACATCAGATGTTCAGCAGTGCCATTAGCACACAAATGGGGGAAACCAGTTGGATCCAGGTAGACCTATCTACTGTTCCGAGAAGTCTGGCCCAATGATGTACATGGCTCCACCCACTATTTTAAAATGAGGAGTAATCCTCTTATTTTTTGAACATATGATGGAAAGAAACATGTAAATACCTTCTATTTTATGAATGTTTTTTGTTGTACACACTAATTAGAGTGAAGACTTTTTGATCATCATAACCTGTATGGTTTTACTCCATTTATCTTCCAAAGGATATTAGTATTTGATATAGCAGCAGTTAAATTGAAGTAAGATAAGGGTTTGATCAACATACAATGCAACCTGTGAAGGTCGAGCTGTTAAGATTTTTGCTCTTTTGGTGAGGCCTCTGCGGAAGTCAATGGTCGAAACATGTCAGGTATGCTAGAGCCAGTGTTTCAGATAGTTTTTACTTTGTTGTATATAAACATATACATTTATTTACAATTCATGAATTTAACTGTCAAAAATTGAAGAAATAACAAAACAATTCTTGTCATCAAGCTGTGATGGCCGAGCGGTTAAGGCGTTGGACTTGAAATCCAATGGGGTCTCCCCGCGCAGGTTCAAATCCTGCTCACAGCGCACTCCCTTTTATTTTTTGAATATATGATGGAATGAGACATAATCCTTTTATTTTTTTGATATATGATGGAATAAGACATGTAAATACCTTCTATTTTATGAATTTGTTTTGTTGTACACACTAATTAGAGTGAAGGCCTTTTGATGACCATAACCTGTATAGTTATACTCCATTTATCTTCCAAAGGATATTAATATTTGATACAGCAGCAGCAGTTAAATTGAAGTAAGATAAGGGTTTGATCAACATACAATGCAACCTGTGAAGGTCGAGCTGTTAAGACCTTTGCTCTTTTGCTGAGTCCTCTGAGGAAGTCAATGGTCGAAACATGTCAGGTATGCTAGAGCCAGTGTTTCAGATAGTTTTTTTCTTTATTGTATATAAACATATAAGAATGGATCAACTATAGCAATTTGGATAGTACTGTGAACTGTGCAATGCAATACTGCCATCACTGGTGACTGAATGCTACTACGGTAATTGAAGTCTTGGGTTAAAAAGTAAAATCCAATATATATTAAATAAGTTATATTAAATATTATTATGGTGTTACCAAGATTCATTCCTTATTTAGATACATATGGAGTTATTAAATGGACATGTAATAGATGAGAGTATGGATAAATTATTATGTTGTTTTATGATACTCTTAAATATGGAGATATCATCATTTAATTTTAATATACTGGTTGACCAAGAGGTGTCACCCTATGGCATCACCAATTAATGAATAAGATGTTCCAACCAATGGGGATCATGTTACTCCCTCTGGGTTTAACTTATGGTAATTTTATTAGTCCTTTGTTCTATACCATATAAAAAGAAAAAGCCCAGATGACACAGGACACATGACATTTGCCCAATATACATCACACATACAACATACACACTACTACAGCCATGCATAGACTCATCTACACAGACTCCATTTCGCTCCATCATGTATCTGAAACTTTGAGGGACTCCAAACGAAACTCCTCCCTAATTGACCGCCATCTTGGAAAGGCAGCCATCTTAAGGACTCTGGTAACGACCGTTCTAAGCTAGCAGCCATTTTAAATATGGTAAATATGCCTTGCTAATTATTTGATTATTATTCAATATTGTTTATGTACTTCCTTAAATGTTTTACATTACATATTAAAGGGTAACAAGAGTACAATCCCAGCCGTATAAACCATATGTAGATTTTTCTCTAAAAAGCTGATTTTTGTTTTATAACATTTTTAATAATATCAGATTTAGCGCATATTGGCGTATTAGTCTCATGGTTTGCGTAGCCTATTCTCGCTTCATCTGCAGTGGAGTGACTATCAGGCTGTGCATTGCACAGACAATTGTGGTCTGATTATATAGGACATTCATTTATGGTTTATACTATACCTGGAGAAAACGTGATCTTGCTTTATTTTTACTTCCATTATTGAGCTACCAATCACATTGCATTAATTGTTTGAAGTTTGTATTTTTGTGAAGTTATTTTTTTTGTGTCATCTCAAGTTTGATCATTTATTGTGATAACATGTCGGGTGAATAAATACTCTTATACAGTGCCTTGCGAAAGTATTCGGCCCCCTTGAACTTTGCGACCTTTTGCCACATTTCAGGCTTCAAACATAAAGATATAAAATTGTAATTTTTTGTGAAGAATCAACAAGTGGGACACAATCATGAAGTGGAACGAAATTTATTGGATATTTCAAACTTTGTTAACAAATAAAAAACTGAAAAATTGAGCGTGCAAAATGATTATGCCACCCCAGACCACACGTATATTATCTGTGGCCTTTTTTCTCTTTTTTCTTTTTATTCAAAGGCGGTAGCGGTTCAATCTCCTCTATTGCTGGATGTTATATGAATCCCCGTTGTCTGGTATTGCCTGGTCCAGTCTTCCCCACATTAAGAGGACGCATCTGTCTGGACCCTTGTCCAGGAGTGAGAGCACTCCCCGGAGGGATTTGCAGACCATACTATCAGTTGTTGACTTTCTAATTGTGCCCCAGATTTTATGATAGCGGTGAGTGTTTGACATCACACCTCTACTAAAACAATGAAACATGTACTACGTCATGTCCAACTATGATATGTTTTTCTCTTATGTGATGTCTAAGAAAGAAGAAAATATATATGATGTTATATTTACAATATGTTATTTGTACCTAGAACCTGTACAGAGGTCACCAGCACTCATGGTCCCTGAAGAAGCCCACAGAGTCGGCGAAACATGTTGGACCTGTGTGACCCTATGACTCTAGGACATGGTTCTCAATCTTTTATATTGCATGAATTCTAGTGTTTGTATTGATGCTTATGCATCTATGTTGTTTATCTCTTTTAATGTGCATACATATACCAATCAAATTACTGTATTTTAAATAGCTGTTCCTATATCATTTATCTATCTATGCCAATTGACCTCCGCCTTCAAAGTCCCACGTTGGATGTATCCTTTTTACATACACGGGTCCCTGTGGGGCCGACTCAGGCTCTGATGTATTGGAACACCAACACCTTTTTCTATGTAGCTAAATACATTTTGGCCTAAATATATGACAAAAATTGAATATATTGGATATTTTTTAACTGTCAAAGTAGAAAAATATTGTTATTTTTTCAAAATTGTCGCATTTTTTTTATTAATATCGTAAAAAATGAAAAGCGCAGTGGTGATCAAATAACACCAAAAGAAAGCTCTGTTTGTGGGAAAAAAAAGACGTAAATTTTGTTTGGGTACGGTGTTGCATGACCGCGCAATTGTCATTTAAAGTCGCACAGTGCCGAATCGCAAAAAGTGGCCTGGACGTAAAGCAGGAAAATCCTCCGGTGGTAAAGTGGTTAAATTGCTTTCAGGGGGATTTTCCGTAGCCCTGATTTTGGTCACTCTCTCCTGTAACAGCTTTTTGTGATATTGTAAACATATAGATGGGGACAAGCAAATGTTGTTCATACATTTAAACTATGGGTTACAGCCAGCAGGCTTCCGGCCCAAACTCTCTCTGGTGTGAGTCGTACTCCTACGGAAGTAATCAAGAATTGTCTCTACTGTGGCATACCCACTCATTTAGTCCAGCTCATGGCCCCGCTCCTCCTGACCTTACCAAGTGCTTCTTTTGGAATTGGTCACTGATGGCAGGGCCGGGATTAGGGGTGGGCACTGTAATATCATGTGAAGTTCAGTGGCACCCCAAGGAGATGGGGGGGAGGGGATTTGTGTTGGGAGGGGTAATAAGGAGGGGTGGCAGGAAGTACTAGAAATTGTTCTAGGAGGGAAACTTTGGGAAGGTGTGCTAGGGGTCATGATTTGGGGGGATTTGTTTTGAAAGGCTTATATTTTAAAACTGTATGTGGATTTCAATTTTTAACGTTTATACTAACACAAATTTTTACGGTGGAGGGGGGCAGAACTTCCAGGGGACCCCTCCTCCCTACCTTTGACATACAATAGATAGTGCTTTATCCGCTTCCACTTTTGCCACCTTTGATGGGAAGGTACCAATTCCCACTTCCTGTAGACCTCGCCATAGTGAGGTCTCCTGGAAATTTCACCCCTCTCCTCTGGGTCATTCAGAAAGCACAACATGCTTCACACATGTGCAGTAGGAAACAGCAAAGGCTTCACTGCCCATTTCCCTTAGTCAAGATGGCAGTGAAAGCACCCGAGAGGCAATTGAAAAACCAAGGCACTGCTGAGATTTGAACTTAGGATCTCCTGTTTACTAGACAGGCGCTTTAACCAACTAAGCCACAGCACCTTATTACTGACATCTTGATGGTGGTAAAAATATAGTAAACTCAGTAAATAAGCATATCTTTTGACTTCCAGTAATAGAATAGGGCAAGAAGATTACTTTAGTGAGATTTTTTGGCAGAAATTTGTCATGTTTCTATAAATTCAGAGGGTAAATGTTTTAGAACTTAGTAGTTTGTTGATTAATGTTCCCCTGCATGATGCACTTTGATGGTAATTTACATGATTATTAGATTGTATTACCTTTATACTGTAACTCTTAAAAATGTATCACCAGTTTCCCTACTGGAATCGTCCCAGTGCTGCTGTCCCAGAGAAACAGCTTTTACTTTCAGTATTCAGAGATATTGTCAACAATGCAGTTGAGGACTGTAGACTCAGTGGTCGGCCAAGGAAACTTAATGCAGCAGATGAAAGACACATCATGCTTACGTCCCTTCCACATCAGATGTTCAGCAGTGCCATTAGCACACAAATGGGGGAAACCGGTTGGATCCAGGTAGACCTATCTACTGTTCCGAGAAGTCTGGCCCAATGATGTACATGGCTCCACCCACTATTTTAAAATGAGGAGTAATCCTCTTATTTTTTGAACATATGATGGAAAGAAACATGTAAATACCTTCTATTTTATGAATGTTTTTTGTTGTACACACTAATTAGAGTGAAGACTTTTTGATCATCATAACCTGTATGGTTTTACTCCATTTATCTTCCAAAGGATATTAGTATTTGATATAGCAGCAGTTAAATTGAAGTAAGATAAGGGTTTGATCAACATACAATGCAACCTGTGAAGGTCGAGCTGTTAAGATTTTTGCTCTTTTGGTGAGGCCTCTGAGGAAGTCAATGGTCGAAACATGTCAGGTATGCTAGAGCCAGTGTTTCAGATAGTTTTTACTTTGTTGTATATAAACATATACATTTATTTACAATTCATGAATTTAACTGTCACAAATTGAAGAAATAACAAAACAATTCTTGTCATCAAGCTGTGATGGCCGAGCGGTTAAGGCGTTGGACTTGAAATCCAATGGGGTCTCCCCGCGCAGGTTCAAATCCTGCTCACAGCGCACTCCCTTTTATTTGATGGAATGAGACATAATCCTTTTATTTTTTTGATATATGATGGAATAAGACATGTAAATACCTTCTATTTTATGAATTTGTTTTGTTGTACACACTAATTAGAGTGAAGGCCTTTTGATGACCATAACCTGTATAGTTATACTCCATTTATCTTCCAAAGGATATTAATATTTGATACAGCAGCAGCAGTTAAATTGAAGTAAGATAAGGGTTTGATCAACATACAATGCAACCTGTGAAGGTCGAGCTGTTAAGACCTTTGCTCTTTTGCTGAGTCCTCTGAGGAAGTCAATGGTCGAAACATGTCAGGTATGCTAGAGCCAGTGTTTCAGATAGTTTTTTCTTTGTTGTATATAAACATATAAGAATGGATCAACTATAGCAATTTGGATAGTACTGTGAACTGTGCAATGCAATACTGCCATCACTGGTGACTGAATGCTACTACGGTAATTGAAGTCTTGGGTTAAAAAGTAAAATCCAATATATATTAAATAAGTTATATTAAATATTATTATGGTGTTACCAAGATTCATTCCTTATTTAGATACATATGGAGTTATTAAATGGACATGTAATAGATGAGAGTATGGATAAATTATTATGTTGTTTTATGATACTCTTAAATATGGAGATATCATCATTTAATTTTAATATACTGGTTGACCAAGAGGTGTCACCCTATGACATCACCAGTTAATGAATAAGATGTTCCAACCAATGGGGATCATGTTACTCCCTCTGGGTTTAACTTATGGTAATTTTATTAGTCCTTTGTTCTATACCATATAAAAAGAAAAAGCCCAGATGACACAGGACACATGACATTTGCCCAATATACATCACACATACAACATACACGCTACTACAGCCATGCATAGACTCATCTACACAGACTCCATTTCGCTCCATCATGTATCTGAAACTTTGAGGGACTCCAAACGAAACTCCTCCCTAATTGACCGCCATCTTGGAAAGGCAGCCATCTTAAGGACTCTGGTAACGACCGTTCTAAGCTAGCAGCCATTTTAAATATGGTAAATATGCCTTGCTAATTATTTGATTATTATTCAATATTGTTTATGTACTTCCTTAAATGTTTTACATTACATATTAAAGGGTAACAAGAGTACAATCCCAGCCGTATAAACCATATGTAGATTTTTCTCTAAAAAGCTGATTTTTGTTTTATAACATTTTTAATAATATCAGATTTAGCGCATATTGGCGTATTAGTCTCACGGTTTGCATAGCCTATTCTCGCTTCATCTGCAGTGGAGTGACTATCAGACTGTGCATTGCACAGACAATTGTGGTCTGATTATATAGGACATTCATTTATGGTTTATACTATACCTGGAGAAAACGTAATCTTGCTTTATTTTTACTTCCATTATTGAGCTACCAATCACATTGCATTAATTGTTTGAAGTTTGTATTTTTGTGAAGTTATTTTTTTTGTGTCATCTCAAGTTTGATCATTTATTGTGATTACATGTCGGGTGAATAAATACTCTTATACAGTGCCTTGCGAAAGTATTCGGCCCCCTTGAACTTTGCGACCTTTTGCCACATTTCAGGCTTCAAACATAAAGATATAAAACTGTAATTTTTTGTGAAGAATCAACAAGTGGGACGCAATCATGAAGTGGAACGAAATTTATTGGATATTTCAAACTTTGTTAACAAATAAAAAACTGAAAAATTGGGCGTGCAAAATGATTATGCCACCCCAGACCACACGTATATTATCTGTGGCCTTTTTTCTCTTTTTTCTTTTTATTCAAAGGCGGTAGCGGTTCAATCTCCTCTATTGCTGGACGTTATATGAATCCCCGTTGTCTGGTATTGCCTGGTCCAGTCTTCCCCACATTAAGAGGACGCATCTGTCTGGACCCTTGTCCAGGAGTGAGAGCACTCCCCGGAGGGATTTGCAGACCATAATATCAGTTGTTGACTTTCTAATTGTGCCCCAGATTTTATGATAGCGGTGAGTGTTTGACATCACGCCTCTACTAAAACAATGAAACATGTACTACGTCATGTCCAACTATGATATGTTTTTCTCTTATGTGATGTCTAAGAAAGAAGAAAATATATATGATGTTATATTTACAATATGTTATTTGTACCTAGAACCTGTACGGAAGTCACCAGCACTCATGGTCCCTGAAGAAGCCCACAGAGTTGGCGAAACATGTTGGACCTGTGTGACCCTTTTTACTCTAGGACATGGTTCTCAATCTTTTATATTGCATGAATTCTAGTGTTTGTATTGATGCCTATGCATCTATGTTGTTTATCTCTTTTAATGTGCATACATATACCAATCAAATTACTGTATTTTAAATAGCTGTTCCTATATCATTTATCTATCTATGCCAATTGACCTCCGCCTTCAAAGTCCCACGTTGGATGTATCCTTTTTACATACACGGGTCCCTGTGGGGCCGACTCAGGCTCTGATGTATTGGAACACCAACACCTTTTTCTATGTAGCTAAATACATTTTGGCCTAAATATATGACAAAAATTGAATATATTGGATATTTTTTAACTGTCAAAGTAGAAAAATATTGTTATTTTTTCAAAATTGTCGCATTTTTTTTATTAATATCGTAAAAAATGAAAAGCGCAGTGGTGATCAAATAACACCAAAAGAAAGCTCTGTTTGTGGGAAAAAAAAGACGTAAATTTTGTTTGGGTACGGTGTTGCATGACCGCGCAATTGTCATTTAAAGTCGCACAGTGCCGAATCGCAAAAAGTGGCCTGGACGTAAAGCAGGAAAATCCTCCGGTGGTAAAGTGGTTAAATTGCTTTCAGGGGGATTTTCCGTAGCCCTGATTTTGGTCACTCTCTCCTGTAACAGCTTTTTGTGATATTGTAAACATATAGATGGGGACAAGCAAATGTTGTTCATACATTTAAACTATGGGTTACAGCCAGCAGGCTTCCGGCCCAAACTCTCTCTGGTGTGAGTTGTACTCCTACGGAAGTAATCAAGAATTGTCTCTACTGTGGCATACCCACTCATTTAGTCCAGCTCATGGCCCCGCTCCTCCTGACCTTACCAAGTGCTTCTTTTGGAATTGGTCACTGATGGCAGGGCCGGGAATAGGGGTGGGCACTGTAATATCATGTGAAGTTCAGTGGCACCCCAAGGAGATGGGGGGGAGGGGATTTGTGTTGGGAGGGGTAATAAGGAGGGGTGGCAGGAAGTACTAGAAATTGTACTAGGAGGGAAACTTTGGGAAGGTGTGCTAGGGGTCATGATTTGGGGGGATTTGTTTTGAAAGGCTTATATTTTAAAACTGTATGTGGATTTCAATTTTTAACGTTTATACTAACACAAATTTTTACGGTGGAGGGGGGCAGAACTTCCAGGGGACCCCTCCTCCCTACCTTTGACATACAATAGATAGTGCTTTATCCGCTTCCACTTTTGCCACCTTTGATGGGAAGGTACCAATTCCCACTTCCTGTAGACCTCGCCATAGTGAGGTCTCCTGGAAATTTCACCCCTCTCCTCTGGGTCATTCAGAAAGCACAACATGCTTCACACATGTGCAGTAGGAAACAGCAAAGGCTTCACTGCCCATTTCCCTTAGTCAAGATGGCAGTGAAAGCACCCGAGAGGCAATTGAAAAACCAAGGCACTGCTGAGATTTGAACTCAGGATCTCCTGTTTACTAGACAAGCGCTTTAACCAACTAAGCCACAGCACCTTATTACTGACATCTTGATGGTGGTAAAAATATAGTAAACTCAGTAAATAAGCATATCTTTTGACTTCCAGTAATAGAATAGGGCAAGAAGATTACTTTAGTGAGATTTTTTGGCAGAAATTTGTCATGTTTCTATAAATTCAGAGGGTAAATGTTTTAGAACTTAGTAGTTTGTTGATTAATGTTCCCCTGCATGATGCACTTTGATGGTAATTTACATGATTATTAGATTGTATTACCTTTATACTGTAACTCTTAAAAATGTATCACCAGTTTCCCTACTGGAATCGTCCCAGTGCTGCTGTCCCAGAGAAACAGCTTTTACTTTCAGTATTCAGAGATATTGTCAACAATGCAGTTGAGGACTGTAGACTCAGTGGTCGGCCAAGGAAACTTAATGCAGCAGATGAAAGACACATCATGCTTACGTCCCTTCCACATCAGATGTTCAGCAGTGCCATTAGCACACAAATGGGGGAAACCGGTTGGATCCAGGTAGACCTATCTACTGTTCCGAGAAGTCTGGCCCAATGATGTACATGGCTCCACCCACTATTTTAAAATGAGGAGTAATCCTCTTATTTTTTGAACATATGATGGAAAGAAACATGTAAATACCTTCTATTTTATGAATGTTTTTTGTTGTACACACTAATTAGAGTGAAGACTTTTTGATCATCATAACCTGTATGGTTTTACTCCATTTATCTTCCAAAGGATATTAGTATTTGATATAGCAGCAGTTAAATTGAAGTAAGATAAGGGTTTGATCAACATACAATGCAACCTGTG
Organism: Pelophylax lessonae; assembly: GCF_965119305.1. Classification (NCBI taxonomy): domain Eukaryota; kingdom Metazoa; phylum Chordata; class Amphibia; order Anura; family Ranidae; genus Pelophylax; species Pelophylax lessonae. Next base: position 628,537,274 of record NC_138771.1, read on the forward strand.
AAGGTCGAGCTGTTAAGATTTTTGCTCTTTTGGTGAGGCCTCTGAGGAAGTCAATGGTCGAAACATGTCAGGTATGCTAGAGCCAGTGTTTCAGATAGTTTTTACTTTGTTGTATATAAACATATACATTTATTTACAATTCATGAATTTAACTGTCACAAATTGAAGAAATAACAAAACAATTCTTGTCATCAAGCTGTGATGGCCGAGCGGTTAAGGCGTTGGACTTGAAATCCAATGGGGTCTCCCCGCGCAGGTTCAAATCCTGCTCACAGCGCACTCCCTTTTATTTGATGGAATGAGACATAATCCTTTTATTTTTTTGATATATGATGGAATAAGACATGTAAATACCTTCTATTTTATGAATTTGTTTTGTTGTACACACTAATTAGAGTGAAGGCCTTTTGATGACCATAACCTGTATAGTTATACTCCATTTATCTTCCAAAGGATATTAATATTTGATACAGCAGCAGCAGTTAAATTGAAGTAAGATAAGGGTTTGATCAACATACAATGCAACCTGTGAAGGTCGAGCTGTTAAGACCTTTGCTCTTTTGCTGAGTCCTCTGAGGAAGTCAATGGTCGAAACATGTCAGGTATGCTAGAGCCAGTGTTTCAGATAGTTTTTTCTTTGTTGTATATAAACATATAAGAATGGATCAACTATAGCAATTTGGATAGTACTGTGAACTGTGCAATGCAATACTGCCATCACTGGTGACTGAATGCTACTACGGTAATTGAAGTCTTGGGTTAAAAAGTAAAATCCAATATATATTAAATAAGTTATATTAAATATTATTATGGTGTTACCAAGATTCATTCCTTATTTAGATACATATGGAGTTATTAAATGGACATGTAATAGATGAGAGTATGGATAAATTATTATGTTGTTTTATGATACTCTTAAATATGGAGATATCATCATTTAATTTTAATATACTGGTTGACCAAGAGGTGTCACCCTATGACATCACCAGTTAATGAATAAGATGTTCCAACCAATGGGGATCATGTTACTCCCTCTGGGTTTAACTTATGGTAATTTTATTAGTCCTTTGTTCTATACCATATAAAAAGAAAAAGCCCAGATGACACAGGACACATGACATTTGCCCAATATACATCACACATACAACATACACTCTACTACAGCCATGCATAGACTCATCTACACAGACTCCATTTCGCTCCATCATGTATCTGAAACTTTGAGGGACTCCAAACGAAACTCCTCCCTAATTGACCGCCATCTTGGAAAGGCAGCCATCTTAAGGACTCTGGTAACGACCGTTCTAAGCTAGCAGCCATTTTAAATATGGTAAATATGCCTTGCTAATTATTTGATTATTATTCAATATTGTTTATGTACTTCCTTAAATGTTTTACATTACATATTAAAGGGTAACAAGAGTACAATCCCAGCCGTATAAACCATATGTAGATTTTTCTCTAAAAAGCTGATTTTTGTTTTATAACATTTTTAATAATATCAGATTTAGCGCATATTGGCGTATTAGTCTCACGGTTTGCATAGCCTATTCTCGCTTCATCTGCAGTGGAGTGACTATCAGACTGTGCATTGCACAGACAATTGTGGTCTGATTATATAGGACATTCATTTATGGTTTATACTATACCTGGAGAAAACGTAATCTTGCTTTATTTTTACTTCCATTATTGAGCTACCAATCACATTGCATTAATTGTTTGAAGTTTGTATTTTTGTGAAGTTATTTTTTTTGTGTCATCTCAAGTTTGATCATTTATTGTGATTACATGTCGGGTGAATAAATACTCTTATACAGTGCCTTGCGAAAGTATTCGGCCCCCTTGAACTTTGCGACCTTTTGCCACATTTCAGGCTTCAAACATAAAGATATAAAACTGTAATTTTTTGTGAAGAATCAACAAGTGGGACGCAATCATGAAGTGGAACGAAATTTATTGGATATTTCAAACTTTGTTAACAAATAAAAAACTGAAAAATTGGGCGTGCAAAATGATTATGCCACCCCAGACCACACGTATATTATCTGTGGCCTTTTTTCTCTTTTTTCTTTTTATTCAAAGGCGGTAGCGGTTCAATCTCCTCTATTGCTGGACGTTATATGAATCCCCGTTGTCTGGTATTGCCTGGTCCAGTCTTCCCCACATTAAGAGGACGCATCTGTCTGGACCCTTGTCCAGGAGCGAGAGCACTCCCCGGAGGGATTTGCAGACCATAATATCAGTTGTTGACTTTCTAATTGTGCCCCAGATTTTATGATAGCGGTGAGTGTTTGACATCACGCCTCTACTAAAACAATGAAACATGTACTACGTCATGTCCAACTATGATATGTTTTTCTCTTATGTGATGTCTAAGAAAGAAGAAAATATATATGATGTTATATTTACAATATGTTATTTGTACCTAGAACCTGTACGGAAGTCACCAGCACTCATGGTCCCTGAAGAAGCCCACAGAGTCGGCGAAACATGTTGGACCTGTGTGACCCTTTTTACTCTAGGACATGGTTCTCAATCTTTTATATTGCATGAATTCTAGTGTTTGTATTGATGCCTATGCATCTATGTTGTTTATCTCTTTTAATGTGCATACATATACCAATCAAATTACTGTATTTTAAATAGCTGTTCCTATATCATTTATCTATCTATGCCAATTGACCTCCGCCTTCAAAGTCCCACGTTGGATGTATCCTTTTTACATACACGGGTCCCTGTGGGGCCGACTCAGGCTCTGATGTATTGGAACACCAACACCTTTTTCTATGTAGCTAAATACATTTTGGCCTAAATATATGACAAAAATTGAATATATTGGATATTTTTTAACTGTCAAAGTAGAAAAATATTGTTATTTTTTCAAAATTGTCGCATTTTTTTTATTAATATCGTAAAAAATGAAAAGCGCAGTGGTGATCAAATAACACCAAAAGAAAGCTCTGTTTGTGGGAAAAAAAAGACGTAAATTTTGTTTGGGTACGGTGTTGCATGACCGCGCAATTGTCATTTAAAGTCGCACAGTGCCGAATCGCAAAAAGTGGCCTGGACGTAAAGCAGGAAAATCCTCCGGTGGTAAAGTGGTTAAATTGCTTTCAGGGGGATTTTCCGTAGCCCTGATTTTGGTCACTCTCTCCTGTAACAGCTTTTTGTGATATTGTAAACATATAGATGGGGACAAGCAAATGTTGTTCATACATTTAAACTATGGGTTACAGCCAGCAGGCTTCCGGCCCAAACTCTCTCTGGTGTGAGTTGTACTCCTACGGAAGTAATCAAGAATTGTCTCTACTGTGGCATACCCACTCATTTAGTCCAGCTCATGGCCCCGCTCCTCCTGACCTTACCAAGTGCTTCTTTTGGAATTGGTCACTGATGGCAGGGCCGGGATTAGGGGTGGGCACTGTAATATCATGTGAAGTTCAGTGGCACCCCAAGGAGATGGGGGGGAGGGGATTTGTGTTGGGAGGGGTAATAAGGAGGGGTGGCAGGAAGTACTAGAAATTGTTCTAGGAGGGAAACTTTGGGAAGGTGTGCTAGGGGTCATGATTTGGGGGGATTTGTTTTGAAAGGCTTATATTTTAAAACTGTATGTGGATTTCAATTCTTAACGTTTATACTAACACAAATTTTTACGGTGGAGGGGGGCAGAACTTCCAGGGGACCCCTCCTCCCTACCTTTGACATACAATAGATAGTGCTTTATCCGCTTCCACTTTTGCCACCTTTGATGGGAAGGTACCAATTCCCACTTCCTGTAGACCTCGCCATAGTGAGGTCTCCTGGAAATTTCACCCCTCTCCTCTGGGTCATTCAGAAAGCACAACATGCTTCACACATGTGCAGTAGGAAACAGCAAAGGCTTCACTGCCCATTTCCCTTAGTCAAGATGGCAGTGAAAGCACCCGAGAGGCAATTGAAAAACCAAGGCACTGCTGAGATTTGAACTCAGGATCTCCTGTTTACTAGACAGGCGCTTTAACCAACTAAGCCACAGCACCTTATTACTGACATCTTGATGGTGGTAAAAATATAGTAAACTCAGTAAATAAGCATATCTTTTGACTTCCAGTAATAGAATAGGGCAAGAAGATTACTTTAGTGAGATTTTTTGGCAGAAATTTGTCATGTTTCTATAAATTCAGAGGGTAAATGTTTTAGAACTTAGTAGTTTGTTGATTAATGTTCCCCTGCATGATGCACTTTGATGGTAATTTACATGATTATTAGATTGTATTACCTTTATACTGTAACTCTTAAAAATGTATCACCAGTTTCCCTACTGGAATCGTCCCAGTGCTGCTGTCCCAGAGAAACAGCTTTTACTTTCAGTATTCAGAGATATTGTCAACAATGCAGTTGAGGACTGTAGACTCAGTGGTCGGCCAAGGAAACTTAATGCAGCAGATGAAAGACACATCATGCTTACGTCCCTTCCACATCAGATGTTCAGCAGTGCCATTAGCACACAAATGGGGGAAACCGGTTGGATCCAGGTAGACCTATCTACTGTTCCGAGAAGTCTGGCCCAATGATGTACATGGCTCCACCCACTATTTTAAAATGAGGAGTAATCCTCTTATTTTTTGAACATATGATGGAAAGAAACATGTAAATACCTTCTATTTTATGAATGTTTTTTGTTGTACACACTAATTAGAGTGAAGACTTTTTGATCATCATAACCTGTATGGTTTTACTCCATTTATCTTCCAAAGGATATTAGTATTTGATATAGCAGCAGTTAAATTGAAGTAAGATAAGGGTTTGATCAACATACAATGCAACCTGTGAAGGTCGAGCTGTTAAGATTTTTGCTCTTTTGGTGAGGCCTCTGAGGAAGTCAATGGTCGAAACATGTCAGGTATGCTAGAGCCAGTGTTTCAGATAGTTTTTACTTTGTTGTATATAAACATATACATTTATTTACAATTCATGAATTTAACTGTCACAAATTGAAGAAATAACAAAACAATTCTTGTCATCAAGCTGTGATGGCCGAGCGGTTAAGGCGTTGGACTTGAAATCCAATGGGGTCTCCCCGCGCAGGTTCAAATCCTGCTCACAGCGCACTCCCTTTTATTTTTTGAATATTTGATGGAATGAGACATAATCCTTTTATTTTTTTGATATATGATGGAATAAGACATGTAAATACCTTCTATTTTATGAATTTGTTTTGTTGTACACACTAATTAGAGTGAAGGCCTTTTGATGACCATAACCTGTATAGTTATACTCCATTTATCTTCCAAAGGATATTAATATTTGATACAGCAGCAGCAGTTAAATTGAAGTAAGATAAGGGTTTGATCAACATACAATGCAACCTGTGAAGGTCGAGCTGTTAAGACCTTTGCTCTTTTGCTGAGTCCTCTGAGGAAGTCAATGGTCGAAACATGTCAGGTATGCTAGAGCCAGTGTTTCAGATAGTTTTTTCTTTGTTGTATATAAACATATAAGAATGGATCAACTATAGCAATTTGGATAGTACTGTGAACTGTGCAATGCAATACTGCCATCACTGGTGACTGAATGCTACTACGGTAATTGAAGTCTTGGGTTAAAAAGTAAAATCCAATATATATTAAATAAGTTATATTAAATATTATTATGGTGTTACCAAGATTCATTCCTTATTTAGATACATATGGAGTTATTAAATGGACATGTAATAGATGAGAGTATGGATAAATTATTATGTTGTTTTATGATACTCTTAAATATGGAGATATCATCATTTAATTTTATTATACTGGTTGACCAAGAGGTGTCACCCTATGACATCACCAGTTAATGAATAAGATGTTCCAACCAATGGGGATCATGTTACTCCCTCTGGGTTTAACTTATGGTAATTTTATTAGTCCTTTGTTCTATACCATATAAAAAGAAAAAGCCCAGATGACACAGGACACATGACATTTGCCCAATATACATCACACATACAACATACACGCTACTACAGCCATGCATAGACTCATCTACACAGACTCCATTTCGCTCCATCATGTATCTGAAACTTTGAGGGACTCCAAACGAAACTCCTCCCTAATTGACCGCCATCTTGGAAAGGCAGCCATCTTAAGGACTCTGGTAACGACCGTTCTAAGCTAGCAGCCATTTTAAATATGGTAAATATGCCTTGCTAATTATTTGATTATTATTCAATATTGTTTATGTACTTCCTTAAATGTTTTACATTACATATTAAAGGGTAACAAGAGTACAATCCCAGCCGTATAAACCATATGTAGATTTTTCTCTAAAAAGCTGATTTTTGTTTTATAACATTTTTAATAATATCAGATTTAGCGCATATTGGCGTATTAGTCTCACGGTTTGCATAGCCTATTCTCGCTTCATCTGCAGTGGAGTGACTATCAGACTGTGCATTGCACAGACAATTGTGGTCTGATTATATAGGACATTCATTTATGGTTTATACTATACCTGGAGAAAACGTAATCTTGCTTTATTTTTACTTCCATTATTGAGCTACCAATCACATTGCATTAATTGTTTGAAGTTTGTATTTTTGTGAAGTTATTTTTTTTGTGTCATCTCAAGTTTGATCATTTATTGTGATTACATGTCGGGTGAATAAATACTCTTATACAGTGCCTTGCGAAAGTATTCGGCCCCCTTGAACTTTGCGACCTTTTGCCACATTTCAGGCTTCAAACATAAAGATATAAAACTGTAATTTTTTGTGAAGAATCAACAAGTGGGACGCAATCATGAAGTGGAACGAAATTTATTGGATATTTCAAACTTTGTTAACAAATAAAAAACTGAAAAATTGGGCGTGCAAAATGATTATGCCACCCCAGACCACACGTATATTATCTGTGGCCTTTTTTCTCTTTTTTCTTTTTATTCAAAGGCGGTAGCGGTTCAATCTCCTCTATTGCTGGACGTTATATGAATCCCCGTTGTCTGGTATTGCCTGGTCCAGTCTTCCCCACATTAAGAGGACGCATCTGTCTGGACCCTTGTCCAGGAGCGAGAGCACTCCCCGGAGGGATTTGCAGACCATAATATCAGTTGTTGACTTTCTAATTGTGCCCCAGATTTTATGATAGCGGTGAGTGTTTGACATCACGCCTCTACTAAAACAATGAAACATGTACTACGTCATGTCCAACTATGATATGTTTTTCTCTTATGTGATGTCTAAAAAAGAAGAAAATATATATGATGTTATATTTACAATATGTTATTTGTACCTAGAACCTGTACGGAAGTCACCAGCACTCATGGTCCCTGAAGAAGCCCACAGAGTCGGCGAAACATGTTGGACCTGTGTGACCCTATGACTCTAGGACATGGTTCTCAATCTTTTATATTGCATGAATTCTAGTGTTTGTATTGATGCCTATGCATCTATGTTGTTTATCTCTTTTAATGTGCATACATATACCAATCAAATTACTGTATTTTAAATAGCTGTTCCTATATCATTTATCTATCTATGCCAATTGACCTCCGCCTTCAAAGTCCCACGTTGGATGTATCCTTTTTACATACACGGGTCCCTGTGGGGCCGACTCAGGCTCTGATGTATTGGAACACCAACACCTTTTTCTATGTAGCTAAATACATTTTGGCCTAAATATATGACAAAAATTGAATATATTGGATATTTTTTAACTGTCAAAGTAGAAAAATATTGTTATTTTTTCAAAATTGTCGCATTTTTTTTATTAATATCGTAAAAAATGAAAAGCGCAGTGGTGATCAAATAACACCAAAAGAAAGCTCTGTTTGTGGGAAAAAAAAGACGTAAATTTTGTTTGGGTACGGTGTTGCATGACCGCGCAATTGTCATTTAAAGTCGCACAGTGCCGAATCGCAAAAAGTGGCCTGGACGTAAAGCAGGAAAATCCTCCGGTGGTAAAGTGGTTAAATTGCTTTCAGGGGGATTTTCCGTAGCCCTGATTTTGGTCACTCTCTCCTGTAACAGCTTTTTGTGATATTGTAAACATATAGATGGGGACAAGCAAATGTTGTTCATACATTTAAACTATGGGTTACAGCCAGCAGGCTTCCGGCCCAAACTCTCTCTGGTGTGAGTCGTACTCCTACGGAAGTAATCAAGAATTGTCTCTACTGTGGCATACCCACTCATTTAGTCCAGCTCATGGCCCCGCTCCTCCTGACCTTACCAAGTGCTTCTTTTGGAATTGGTCACTGATGGCAGGGCCGGGATTAGGGGTGGGCACTGTAATATCATGTGAAGTTCAGTGGCGCCCCAAGGAGATGGGGGGGAGGGGATTTGTGTTGGGAGGGGTAATAAGGAGGGGTGGCAGGAAGTACTAGAAATTGTTCTAGGAGGGAAACTTTGGGAAGGTGTGCTAGGGGTCATGATTTGGGGGGATTTGTTTTGAAAGGCTTATATTTTAAAACTGTATGTGGATTTCAATTTTTAACGTTTATACTAACACAAATTTTTACGGTGGAGGGGGGCAGAACTTCCAGGGGACCCCTCCTCCCTACCTTTGACATACAATAGATAGTGCTTTATCCGCTTCCACTTTTGCCACCTTTGATGGGAAGGTACCAATTCCCACTTCCTGTAGACCTCGCCATAGTGAGGTCTCCTGGAAATTTCACCCCTCTCCTCTGGGTCATTCAGAAAGCACAACATGCTTCACACATGTGCAGTAGGAAACAGCAAAGGCTTCACTGCCCATTTCCCTTAGTCAAGATGGCAGTGAAAGCACCCGAGAGGCAATTGAAAAACCAAGGCACTGCTGAGATTCGAACTCAGGATCTCCTGTTTACTAGACAGGCTCTTTAACCAACTAAGCCACAGCACCTTATTACTGACATCTTGATGGTGGTAAAAATATAGTAAACTCAGTAAATAAGCATATCTTTTGACTTCCAGTAATAGAATAGGGCAAGAAGATTACTTTAGTGAGATTTTTTGGCAGAAATTTGTCATGTTTCTATAAATTCAGAGGGTAAATGTTTTAGAACTTAGTAGTTTGTTGATTAATGTTCCCCTGCATGATGCACTTTGATGGTAATTTACATGATTATTAGATTGTATTACCTTTATACTGTAACTCTTAAAAATGTATCACCAGTTTCCCTACTGGAATCGTCCCAGTGCTGCTGTCCCAGAGAAACAGCTTTTACTTTCAGTATTCAGAGATATTGTCAACAATGCAGTTGAGGACTGTAGACTCAGTGGTCGGCCAAGGAAACTTAATGCAGCAGATGAAAGACACATCATGCTTACGTCCCTTCCACATCAGATGTTCAGCAGTGCCATTAGCACACAAATGGGGGAAACCGGTTGGATCCAGGTAGACCTATCTACTGTTCCGAGAAGTCTGGCCCAATGATGTACATGGCTCCACCCACTATTTTAAAATGAGGAGTAATCCTCTTATTTTTTGAACATATGATGGAAAGAAACATGTAAATACCTTCTATTTTATGAATGTTTTTTGTTGTACACACTAATTAGAGTGAAGACTTTTTGATCATCATAACCTGTATGGTTTTACTCCATTTATCTTCCAAAGGATATTAGTATTTGATATAGCAGCAGTTAAATTGAAGTAAGATAAGGGTTTGATCAACATACAATGCAACCTGTGAAGGTCGAGCTGTTAAGATTTTTGCTCTTTTGGTGAGGCCTCTGAGGAAGTCAATGGTCGAAACATGTCAGGTATGCTAGAGCCAGTGTTTCAGATAGTTTTTACTTTGTTGTATATAAACATATACATTTATTTACAATTCATGAATTTAACTGTCACAAATTGAAGAAATAACAAAACAATTCTTGTCATCAAGCTGTGATGGCCGAGCGGTTAAGGCGTTGGACTTGAAATCCAATGGGGTCTCCCCGCGCAGGTTCAAATCCTGCTCACAGCGCACTCCCTTTTATTTTTTGAATATTTGATGGAATGAGACATAATCCTTTTATTTTTTTGATATATGATGGAATAAGACATGTAAATACCTTCTATTTTATGAATTTGTTTTGTTGTACACACTAATTAGAGTGAAGGCCTTTTGATGACCATAACCTGTATAGTTATACTCCATTTATCTTCCAAAGGATATTAATATTTGATACAGCAGCAGCAGTTAAATTGAAGTAAGATAAGGGTTTGATCAACATACAATGCAACCTGTGAAGGTCGAGCTGTTAAGACCTTTGCTCTTTTGCTGAGTCCTCTGAAGAAGTCAATGGTCGGAACATGTCAGGTATGCTAGAGCCAGTGTTTCAGATAGTTTTTTCTTTGTTGTATATAAACATATAAGAATGGATCAACTATAGCAATTTGGATAGTACTGTGAACTGTGCAATGCAATACTGCCATCACTGGTGACTGAATGCTACTACGGTAATTGAAGTCTTGGGTTAAAAAGTTAAATCCAATATATATTAAATAAGTTATATTAAATATTATTATGGTGTTACCAAGATTCATTCCTTATTTAGATACATATGGAGTATGAGAGTATGGATAAATTATTATGTTGTTTTATGATACTCTTAAATATGGAGATATCATCATTTAATTTTAATATACTGGTTGACCAAGAGGTGTCACCCTATGACATCACCAGTTAATGAATAAGATGTTCCAACCAATGGGGATCATGTTACTCCCTCTGGGTTTAACTTATGGTAATTTTATTAGTCCTTTGTTCTATACCATATAAAAAGAAAAAGCCCAGATGACACAGGACACATGACATGTGCCCAATATACATCACACATACAACATACACACTTCTACAGCCATGCATAGACTCATCTACACAGACTCCATTTCGCTCCATCATGTATCTGAAACTTTGAGGGACTCCAAACGAAACTCCTCCCTAATTGACCGCCATCTTGGAAAGGCAGCCATCTTAAGGACTCTGGTAACGACCGTTCTAAGCTAGCAGCCATTTTAAATATGGTAAATATGCCTTGCTAATTATTTGATTATTATTCAATATTGTTTATGTACTTCCTTAAATGTTTTACATTACATATTAAAGGGTAACAAGAGTACAATCCCAGCCGTATAAACCATATGTAGATTTTTCTCTAAAAAGCTGATTTTTGTTTTTATAACATTTTTAATAATATCAGATTTAGCGCATATTGGCGTATTAGTCTCACGGTTTGCGTAGCCTATTCTCGCTTCATCTGCAGTGGAGTGACTATCAGACTGTGCATTGCACAGACAATTGTGGTCTGATTATATAGGACATTCATTTATGGTTTATACTATACCTGGAGAAAACGTGATCTTGCTTTATTTTTACTTCCATTATTGAGCTACCAATCACATTGCATTAATTGTTTGAAGTTTGTATTTTTGTGAAGTTATTTTTTTTGTGTCATCTCAAGTTTGATCATTTATTGTGATAACATGTCGGGTGAATAAATACTCTTATACAGTGCCTTGCGAAAGTATTCGGCCCCCTTGAACTTTGCGACCTTTTGCCACATTTCAGGCTTCAAACATAAAGATATAAAACTGTAATTTTTTGTGAAGAATCAACAAGTGGGACACAATCATGAAGTGGAACGAAATTTATTGGATATTTCAAACTTTGTTAACAAATAAAAAACTGAAAAATTGGGCGTGCAAAATGATTATGCCACCCCAGACCACACGTATATTATCTGTGGCCTTTTTTCTCTTTTTTCTTTTTATTCAAAGGCGGTAGCGGTTCAATCTCCTCTATTGCTGGCTGTTATATGAATCCCTGTTGTCTGGTATTGCCTGGTCCAGTCTTCCCCACATTAAGAGGACGCATCTGTCTGGACCCTTGTCCAGGAGTGAGAGCACTCCCCGGAGGGATTTGCAGACCATACTATCAGTTGTTGACTTTCTAATTGTGCCCCAGATTTTATGATAGCGGTGAGTGTTTGACATCACACCTCTACTAAAACAATGAAACATGTACTACGTCATGTCCAACTATGATATGTTTTTCTCTTATGTGATGTCTAAGAAAGAAGAAAATATATATGATGTTATATTTACAATATGTTATTTGTACCTAGAACCTGTACGGAGGTCACCAGCACTCATGGTCCCTGAAGAAGCCCACAGAGTCGGCGAAACATGTTGGACCTGTGTGACCCTATGACTCTAGGACATGGTTCTCAATCTTTTATATTGCATGAATTCTAGTGTTTGTATTGATGCTTATGCATCTATGTTGTTTATCTCTTTTAATGTGCATACATATACCAATCAAATTACTGTATTTTAAATAGATGTTCCTATATCATTTATCTATCTATGCCAATTGACCTCCGCCTTCAAAGTCCCACGTTGGATGTATCCTTTTTACATACACGGGTCCCTGTGGGGCCGACTCAGGCTCTGATGTATTGGAACACCAACACCTTTTTCTATGTAGCTAAATACATTTTGGCCTAAATATATGACAAAAATTGAATATATTGGATATTTTTTAACTGTCAAAGTAGAAAAATATTGTTATTTTTCAAAATTGTCGCATTTTTTTTATTAATGTCGTAAAAAATTAAAAGCGCAGAGGTGATCAAATAACACCAAAAGAAAGCTCTGTTTGTGGGAAAAAAAGGACGTAAATTTTGTTAGGGTACGGTGTTGCATGACCGCGCAATTGTCATTTAAAGTCTCACAGTGCCGAATCGCAAAAAGTGGCCTGGACGTAAAGCAGGAAAATCCTCCGGTGGTAAAGTGGTTAAATTGCTTTCAGGGGGATTTTCTGTAGCCCTGATTTTGGTCACTCTCTCCTGTAACAGCTTTTTGTGATATTGTAAACATATAGATGGGGACAAGCAAATGTTGTTCATACATTTAAACTATGGGTTACAGCCAGCAGGCTTCCGGCCCAAACTCTCTCTGGTGTGAGTCGTACTCCTACGGAAGTAATAAAGAATTGTCTCTACTGTGGCATACCCACTCATTTAGTCCAGCTCATGGCCCCGCTCCTCCTGACCTTACCAAGTGCTTCTTTTGGAATTGGTCACTGATGGCAGGGCCGGGATTAGGGGTGGGCACTGTAATATCATGTGAAGTTCAGTGGCACCCCAAGGAGATGGGGGGGAGGGGATTTGTGTTGGGAGGGGTAATAAGGAGGGGTGGCAGGAAGTACTAGAAATTGTTCTAGGAGGGAAACTTTGGGAAGGTGTTCTAGGGGTCATGATTTGGGGGGATTTGTTTTGAAAGGCTTATATTTTAAAACTGTATGTGGATTTCAATTTTTAACGTTTATACTAACACAAATTTTTACGGTGGAGGGGGGCAGAACTTCCAGGGGACCCCTCCTCCCTACCTTTGACATACAATAGATAGTGCTTTATCCGCTTCCACTTTTGCCACCTTTGATGGGAAGGTACCAATTCCCACTTCCTGTAGACCTCGCCATAGTGAGGTCTCCTGGAAATTTCACCCCTCTCCTCTGGGTCATTCAGAAAGCACAACATGCTTCACACATGTGCAGTAGGAAACAGCAAAGGCTTCACTGCCCATTTCCCTTAGTCAAGATGGCAGTGAAAGCACCCGAGAAGCAGTTGAAAAACCAAGGCACTGCTGAGATTTGTACTCAGGATCTCCTGTTTACTAGACAGGCGCTTTAACCAACTAAGCCACAGCACCTTATTACTGACATCTTGATGGTAGTAAAAATATAGTAAACTCAGTAAATAAGCATATCTTTTGACTTCCAGTAATAGAATAGGGCAAGAAGATTACTTTAGTGAGATTTTTTGGCAGAAATTTGTCATGTTTCTATAAATTCAGAGGGTAAATGTTTTAGAACTTAGTAGTTTGTTGATTAATGTTCCCCTGCATGATGCACTTTGATGGTAATTTACATGATTATTAGATTGTATTACCTTTATACTGTAACTCTTAAAAATGTATCACCAGTTTCCCTACTGGAATCGTCCCAGTGCTGCTGTCCCAGAGAAACAGCTTTTACTTTCAGTATTCAGAGATATTGTCAACAATGCAGTTGAGGACTGTAGACTCAGTGGTCGGCCAAGGAAACTTAATGCAGCAGATGAAAGACACATCATGCTTACGTCCCTTCCACATCAGATGTTCAGCAGTGCCATTAGCACACAAATGGGGGAAACCAGTTGGATCCATGTAGACCTATCTACTGTTCCGAGAAGTCTGGCCCAATGATGTACATGGCTCCACCCACTATTTTAAAATGAGGAGTAATCCTCTTATTTTTTGAACATATGATGGAAAGAGACATGTAAATACCTTCTATTTTATGAATGTTTTTTGTTGTACACACTAATTAGAGTGAAGACTTTTTGATCATCATAACCTGTATGGTTTTACTCCGTTTATCTTCCAAAGGATATTAGTATTTGATATAGCAGCAGTTAAATTGAAGTAAGATAAGGGTTTGATCAACATACAATGCAACCTGTGAAGGTCGAGCTGTTAAGATTTTTGCTCTTTTGGTGAGGCCTCTGAGGAAGTCAATGGTCGAAACATGTCAGGTATGCTAGAGCCAGTGTTTCAGATAGTTTTTACTTTGTTGTATATAAACATATACATTTATTTACAATTCATGAATTTAACTGTCACAAATTGAAGAAATAACAAAACAATTCTTGTCATCAAGCTGTGATGGCCGAGCAGTTAAGGCGTTGGACTTGAAATCCAATTGGGTTTCCCCGCGCAGGTTCAAATCCTGCTCACAGCGCACTCCCTTTTATTTTTTGAATATTTGATGGAATGAGACATAATCCTTTTATTTTTTTGATATATGATGGAATAAGACATGTAAATACCTTCTATTTTATGAATTTGTTTTGTTGTACACACTAATTAGAGTGAAGGCCTTTTGATGACCATAACCTGTATAGTTATACTCCATTTATCTTCCAAAGGATATTAATATTTGATAAAGCAGCAGCAGTTAAATTGAAGTAAGATAAGGGTTTGATCAACATACTGTAACGTTCATGCGTTTTTGGTTTTTGGATGGATTTACAGCTGCAGAATTATTACACTCAGTATCCTTGTAGAGAATCTGTTGAACAACATATCCAACTCTCAGGACTTCATCACCGTGTACAGCCTGTTATATACTATATATATATTAATAGATGTTTAATGGAGGGATAGAGTATATGAGGATATATAGATGAGAGACAGGCTATTATATGGTGAGCACTAGAAGTAGTATAGGAGAGTTGCAGGTGATGGTAAGCAGATAGGTTCTGATGTCAAGTATAGTGCAGATGGTAAGAGGACACAGATGGAGTATACTTTAGACAGAGTAACCTAGTGCAAGGATAGTTCAAGGTAGTCCCAAGAGCTAACAGTCTTATGCAGATGATAGTGAATAGATAGATACAGATAGTCTTGGTAATTGCAGTAGATGACAGTAGGAGATTGGTTAGTAAGAATCCCCTGCGGGGTACTTATCACTTAGATAGGTTAGGAGTAACAGTGTCCATTGGAGAGGGGTGATCCTGTAGCGGGATACTGATCACCAGCGAGGTTTTCAGCTTAGTTCAGCAAGGAAGGTATGTCAGCAGCTCCGACTTCTCAGGCGTAGGTGCGATGAACATGTGGGTTTGAATGAGCGATGAGTGAGAGCAAACCGGCGATTGAAATAGCCGCTCATAGCGGCGCTCGGCAGTGATGTCATCCGGTCTTAAAGGTGTATGCGTCCTTTGTTATACAAGATGGGACGCAAAGAGAGGAGAAATATAGGAACAAGGATACCATAGGTACCGGAACATTACAGTACCCCCCCCCCCCCTTAAGGCCGGCTCCGGAAGGCCTCTAGAACTGGTTTTTCCGGATATTTCGAGTGGAAATTGCGAATCAGTCTAGGGGCATGGATATCGGAGGTATCCAGCCAGGTGTCATCTTGGGGCCCATAATTCTTCCATCGTACAAGATACTGGAGTCTTCTTCTATTGAAACGGGAATCCAAAATTTCTTTTATCTCAAATTCTTCTCCACCCTCCACTTGTACAGGAGGTGGGGGTGAGATAGTAGGCCTTATTCCTTGGTTAGGAACATGGGGCTTCAGTAGGGACACATGGAAGACAGGATGTATCTTGAGGTCTACTGGCAATGTGAGTTGTACTGCAGCTTTTCCAATAAGCTTCTCTATTGGAAAAGGTCCCAGAAATAGAGGTCCAAGTTTTTTACTAGGGATCTTTAGTCTCAGATTTTTTGTAGAAAGCCAAACAAGATCCCCAATGGCATATTGGGGAGAGGGTTTCCTACGGAGGTCGTAGTATTTTTTTTGTTGGCTATGAGCATGAGATATGGTATTGTTGAGTAATCCCAGAGAATCCTTTATCTGGGCAAGATAATCAGATGCTACTGGATTGCTTGATGGTAAGATACGTGGAGGAAGGAGTGTGGGATGAAACCCATAATTCAGGTAAAACGGACTTTGCTTAGTAGTGCTATGAGTAGCGTTGTTATAGGCGAATTCCGCCAGTGGGAGGAGATCTGCCCAATCGTCCTGTAGATACGAAGTATAGCAACGCAGGTACTGTTCAATGCACTGGTTAACTCTCTCTGTCTGTCCGTTGGTCTGAGGGTGGTAGGCAGAAGTAAGGTTACGCTCTATTCGCAGTATCTGACATAGAGCTAGCCAAAACTTTGAGATGAATTGTGAACCACGGTCAGACAGCAGTGTTTTTGGAATACCATGTAACTTAAAGACATGTTTCACAAGTAATTCCGCTGTTTGTTTGGATGAAGGTAGTTTTCGGATAGGGATGAAATGTGCCATCTTGGTCAGATGGTCCACTGATACCAAGATGGTGTTGAATCCTTTGGAAGGTGGTAGTTCCACTATGAAATCTAAGGATACCACTTCCCACGGAACCTGGGGTATCGGTAAACTACAAAGTAATCCTGATGGTTTCGTGTTGTCAATTTTAGACCTTGCACAGATATCACAAGATGAAACGAACTTTTTTACGGTTGTCTTCATGTCTGGCCACCAAAATTGCCTAGTGAGTAGATTGAGAGTTTTAGTCATACCCATATGTCCTGCCATAGGTACATCATGCAACAATTCTAAGATCTTGGTTCGCATAGTAGGGGGTATGTATAATTTATCGTTGTAGTAGAGGAAGCCTTCTGCGTCAGTAGTTAGTTGTGGTGGAGGTGAATCCAACCCTATGCTGTGCAAAATCTCCTCCTTCAGTGAGCGAACGACTCCGATAATACGTTCAAGTGGTATTATAGGAACTGAGGGAACCTCAGTGCAATCTTTCTCGGCTAGTCGTGAGAGTGCATCCGTTTTTTTATTTTTGTCTGCGGGCGTGTAAGTTACTAAAAAATTAAATCTCAGAAAGAATAACGACTACCGTACCTGCCGGTGGGAAAGAGTTCTATTAGTCTGAAGGTATTGGAGGTTTTTGTGATCAGTATATATCAAAATTGGCAATTGAGTGCCCTCAAGTAGATGTCTCCAATTCTCTAATGCCAGTTTTATGGCTAATAACTCCTTCTCACCTACTGGGTAGTTCACCTCGGGGCTACTTAATGACTTTGAAAAGAAAGCAACTGGGTGAAGAGGTGAGGTGTTTGTTGGTCGTTGTGAGAGTATTGCTCCTACTGCCATATTAGACGCATCTACCTCCAAGATGTATTGAAGGGATGGGTCTGGATGGCGTAGTATGGGGGCAGTAGTAAAGCTTGATTTCAGCAGAGAGAATGCTCCATTTGCTTCTTTTGACCAATTAAATCGTCTCTTCGTGCTTGTAAGTTGTGTGAGAGGTTTCACAATCGCAGAGAAGTTTTTAATGAATTTCCTATAGTAATTAAAGAATCCTAGGAACCTTTGTAATGCTTTGCGAGTGGTTGGCACAGGCCAATCCAGAATGCAGGATATTTTGCTCATGTCCATTTTGATTCCACTTTTAGATATAATATATCCTAGGAATAGTACCTCCTCTTTATGAAACAGACATTTCTTTGATTTAACATATAAGTTATGTGCAAGTAGTCTTGACAACACAAGTCTCACATGTTTTATGTGCTCAGGTAAGGAATGAGAATAGATAAGTATATCGTCCAAATATACTACCACACAAACATCAAGCAAGTCTCGGAATATCTCGTTTATAAAACGTTGGAAGGCTGCGGGGGCATTACATAGCCCAAATGGCATTACAAGGTACTCAAACAGTCCTTATCTGGTTCTGAATGCCGTCTTCCATTCATCCCCTTTACGGATTCGAATTAAATTGTATGCCCCTTTTAGGTCCAATTTTGAAAAGAAAGAAGCCCCACGCACCTGTTCGATAAGTTCAGGAATAAGAGATAAAGGATAACGATCCTTTATTGTGATGGCATTTAGTTGTCTGAAATCAATGATAGGCCTAAGGCTAGAGTCCTTATTGCGGACAAAGAAAAGCCCAGCAGCAGTGGAGGAAGTAGAAGGTCGGATGAATCCTTTTCCCAAGTTTTCATCCAGATACTCCTTAAGGTGAGAGAGTTCATCCTGTGAGAGAGGATATACATGTCCGTAAGGCAACTTGCTATTAGGGAGCAGATCGATACAACAATCATAGTCCCTATGAGGAGGTAGCATTTGAGCGTTCCGATAAATCTTGATAACACTTAGGAATAATGTCATCTGGCAGTACAGACAGGATCCTATCATGTGTGGGGAGGTTACACGTCGTCTCGCAATAGTGAGAAGAGAAGGCTAACGTTCTTGTTTTCCAATCGATGATTGGTTGATGTATGTGTAACGAGGGAAGTCCCAAAATGATTGGAAAATGTGGCGAAGTTAATACATCAAAGGTGGTGGTCTCCACATGAGACTCGTCAGCAGTTACAAGAAGTGCCTGTGTCTGACTGGTGATAGGACCAGAGGATAAAGGGGTACCGTTAATAAAACTAACGGAGACAGGTTTGGGTTTTGAAACAATAGGTATTTTATTAAGGGAGACAAAACAAATGTCAATGTAGTTTCCACAAGATCCTGTGTCAATCATAGCCTTGGTGGTGATCCTAGTTTGGTCCCACTGCAATGTTAATTGAACAAAAAGATAAGAATTAGGAAAGGAAGTTGTGAGTCCCCCTAGCAAGACATTTGAACACTCACCCTCTTTTCTGTGGACAAGAGGACAGTCGTTTACCAGATGATTCGGGGATGCGCAGTACATGCAAAGATGTTCGGTTTTCCTCCTGGCACGTTCAGAAAGGGTCAGAGGTGGACGTATCATTCCTACTTCCATAGGAGTAGGGTCAGCAGGCAACATCCGAGAAGGACTGGAAAATGGTGAGCCCATCTTCTCAGCCTTTCTTTCTCGTAGTCGTCTGTCAATATTGATACTGGTCTGGATCAGTCCCTCTAGAGTGCCAGGTAAATCTGCTCGGGCGAGCTCGTCTTTAACGGCCTCAGATAGGCCGAGTCTAAACTGCGTTCGCAAAGATGTGTCGTTCCACCCTGAATCAGGGGACCATCTTTTAAAATTCGCCACGAAATCTTCAACAGGTCTCCTTCCTTGTTTTAGGGCCCGTAACTGGGTGTCAGCGGTACTCTGCTTGTTGGGGTCTTCATATAAAGTAGCAAGTTGTGCTAGAAATAAGGGATAAGAATTAAGGAGTGGATCATCCTTTTCAAAGAGAGCGTCTGCCCAGGCCCGGGGTTCACCCGTTAAATAGGAGATGATGGTACAAACCTTAATTTGGTCAGTGGTGTAGGTTAGAGGTTTTAACAAAAAAAACAATTGACATGCGTTTTTAAATTCACGGAATTTGCTCCGATCACCAGAAAACACTATAGGAGGGTTTATCTTAGGCTCATGGGGCTGAGCAGCAGGAGGCTGTGTGAGACGACCAAGCTGCTGTCTCAAGGTTTGATTGTCATTTTTTACCTCTGTAAGCGCATGGATCAATGCATCTACTTGTTGTTTTAATTGTAATACATGAGTGGATAATTCTGCTGAATCCATATTTTTTTTAAAGGCTCGTTCAATCTGTAACGTTCATGCGTTTTTGGTTGTGGATGGATTTACAGCTGCAGAATTATTACACTCAGTATCCTTGTAGAGAATCTGTTGAACAACATATCCAACTCTCAGGACTTCATCACCGTGTACAGCCTGTTATATACTATATATATATTAATAGATGTTTAATGGAGGGATAGAGTATATGAGGATATATAGATGAGAGACAGGCTATTATATGGTGAGCACTAGAAGTAGTATAGGAGAGTTGCAGGTGATGGTAAGCAGATAGGTTCTGATGTCAAGTATAGTGCAGATGGTAAGAGGACACAGATGGAGTATACTTTAGACAGAGTAACCTAGTGCAAGGATAGTTCAAGGTAGTCCCAAGAGCTAACAGTCTTATGCAGATGATAGTGAATAGATAGATACAGATAGTCTTGGTAATTGCAGTAGATGACAGTAGGAGATTGGTTAGTAAGAATCCCCTGCGGGGTACTTATCACTTAGATAGGTTAGGAGTAACAGTGTCCATTGGAGAGGGGTGATCCCGTAGCGGGATACGGATCACCAGCGAGGTTTTCGGCTTAGTTCAGCAAGGAAGGTATGTCAGCAGCTCCGACTTCTCAGGCGTAGGTGCGATGAACATGTGGGTTTGAACGAGCGATGAGTGAGAGCAAACCGGCGATTGAAATAGCCGCTCATAGTGGCGCTTGGCAGTGATGTCATCCGGTCTTAAAGGTGTATGCGTCCTTTGTTATACAAGATGGGACGCAAAGAGAGGAGAAATATAGGAACAAGGGTACCATAGGTACCGGAACATTACACATACAATGCAACCTGTGAAGGTCGAGCTGTTAAGACCTTTGCTCTTTTGCTGAGTCCTCTGAGGAAGTCAATGGTCGAAACATGTCAGGTATGCTAGAGCCAGTGTTTCAGATAGTTTTTTCTTTGTTGTATATAAACATATAAGAATGGATCAACTATAGCAATTTGGATAATACTGTGAACTGTGCAATGCAATACTGCCATCACTGGTGACTGAATGCTACTACGGTAATTGAAGTCTTGGGTTAAAAAGTAAAATCCAATATATATTAAATAAGTTATATTAAATATTATTATGGTGTTACCAAGATTCATTCCTTATTTAGATACATATGGAGTTATTAAATGGACATGTAATAGATGAGAGTATGGATAAATTATTATGTTGTTTTATGATACTCTTAAATATGGAGATATCATCATTTAATTTTAATATACTGGTTGACCAAGAGGTGTCACCCTATGACATCACCAGTTAATGAATAAGATGTTCCAACCAATGGGGATCATGTTACTCCCTCTGGGTTTAACTTATGGTAATTTTATTAGTCCTTTGTTCTATACCATATAAAAAGAAAAAGCCCAGATGACACAGGACTAGGGTTGAGCGGACACCTAGATGTCCGTGTTCGACGGGTTCGGCCGAACTTTAAAAAAAAGTCCGGGTCCGTGTCCCGGACTTTTACCGAACTTTTCCCGGACACCGAACCCCATTGAAGTCAATGGGGACCCGAACTTTAAGGCACTAAAATGGCTCTAAAACACCAATGGAAAGGGCTAGAGTGCTGCAAATGGCAGCAAAATGTAGTTAAGAGCATGGCAAGTGCTCTGCAAACAAATGTGGATAGGGAAATAACTTAAAACAACAAAAAAAACAGAAAAATAAAACAATGTTCTTCATCTCTGAAGGACGAGGCCCATATGGAGTAGGAGGGAGGTTGAGGTGGTGGTGGATGTGGCGGTGTCATAGGTGTGCGCACAGGGTGTGCCTGGTGTACCTGGGCACACCCTAATCACCTAGGGCACATAGCATTATCGCTCTGTTTGCCAGTGAGGAGATGGGAAAGATCTCCCTCACACCTGCTCTGCTCTATTTCTCTTTGCCAGCAGGGAGAGTAATGTATCGGGGCCATGTACATGTAGGCAAACACATGCATGTGTATTTCAACTTTGGGGTGCACACCCTAATGCAATAGGCTGCGCACACCTATGGGCGGTGTAGGTGGAAGCGGCGGTGGAGGAGGACCAGGGCCGGATTAAGAGCATCATGGTCTTGGTGCTGAGGATTTTGAAGGGCCTTAAGGGCCGTGCCTTGGCATGCACCCAGAGGAGGAAGGGTGCAGCCATGCATGCCTAATTCAACATGGGATGCTGTCTCTGAAGCCCATAAACACATCCATGCATCGGCAACTGTCCCTCCTTGTGCGGCCTTCGCGCTGTGTGGGGAGGTTCTGAGGGTGCTGCCTGGGGAAGCGAGCATAGAAGCCAGACTTCTGTGTTTACAAGTGACAGAAGAGCGGTCACAGTGAATATGGCCAACCCGGGGCCTATATAAAAGGTAGGGGCCTGCATGGAGCTGCAGCTCCAATAGCCCCTACGTTAATCTGGCCCTGAGGAGGAAGACGAGGTAGCCAACACTGCTTCTTTTCACAAATTTTAAATGAGGGTACACCCCAAAAGAGTGAGAAAGAGCAAAAATGGAACAATGGCAGGGTAAGGTCGGTATCCATTGCTATTCTGCACAAGGTACGGAAAAGTCCCGTGGGATCCATGCCTGGTTCATTTTAATGAACGTGAGCTTGTCCACATTGTCTCTGGACAGGCGGCTGCGCTTGTCTGTTATAACACCCCCAGCCGTGCTAAATACCCGTTCAGATAATACACTGGCTGCAGGGCACGCCAGCACCTCCAAGGCGTAAAGGGCAAGCTCAGGCCATGTGCCCAATTTGGAGACCCAGAAGTTGAAGGGGGCAGACCCCTCGTTCACTACATGTAGGCGTGTGCACACATACTGCTCCACCATGTTGGTAAAATGCTGCCTCCTGCTAAGACGTTCCATCTGAGCTGCTGGTGCTGCTGTTTGTTGTGGCGTGCTGACAAAGCTTTTCCACATTTCGGCCATGCTAACCCTGCCTTCTGAGGTGCTGGCGGTGCCCTGGTTGAGTTGGCGACCTCCTCCTTCTCTGCCTTGTGCTTCCACTGTGGCCCCGCTGTCAGATGGGAATGCCAGCAGCATCGCGTCTACCAGCGTGCGCTGGTACTCGCGCATCTTGCGATCGCGCTCCAGTGAGTGAATTAAGGACGGTACGTTGTCCTTGTAATGGGGATCCAGCAGCATGGCCACTCAGTAATCAGCACAAGTTAGAATGTGGGCAACTCGGCGGTCGTTGTGGAGACACTGCAGCATGTAATCGCTCATGTGTGCCAGGCTGCCCAGAGGCGACGAAAGGCTGTCCTCTGTGGGAGGTGTATCGTCCGTGTCCTCTGTATCCCCCCAGCCACGCACCAGTGATGGCCATGAGCTGGCCTGGGTGCCACCCTGCTGTGAACATGGTTCCATCTCCTCCTCCAGCTCCTCCTCCTCCTCATCCTCCTCATCCTCCAGAACTGTGCCCCTGCTGGACAATTGTGTCCCTGGCGTTTGTGTGTGCAGGAACCCACCCTCGGAGCCCCTTGCGAATGACTGCCCTGAAAGCCTTGGAAATGTTACCTCTTCATCCTCCTCCTCCTCCTCATCCTGTGCCACATCCTCTTCCATCATCGCCCGAATTGTTTTTTCAAGGAGGCATAGAAGTGGAATAGTTAAGCTGAGAACGGCGTCATTGCCACTGGCCATGTTGGTGGAGTACTCAAAACAGCGCAACAAGGCACACAGGTCTTGTATGGAGGCCCAGTTATTGGTGGTGAAGTTGTGCTGTTCCGCAGAGCGACTCACGCGTGCGTGCTGCAGCTGAAACTCCACTATGGCCTGCTGCTGCTCGCACAGTCTTTCCAGCATGTGCAAGGTGGAGTTCCACCTTGTGGGCACGTCACATATGAGGCGGTGAGCGGGAAGGCCGAAGTTACGCTGCAGCGCTGCCAGGCGAGCAGCAGCAGGGTGAGAACACCGAAAGTGCGCACAAACGGCCCGCACTTTCTGCAGCAGCTCTGACATATCGGGGTAGTTTTTAAGGAACCTCTGCACCACCAAATTCAGCACATGCGCCAGGCAAGGGATGTGCGTCAAACCGGCTAGGCCCAGAGCTGCTATGAGATTTCTCCCGTTATCGCACACCACCAGGCCGGGCTTGAGGCTCGCTGGCAGCAACCACTCATTTGTCTGCTGTTCCATGCTCCTCCACAACTCCTGCGCGGTGTGTGGTTTGTCCCCCAAACAGGCAAGTTGTAAAACTGCCTGCTGTCATTTACCCCTGGCCGTGCTGAAGTTGGTGGTGAAGGTGTTACGCTGTCCGGATGAGGAGGCGGTAGAGGATGAGGAAGCGGAGTAGGAGGAGTTAGGAACAGGAGGCAAACTGAAGCGCCCTGCAATCCTCGGTGGTGGAAGGACATGCGCCAAATTGCTATCCGCCTCAGGCCCATCCGCCACTGCATTTACCCAGTGTGCCGTTAGGGAGATATAACGCCCCTGACCGTGCTTACTGGTCCACGTATCGGTAGTTAGGTGGACCTTGGCACAGATGGCGTTGCGCAGTGCACACCTGATTTTTTCCCCCACTTGGTTGTGCAGGGAAGGGATGGCCTGCCTAGAAAAGTAGTGGCGGCTGGGCACGACGTACTGTGGGACAGCCACCGACATAAGGTTTTTAAAACTGTGCGTCTCCACCAGACGGAATGACAGCATTTCAAAGGCCAATAATTTTGAAATGCTGGCATTCAGGGCCAGGGATCGCGGGTGGGTAGGGGGGTACTTCCTCTTCCTCTCAAGTGTTTGGGAGATGGAAAGCTGAACGCTTCCACGGGACATTGTGGAGATGGTTGTTGGTGACCCAGGTGGTGGTGTTGCTGACAGATCGTCTGTTTGCGGGGTGGCAGGTGCCGGTATCACTACAGATGTGGCTGGAGCCGCCGAGACTGCAGCAGAAGAGGAAGCAGGATGAGCCAGAGACGTTTCTTGGTTTTGAAGGTGTGTACTCCACTGCAGCTCGTGCTTTGCACTTAGATGCCTGATCATGCAGGTTGTGCTCAGGTTGAGAAGGTTTATGCCTCGCTTCAAGCTCTGATTGCACAGGGTGCAAACCACTCGTGTCCTGTCATCAGCACATTTTCTAAAGAACTTCCACGCTAGAGAACTCCTTTGAGCTGACTTTGGTGCGCTCGTTCCCTTGCTGCGTTGGGCAGTAGCGGGCGTAGTGTCTAGGGCACGGCCGCTCCGCTTCTGCACCCTGCTCCCTCTTCTGCTGTGCTGGTGGCTCTGTGCGACCACCGCCTCTTCCTCCAAACTACTCAGGTCACCTGCATGACGTTCATTCCATGTGGGGTCGAGGACCTCATCGTCCTCCACATCATCTTCCACCCAGTCTTCACCCCTGCCCTCCTTGTCGGTCTCCACAATGCTGAACGCCGCAGCAGTTGGCACCTGCGTTTCGTCATCATCGGAGACGTGCTGCGATGATCCTTGCATGTACTCATCTTGAGAAATAAGTGGTTGGGCATCGCTGCACTCAATCTCTTCCACTTCTGGGGCAGGGCTAGGTGGATGGCCCTGGGAAACCCTGCTGACAGAGTCATCAAAAAGAAGAAGAGACTGCTGTATGGCTTGGGGCTCAGACTGCTTGCCTGATTTGCAAGGGGGTGAGGTGAAAGACGGTTGGACATCGGCTGCAGGTGCCAACTGTGACCTTTCTGCAGTAGACTGGGTGGGAGACAATGTGAAGGAACTGGAGGCACTGTCAGCAGCAAACCAATCTACTATCGCCTCCACTTGTTCTGGCCTCATCACTTCTAGGGGCGTATGATGCCCTACCAAATACTGATGCAGGTTCTGTCTCCTACTCACACTTGAGGAAGGTGTTTCACTTGTGCGTGTAGCTGGCACAGATCGACCACGTCCTCTCCTTGCAACAGGAGCTCTAGCAGCAGCACCACCACGACCCAGGCCACGGCCCCTATTTGACGCTCTCCTCATATTTCTGAAATTTAAGATCTTGCCCTAGAAAGGTCTTTATTGAATAGCGGAACAAAAGAACAACAGTATCGCACGGGTGTATCTCACAGTCAAATATGCAAACTATGCCGCAATTTAATGTTTTTTACACCAAAAGGGTGTGTATTGAATAGCGGAATAGGATAAAAAACTGTGTATCTCACACGTACAAACACAGACTAGGCCCGATTAAATTTTTTCCTACCCTAAAGGGAGGATGAGGAAGAGGAGTATGGAACAGGCAGCACCCTCAAATCTTCAGAAGTATGAGATGAACCCCAAAAACTTGGAAAGGTGGATCTCACACGTACCGACACAGACTATTCCGCAATTTAATTGAGCCACAAAGGTTTTTATTGAATAGCGGAATAGGAAATATGATCAAAAAAAAGTGTATGTTTTTCACACGTACAGAAGCACACTAGGCCCCAATTACTATTGTTTGTACACCTAAAAGGATGGATGAGGAGGAGGAGGAGGAGGAGTATAGAACAGGCAGCACCCTCAAAGCTTCAGAAGTAGGAGATGAACCCCAAAAACTTGGAAAGGTGGATCTCACACGTACCGACACAGACTATTCCGCAATTTAATTGAGCCCCAAAGGTTTTTATTGAATAGCGGAATAGGAAATATGATCAAAAAAAAGTGTATGTTTTTCACACGTACAGAAGCACACTAGGCCCCAATTACTATTGTTTGTACACCTAAAAGGATGGATGAGGAAGAGGAGGAGGAGGAGTATAGAACAGGCAGCACCCTCAAAGCTTCAGAAGTATGAGATGAACCCCAAAAACTTGGAAAGGTGGATCTCACACGTACAGACAAAGACTATTCCGCAATTTAATTGAGCCCCAAAGGTTTTTATTGAATAGCGGAATAGGAAATATGATCAAAAAAAAGTGTATGTTTTTCACACGTACAGAAGCACACTAGGCCCCAATTACTATTGTTTGTACACCTAAAAGGATGGATGAGGAGGAGGAGGAGGAGTATAGAACAGGCAGCACCCTCAAAGCTTCAGAAGTATGAGATGAACCCCAAAAACTTGGAAAGGTGGATCTCACACGTACCGACACAGACTATTCCGCAATTTAATTGAGCCCCAAAGGTTTTTATTGAATAGCGGAATAGGAAATATGATCAAAAAAAAGTGTATGTTTTTCACACGTACAGAAGCACACTAGGCCCCAATTACTATTGTTTGTACACCTAAAAGGATGGATGAGGAAGAGGAGGAGGAGGAGTATAGAACAGGCAGCACCCTCAAAGCTTCAGAAGTATGAGATGAACCCCAAAAACTTGGAAAGGTGGATCTCACACGTACCGACACAGACTATTCCGCAATTTAATTGAGCCCCAAAGGTTTTTATTGAATAGCGGAATAGGAAATATGATAAAAAAAGTGTATGTTTTTCACACGTACAGAAGCACACTAGGCCCCAATTACTATTGTTTGTACACCTAAAAGGATGGATGAGGAGGAGGAGGAGTATAGAACAGGCAGGACCCTCAAAGCTTCAGAAGTATGAGATGAACCCCAAAAACTTGGAAAGGTGGATCTCACACGTACAGACACAGACTATTCTGCAATTTAATTGAGCCCCAAAGGTTTTTATTGAATATCGGAATAGGAAATATGATCAAAAAAAAGTGTATGTTTTTCACACGTACAGAAGCACACTAGGCCCCAATTACTATTGTTTGTACACCTAAAAGGATGGATGAGGAGGAGGAGGAGGAGTATAGAACAGGCAGCATCCTCAAAGCTTCAGAAGTATGAGATGAACCCCAAAAACTTGGAAAGGTGGATCTCACACGTACCGACACAGACTATTCCGCAATTTAATTGAGCCCCAAAGGTTTTTATTGAATAGCGGAATAGGAAATATGATCAAAAAAAGTGTATGTTTTTCACACGTACAGAAGCACACTAGGCCCCAATTACTATTGTTTGTACACCTAAAAGGATGGATGAGGAAGAGGAGGAGGAGGAGTATAGAACAGGCAGCACCCTCAAAGCTTCAGAAGTATGAGATGAACCCCAAAAACTTGGAAAGGTGGATCTCACACGTACCGACACAGACTATTCCGCAATTTAATTGAGCCCCAAAGGTTTTTATTGAATAACGGAATAGGAAATATGATCAAAAAAAGTGTATGTTTTTCACACGTACAGAAGCACACTAGGCCCCAATTACTATTGTTTGTACACCTAAAAAGATGGATGAGGAAGAGGAGGAGGAGGAGTATAGAACAGGCAGCACCCTCAAAGCTTCAGAAGTATGAGATGAACCCCAAAAACTTGGAAAGGTGGATCTCACACGTACCGACACAGACTATTCCGCAATTTAATTGAGCCCCAAAGGTTTTTATTGAATAGCGGAATAGGAAATATGATCAAAAAAAAGTGTATGTTTTTCACACGTACAGAAGCACACTAGGCCCCAATTACTATTGTTTGTACACCTAAAAGGATGGATGAGGAGGAGGAGGAGGAGGAGTATAGAACAGGCAGCACCCTCAAAGCTTCAGAAGTATGAGATGAACCCCAAAAACTTGGAAAGGTGGATCTCACACGTACAGACACAGACTATTCCGCAATTTAATTGAGCCCCAAAGGTTTTTATTGAATAGCGGAATAGGAAATATGATCAAAAAAAGTGTATGTTTTTCACACGTACAGAAGCACACTAGGCCCCAATTACTATTGTTTGTACACCTAAAAGGATGGATGAGGAAGAGGAGGAGGAGGAGTATAGAACAGGCAGCACCCTCAAAGCTTCAGAAGTATGAGATGAACCCCAAAAACTTGGAAAGGTGGATCTCACACGTACCGACACAGACTATTCCGCAATTTAATTGAGCCCCAAAGGTTTTTATTGAATAGCGGAATAGGAAATATGATCAAAAAAAAGTGTATGTTTTTCACACGTACAGAAGCACACTAGGCCCCAATTACTATTGTTTGTACACCTAAAAGGATGGATGAGGAAGAGGAGGAGGAGGAGTATAGAACAGGCAGCACCCTCAAAGCTTCAGAAGTATGAGATGAACCCCAAAAACTTGGAAAGGTGGATCTCACACGTACCGACACAGACTATTCCGCAATTTAATTGAGCCCCAAAGGTTTTTATTGAATAGCGGAATAGGAAATATGATCAAAAAAAAGTGTATGTTTTTCACACGTACAGAAGCACACTAGGCCCCAATTACTATTGTTTGTACACCTAAAAGGATGGATGAGGAAGAGGAGGAGGAGGAGTATAGAACAGGCAGCACCCTCAAAGCTTCAGAAGTATGAGATGAACCCCAAAAACTTGGAAAGGTGGATCTCACACGTACCGACACAGACTATCCTGCAATTTAATCGAGCCCCAAAGGTTTTTATTGAATAACGGAATAGGAAATATGATCAAAAAAGTGTATGTTTTTCACATGTACAGAAGCACACTAGGCCCCAATTACTATTGTTTGTACACCTAAAAGGATGGATGAGGAGGAGGAGTATAGAACAGGCAGCACCCTCAAAGCTTCAGAAGTATGAGATTGTGTTCACTGTACCCCACAAAGATTGTGTTCACTGTACCCCACAAAGATTGTGTTCACTGTACCCCACAAAGATTGTGTTCACTGTACCCCACAAAGGTTTTGTTCACTGCACCCCACAAAGATTGTGTTCACTGTACCCCACAAAGGTTTTGTTCACTGCACCCCACAAAGATTGTGTTCACTGTACCCCACAAAGATTGTGTTCACTGCACCCCAAAAGGATTGTCTTCTCTGCACCCCACAAAGATTGTGTTCACTGTACCCCACAAAGGTTTTGTTCACTGTACCCCACAAAGATTGTGTTCACTGCACTCCAAAAGGATTGTCTTCACTGCACCCCACAAAGATTGTGTTCACTGTAGCCCACAAAGGTTTTGTTCACTGCACCCCACAAAGATTGTGTTCACTGTACCCCACAAAGGTTTTGTTCACTGCACCCCACAAAGATTGTGTTCACTGTACCCCCCAAAGATTTTGTTCACTGCACCCCACAAGGATTGTCTTCACTGCACCCCACAAGGATTGTCTTCACTGCACCCCATAAAGATTGTGTTCACTGTACCCCACAAAGATTTTGTTCACTGCACCCCACAAAGATTGTGTTCACTGTACCCCACAAAGATTTTGTTCACTGCACTCCAAAAGGATTGTCTTCACTGCACCCCACAAAGATTGTGTTCACTGTACCCCACAAAGGTTTTGTTCACTGCACCCCACAAAGATTGTGTTCACTGTACCCCACAAAGGTTTTGTTCACTGCACCCCACAAAGATTGTGTTCACTGTACCCCACAAAGATTGTGTTCACTGTACCCCACAAAGGTTTTGTTCACTGCACCCCACAAAGATTGTGTTCACTGTACCCCACAAAGGTTGTGTTCACTGCACCCCACAAAGGTTTTGTTCACTGCACCCCACAAAGATTGTGTTCACTGCACCCCACAAAGATTGTGTTCACTGTACCCCACAAAGGTTTTGTTCACTGCACCCCACAAAGATTGTGTTCACTGTACCCCACAAAGATTGTGTTCACTGTACCCCACAAAGGTTTTGTTCACTGCACCCCACAAAGATTGTGTTCACTGTACCCCACAAAGGTTGTGTTAACTGCACCCCACAAAGGTTTTGTTCACTGCACCCCACAAAGATTGTGTTCACTGCACCCCACAAAGATTGTGTTCACTATACCCCACAAAGGTTTTGTTCACTGCACCCCACAAAGATTGTGTTCACTGTATCCCACAAAGATTGTGTTCACTGCACTCCAAAAGGATTGTCTTCACTGCACCCCACAAAGATTGTGTTCACTGTACACCACAAAGGTTTTGTTCACTGCACCCCACAAAGATTGTGTTCACTGTACCCCACAAAGGTTTTGTTCACTGCACCCCACAAAGATTGTGTTCACTGTACCCCCCAAAGATTTTGTTCACTGCACCCCACAAGGATTGTCTTCACTGCACCCCACAAGGATTGTCTTCACTGCACCCCACAAAGATTGTGTTCACTGTACCCCACAAAGATTTTGTTCACTGCACCCCACAAAGATTGTGTTCACTGTACCCCACAAAGATTTTGTTCACTGCACTCCAAAAGGATTGTCTTCACTGCACCCCACAAAGATTGTGTTCACTGTACCCCACAAAGGTTTTGTTCACTGCACCCCACAAAGATTGTGTTCACTGTACCCCACAAAGGTTTTGTTCACTGCACCCCACAAAGATTGTGTTCACTGTACCCCACAAAGATTGTGTTCACTGTACCCCACAAAGGTTTTGTTCACTGCACCCCACAAAGATTGTGTTCACTGTACCCCACAAAGGTTGTGTTCACTGCACCCCACAAAGGTTTTGTTCACTTCACCCCACAAAGATTGTGTTCACTGCACCCCACAAAGATTGTGTTCACTGTACCCCACAAAGGTTTTGTTCACTGCACCCCACAAAGATTGTGTTCACTGTACCCCACAAAGATTGTGTTCACTGCACTCCAAAAGGATTGTCTTCACTGCACCCCACAAAGATTGTGTTCACTGTACCCCACAAAGGTTTTGTTCACTGCACCCCACAAAGATTGTGTTCACTGTACCCCACAAAGGTTTTGTTCACTGCACCCCACAAAGATTGTGTTCACTGTACCCCCCAAAGATTTTGTTCACTGCACCCCACAAGGATTGTCTTCACTGCACCCCACAATGATTGTCTTCACTGCACCCCACAAAGATTGTGTTCACTGCACCCCACAAAGGTTTTGTTCACTGCACCCCACAAAGATTGTGTTCACTGTACCCCCCCAAAGATTTTGTTCACTGCACCCCACAAGGATTGTCTTCTCTGCACCCCACAAAGATTGTGTTCACTGTACCCCCCAAAGATTTTGTTCACTGCACCCCACAAGGATTGTCTTCACTGCACCCCACAAGGATTGTCTTCACTGCACCCCACAAAGATTGTGTTCACTGTACCCCCACAAAGGTTTTGTTCACTGCACCCCACAAAGATTTTGTTCACTGCACTCCAAAAGGATTGTGTTCACTGCACCCCAAAAAGATTGTGTTCACTGCAGCCCACACACAGAAAAATGGATGTGGATCACTGACACCTGCCTATCTCCTATCCCACACCACACAGCAATATCGATTGTAGTTTGTAGAACACACTTTCCCTAAAATACAGCAGACTCTGTCCCTAACAGGATTGAGAAGAGATCGTAGATCAGGAGAACTAAGTGCAGACCCCACCCCACACAGCAATATCGATTATAGTTTGTAGAACACACTGACCCTATAATTCAGCAGACTCTATCCCTAAAATGCCTACAACTCACCCTGCCTAAACACTCCGACCTGTCCCTCAATTCTATCCGGACACAAATGTTTTTTTCCTGCCTATCTTTCCCTAATCAGCAGCCAGCACGTTGATGTGTGCTCTGTCCCTGATCTAAGCAGCATAATGACGCCGCTGCGGCTGCCTCGAACTTATAAAGACTTGGTCACATGCTTCAGACGGCCAATCACAGCTACTGAGACATTTGCAGGCATGGCTGGGATGGCTTAAGGCACACCAGTTAAACGATTGTTGATTGGCTGTTGAAAGCCCGCCATGAAAAGAGCGCCAAAGCATGCAAAACCCGGAAATAAAACGACCGAACACGGATTTTTACCCGAATATACAGTAAAGTGTCCGTGTTCGTGTTCGGGTAACAAAAATCCAATTATTCGGTACGAACACGAATAATACAGTCCGTGTTCGCTCAACACTACACAGGACACATGACATTTGCCCAATATACATCACACATACAACATACACGCTACTACAGCCATGCATAGACTCATCTACACAGACTCCATTTCGCTCCATCATGTATCTGAAACTTTGAGGGACTCCAAACGAAACTCCTCCCTAATTGATCGCCATCTTGGAAAGGCAGCCATCTTAAGGACTCTGGTAACGACCGTTCTAAGCTAGCAGCCATTTTAAATATGGTAAATATGCCTTGCTAATTATTTGATTATTATTCAATATTGTTTATGTACTTCCTTAAATGTTTTACATTACATATTAAAGGGTAACAAGAGTACAATCCAAGCCGTATAAACCATATGTAGATTTTTCTCTAAAAAGCTGATTTTTGTTTTATAACATTTTTATTAATATCAGATTTAGCGCATATTGGCGTATTAGTCTCACGGTTTGCATAGCCTATTCTCGCTTCATCTGCAGTGGAGTGACTATCAGACTGTGCATTGCACAGACAATTGTGGTCTGATTATATAGGACATTCATTTATGGCAGGGGCGTAACTACAGGGGTTGCAGGGGTTGCAATCGCTACCGGGCCCCATGCTCCAGGGGGCCCGGTAGCAAACCAGTGGGTGAACTTCCAGGATCGCAAAGGTCACACTTGCGACCGGACCCTGGCATTGCACCACTGTGGGGAGGCCCCAAGATTGCAGGATGTGGGCCCACAAGATTGCAGGAAGGGGGCCCACTGCAGAACTTGTGAAAGAATCCTGCTGCGGGACCGTAATAAAAGGCCATGCAACGAGTGTAAAGAGCCCCAGGATTAGTGGGAAGAGCCCTGGGCTTGAAGGTAAGGGCCCCCGGCCAGGGGTCTGGGGGGCCCTTCATGGTTTCTTGCATCAGGGCCCTGAAGGTTCTAGTTACGCCTCTGATTTATGGTTTATACTATACCTGGAAAAAACGTAATCTTGCTTTATTTTTACTTCCCTTATTGAGCTACCAATCACATTGCATTAATTGTTTGAAGTTTGTATTTTTGTGAAGTTATTTTTTTTGTGTCATCTCAAGTTTGATCATTTATTGTGATTACATGTCGGGTGAATAAATACTCTTATACAGTGCCTTGCGAAAGTATTCGGCCCCCTTGAACTTTGCGACCTTTTGCCACATTTCAGGCTTCAAACATAAAGATATAAAACTGTTATTTTTTGTGAAGAATCAACAACTGGGACACAATCATGAAGTGGAACGAAATTTATTGGATATTTCAAACTTTGTTAACAAATAAAAAACTGAAAAATTGGGCGTGCAAAATTACTATGCCACCCCAGACCACACGTATATTATCTGTGGCCTTTTTTCTCTTTTTTCTTTTTATTCAAAGGCGGTAGCGGTTCAATCTCCTCTATTGCTGGCCTTTATATGAATCCCCGTTGTCTGGTATTGCCTGGTCCAGTCTTCACCACATTAAGAGGACGCATCTGTCTGGACCCTTGTCCAGGAGTGAGAGCACTCCCCGGAGGGATATGCAGACCATACTATCAGTTGTTGACTTTCTAATTGTGCCCCAGATTTTATGATAGTGGTGAGTGTTTGACATCACACCTCTACAAAAACAATGAAACATGTACTACGTCATGTCCAACTATGATATGTTTTTCTCTTATGTGATGTCTAAGAAAGAAGAAAATATATATGATGTTATATTTACAATATGTTATCTGTACCTAGAACCTGTACGGAGGTCACCAGCACTCATGGTCCCTGAAGAAGCCCACAGAGTCGGCGAAACATGTTGGACCTGTGTGACCCTATGACTCTAGGACATGGTTCTCAATCTTTTATATTGCATGAATTCTAGTGTTTGTATTGATGCCTATGCATCTATGTTGTTTATCTCTTTTAATGTGCATACATGTACCAATCAAATTACTGTATTTTAAATAGCTGTTCCTATATCATTTATCTATCTATGCCAATTGACCTCCGCCTTCAAAGTCCCACGTTGGATGTATCCTTTTTACATACACGGGTCCCTGTGGGGCCGACTCAGGCTCTGATGTATTGGAACACCAACACCTTTTTCTATGTAGCTAAATACATTTTGGCCTAAATATATGACAAAAATTGAATATATTGGATATTTTTTAACTGTCAAAGTAGAAAAATATTGTTATTTTTTCGAAATTGTCGCATTTTTTTTAGTAATGTCGTAAAAAATGAAAAGCGCAGAGGTGATCAAATAACACCAAAAAAAAGCTCTGTTTGTGGGAAAAAAAGGACGTAAATTTTGTTTGGGTACGGTGTTGCATGACCGCGCAATTGTCATTTAAAGTCGCACAGTGCCGAATCGCAAAAAGTGGCCTGGACGTAAAGCAGGAAAATCCTCCGGTGGTAAAGTGGTTAAATTGCTTTCAGGGGGATTTTCCGTAGCCCTGATTTTGGTCACTCTCTCCTGTAACAGCTTTTTGTGATATTGTAAACATATAGATGGGGACAAGCAAATGTTGTTCATACATTTAAACTATGGGTTACAGCCAGCAGGCTTCCGGCCCAAACTCTCTCTGGTGTGAGTGGTACTCCTACGGAAGCAATAAAGAATTGTCTCTACTGTGGCATACCCACTCATTTAGTCCAGCTCATGGCCCCGCTCCTCCTGACCTTACCAAGTGCTTCTTTTGGAATTGGTCACTGATGGCAGGGCCGGGATTAGGGGTGGGCACTGTAATATCATGTGAAGTTCAGGGGCACCCCAAGGAGATGGGGGGGGAGGGGATTTGTGTTGGGAGGGGTAATAAGGAGGGGTGGCAGGAAGTACTAGAAATTGTTCTAGGAGGGAAACTTTGGGAAGGTGTGCTAGGGGTCATGATTTGGGGGGATTTGTTTTGAAAGGCTTATATTTTAAAACTGTATGTGGATTTCAATTTTTAACGTTTATACTAACACAAATTTTTACGGTGGAGGGGGGCAGAACTTCCAGGGGACCCCTCCTCCCTACCTTTGACATACAATAGATAGTGCTTTATCCGGTTCCACTTTTGCCACCTTTGATGGGAAGGTACCAATTCCCACTTCCTGTAGACCTCGCCATAGTGAGGTCTCCTGGAAATTTCACCCCTCTCCTCTGGGTCATTCAGAAAGCACAACATGCTTCACGCATGTGCAGTAGGAAACAGCAAAGGCTTCACTGCCCATTTCCCTTAGTCAAGATTGTCTGTGAAAGCACCCGAGAGGCAATTGAAAACCAAGGCACTGCTGAGATTTGAACTCAGGATCTCCTGTTTACTAGACAGGCGCTTTAACCAACTAAGCCACAGCACCTTATAACTGACTTCTTGATGGTGGTAAAAATATAGTAAACTCAGTAAATAAGCATATCTTTTGACTTCCAGTAATAGAATAGGGCAAGAAGATTACTTTAGTGAGATTTTTTGGCAGAAATTTGTCATGTTTCTATAAAATCAGAGGGTAAATGTATTAGAACTTAGTAGTTTGTTGATTAATGTTCCCCTGCATGATGCACTTTGATGGTAATTTACATGATTATTAGATTGTATTACCTTTATACTGTAACTCTTAAAAATGTATCACCAGTTTCCCTACTGGAATCGTCCCAGTGCTGCTGTCCCAGAGAAACAGCTTTTACTTTCAGTATTCAGAGATATTGTCAACAATGCAGTTGAGGACTGTAGACTCAGTGGTCGGCCAAGGTAACTTAATGCAGCAGATGAAAGACACATCATGCTTACATCCCTTCCACATCAGATGTTCAGCAGTGCCATTAGCACACAAATGGGGGAAACCAGTTGGATCCAGGTAGACCTATCTACTGTTCCGAGAAGTCTGGCCCAATGATGTACATGGCTCCACCCACTATTTTAAAATGAGGAGTAATCCTCTTATTTTTTGAACATATGATGGAAAGAGACATGTAAATACCTTCTATTTTATGAATGTTTTTTGTTGTACACACTAATTAGAGTGAAGACTTTTTGATCATCATAACCTGTATGGTTTTACTCCATTTATCTTCCAAAGGATATTAGTATTTGATATAGCAGCAGTTAAATTGAAGTAAGATAAGGGTTTGATCAACATACAATGCAACCTGTGAAGGTTGAGCTGTTAAGATTTTTACTCTTTTGGTGAGGCCTCTGAGGAAGTCAATGGTCGAAAGGAAGTCAATGGTCGAAACATGTCAGGTATGCTAGAGCCAGTGTTTCAGATAGTTTTTACTTTGTTGTATATAAACATATACATTTATTTACAATTCATGAATTTAACTGTCACAAATTGAAGAAATAACAAAACAATTCTTGTCATCAAGCTGTGATGGCCGAGCAGTTAAGGCGTTGGACTTGAAATCCAATGGGGTTTCCCCGCGCAGGTTCAAATCCTGCTCACAGCGCACTCCCTTTTATTTTTTGAATATTTGATGGAATGAGACATAATCCTTTTATTTTTTTGATATATGATGGAATAAGACATGTAAATACCTTCTATTTTATGAATTTGTTTTGTTGTACACACTAATTAGAGTGAAGGCCTTTTGATGACCATAACCTGTATAGTTATACTCCATTTATCTTCCAAAGGATATTAATATTTGATACAGCAGCAGCAGTTAAATTGAAGTAAGATAAGGGTTTGATCAACATACAATGCAACCTGTGAAGGTCGAGCTGTTAAGACCTTTGCTCTTTTGCTGAGTCCTCTGAGGAAGTCAATGGTCGAAACATGTCAGGTATGCTAGAGCCAGTGTTTCAGATAGTTTTTTCTTTGTTGTATATAAAAATATAAGAATGGATCAACTATAGCAATTTGGATAATACTGTGAACTGTGCAATGCAATACTGCCATCACTGGTGACTGAATGCTACTACGGTAATTGAAGTCTTGGGTTAAAAAGTAAAATCCAATATATATTAAATAAGTTATATTAAATATTATTATGGTGTTACCAAGATTCATTCCTTATTTAGATACATATGGAGTTATTAAATGGACATGTAATAGATGAGAGTATGGATAAATTATTATGTTGTTTTATGATACTCTTAAATATGGAGATATCATCATTTAATTTTAATATGCTGGTTGACCAAGAGGTGTCACCCTATGACATCACCAGTTAATGAATAAGATGTTCCAACCAATGGGGATCATGTTACTCCCTCTGGGTTTAACTTATGGTAATTTTATTAGTCCTTTGTTCTATACCATATAAAAAGAAAAAGCCCAGATGACACAGGACACATGACATTTGCCCAATATACATCACACATACAACATACACGCTACTACAGCCATGCATAGACTCATCTACACAGACTCCATTTCGCTCCATCATGTATCTGAAACTTTGAGGGACTCCAAACGAAACTCCTCCCTAATTGACCGCCATCTTGGAAAGGCAGCCATCTTAAGGACTCTGGTAACGACCGTTCTAAGCTAGCAGCCATTTTAAATATGGTAAATATGCCTTGCTAATTATTTGATTATTATTCAACATTGTTTATGTACTTCCTTAAATGTTTTACATTACATATTAAAGGGTAACAAGAGTACAATCCCAGCCGTATAAACCATATGTAGATTTTTCTCTAAAAAGCTGATTTTTGTTTTATAACATTTTTATTAATATCAGATTTAGCGCATATTGGCGTATTAGTCTCACGGTTTGCATAGCCTATTCTCGCTTCATCTGCAGTGGAGTGACTATCAGACTGTGCATTGCACAGACAATTGTGGTCTGATTATATAGGACATTCATTTATGGTTTATACTATACCTGGAGAAAACGTAATCTTGCTTTATTTTTACTTCCCTTACTGAACTACCAATCACATTGCATTAATTGTTTGAAGTTTGTATTTTTGTGAAGTTATTTTTTTTGTGTCATCTCAAGTTTGATCATTTATTGTGATCACATGTCGGGTGAATAAATACTCTTATACAGTGCCTTGCGAAAGTATTCGGCCCCCTTGAACTTTGCGACCTTTTGCCACATTTCAGGCTTCAAACATAAAGATATAAAACTGTTATTTTTTGTGAAGAATCAACAAGTGGGACACAATCATGAAATGGAACGAAATTTATTGGATATTTCAAACTTTGTTAACAAATAAAAAACTGAAAAATTGGGCGTGCAAAATTATTATGCCACCCCAGACCACATGTATATTATCTGTGGCCTTTTTTCTCTTTTTTCTTTTTATTCAAAGGCGGTAGCGGTTCAATCTCCTCTATTGCTGGCCGTTATATGAATCCCCGTTGTCTGGTATTGCCTGGTCCAGTCTTCACCACATTAAGAGGACGCATCTGTCTGGACCCTTGTCCAGGAGTGAGAGCACTCCCCGGAGGGATTTGCAGACCATACTATCAGTTGTTGACTTTCTAATTGTGCCCCAGATTTTATGATAGTGGTGAGTGTTTGACATCACACCTCTACTAAAACAATGAAACATGTACTACGTCATGTCCAACTATGATATGTTTTTCTCTTATGTGATGTCTAAGAAAGAAGAAAATATATATGATGTTATATTTACAATATGTTATTTGAACCTAGAACCTGTACGGAGGTCACCAGCACTCATGGTCCCTGAAGAAGCCCACAGAGTCGGCGAAAAATGTTGGACCTGTGTGACCCTATGACTCTAGGACATGGTTCTCAATCTTTTATATTGCATGAATTCTAGTGTTTGTATTGATGCCTATGCATCTATGTTGTTTATCTCTTTTAATGTGCATACATGTACCAATCAAATGCTAACACAAATTTTTACGGTGGAGGGGGGCAGAACTTCCAGGGGACCCCTCCTCCCTACCTTTGACATACAATAGATAGTGCTTTATCCGCTTCCA
Organism: Pelophylax lessonae; assembly: GCF_965119305.1. Classification (NCBI taxonomy): domain Eukaryota; kingdom Metazoa; phylum Chordata; class Amphibia; order Anura; family Ranidae; genus Pelophylax; species Pelophylax lessonae. The sequence continues at coordinate 628,576,855 of NC_138771.1, forward strand.
CTTCCACTTTTGCCACCTTTGATGGGAAGGTACCAATTCCCACTTCCTGTAGACCTCGCCATAGTGAGGTCTCCTGGAAATTTCACCCCTCTCCTCTGGGTCATTCAGAAAGCACAACATGCTTCACACATGTGCAGTAGGAAACAGCAAAGGCTTCACTGCCCATTTCCCTTAGTCAAGATGGCAGTGAAAGCACCCGAGAGGCAATTGAAAAACCAAGGCACTGCTGAGATTTGAACTCAGGATCTCCTGTTTACTAGACAGGCACTTTAACCAACTAAGCCACAACACCTTATTACTGACTTCTTGATGGTGGTAAAAATATAGTAAACTCAGTAAATAAGCATATCTTTTGACTTCCAGTAATAGAATAGGACAAGAAGATTACTTTAGTGAGATTTTTTGGCAGAAATTTGTCATATTTCCATAAATTCAGAGGCTAAATGTTTTAGAACTTAGTAGTTTGTTGATTAATGTTCCCCTGCATGATGCACTTTGATGGTAATTTACATGATTATTAGATTGTATTACCTTTATACTGTAACTCTTAAAAATGTATCACCAGTTTACCTACTGGAATCGTCCCAGTGCTGCTGTCCCAGAGAGAAAGCTTTTGCTTTCAGTATTCAGAGATATTATCAACAATGCAGTTGAGGACTGTAGACTCAGTGTTCGGCCAAGGAAACTTAATGCAGCAGATGAAAGACACATCATGCTTACATCCCTTCCACATCAGATGTTCAGCAGTGCCATTAGCACACAAATGGGGGAAACCAGTTGGATCCAGGTAGACCTATCTACTGTTCCAAGAAGTCTGGCCCAATGATGTACATGGCTCCACCCACTATTTTAAAATGAGGAGTAATCCTCTTATTTTTTGAACATATGATGGAAAGAGACATGTAAATACCTTCTATTTTATGAATGTTTTTTGTTGTACACACTAATTAGAGTTAAGACTTTTTGATCATCATAACCTGTATGGTTTTACTCTATTTATCTTCCAAAGGATATTAGTATTTGATATAGCAGCAGTTAAATTGAAGTAAGATAAGGGTTTGATCAACATACAATGCAACCTGTGAAGGTCGAGCTGTTAAGATTTTTGCTCTTTTGGTGAGGCCTTTGAGGAAGTCAATGGTCGAAACATGTCAGGTATGCTAGAGCCAGTGTTTCAGATAGTTTTTACTTTGTTGTATATAAACATATACATTTATTTACAATTCATGATTTTAACTGTCACAAATTGAAGAAATAACATACATTCAAACTATGGGTTACAGCCAGCAGGATTCCGACCCAAACTCTCGCTGGTGTGAGCCGTCCTCCTACGGGAGTAATAAAGAAATGTCTCTACTGTGGCAATCCCACTCATATAGTTCACCTCATGGCCCCTCTCCTCCTGTCCTTACCAAGTGTTTCTTTTGGAATAGGTCACTGATGGCAGGGTCGGGACTAGGGGTGGGCAGGAGGGACTGCTGCCCTGGGCACTGTGATATCATGTGATGTTCAGGGGCACCCCAAGGAGATGGGGGGAGGGGATTTGTGTTGGGAGGGGTAATAAGGGGGGGGGTGGCAGGTAGTTCTAGAAATTGTTCTAGGAGGGAAACTTTGGGAAGGTGTGCTAGGTGTTACGATTTGGGGGGATTTGTTTTGAAAGGGAAGATGAGGGAAGAGGATTTGTGCTAAGATGGGAGATTTGGGGGTTTGTACTAGAAAAAGGAATATGGTGGGGAGAGAGGGGGGCAGAGGGTATTTGTGCTAAGAGGGACATTTTTTTGGGGGGAGGGGAGATTTGTGCTAGTAGGGATGATTGGGGGCATTTGTGTTAGGTGGGAAAACTTGGGGTTGGGGGGAAGTTGTGCTAGGATGGAGGATTGGGGGAGGGAAATTTGTGCTGGGAGTGGAGATTTGGAGTGGGGGTAGAGGATTTGTTCTATGAAGGGAAAGCATTTTTTATTGGGGGGGGGGGGTAAATAGTGCTGGGAGCATATGTGGAATATGAGAGTTTGGGTTTAGCATACAGATTAGCGCTACATTTTTTGGGGAGGGGGGGAGATTTTTTGCTGACACATAATACTCGTATAATTGGGGGGAGGGTGGGGTGGGTGCAATATGGCATATTTGCCCTGGGCTCTAGAAGACCTTGCCCCGGCACTGACTGATGGCAATAACAGAGATGAGTCCAGGCTGCTTTTCAACAGTTTATTTGGTTTCAGTGGCAATCACATTAAATTCATTCTTTTTTGGGAGTGGCTGTTGGCTTAGAAAGGATTACTTTTTTCCTGTGCCTTATGCTGACCCCATCCAGGGAACAGACCTTTATGGCATTCCCCTGCCGGGGAAAGCCCTCTGCCCGGAGTCCTACATCACTTCTTTCCAGGCCCTTTGATATCCCACAAGGGAAACACTAGGAACATCTGTTCCATTGCTTTCCTTGCTTAGAACCCGCACTTACTTTCTACCTTGCACTATCTGTTTATACCCTTGGAATAGACAACATCTAGTGGTTAGGCAGGGAATTACTCATCGCCAGTAAACTGGTAAAGAGCTTATACAACAGCTTCCCTTCCACCTCCTTACTGGGGTCTTATCTGGCCTGTCTAATTTGGGGTTCAGTAAAATAGTTCAGGGAGGCAAGCAATGAAAGGTAAGCAGAGTAGTGTACAGGGATTCAGCCGCAACTGTTGGGACAATGAATACTTTGGTCAGGACTATGTAATGTACACCATAATGTTTATAATGCAGGAGTCAGGAGTAACACACAAAACAACATATAGAGTACAGCAGCAGGATGAGCCCACCTGTTTACATCAGATCCCCCTTACATCAAGAATCCCCATCAGAATTCCCCAGAGTCACCCCCCAACATCAGGTTCCTTAGAGTCCCCCCTTACATCAGTGGGGTTCCTCAGCCTTGTTACAGAGTCCCCAGATCCCCCCCCCCAAACTTTAAGATCCCCAGAGTCATCTCAATTACATTCGTGTCTCCAGAACCACTCACCTTACATCAGAGTCCCCGGAGTCATTCCTCTAACATCAGTGTCCCTAAATTCACTCCCCTAACATCAGGATCCCTAGAGTAACCCCCCTGTTGTTGGGGTTCCTCAGAGCCCCCCCCTCCTCTAGCTTACATCAGGGTCCCTTAATCCACCCCCCTAACATCAGGATCCCTAGAGTAACCCCCCTGTTGTTGGGGTTCCTCAGAGCCCCCCCCCCCCCTCCTCCAGCTAACATCAGGGTCCCTAAAGTCATTCTCTTAAAAGACAGAACCCAGAGTTTTCCATTTCTGCCATTTGTCTATAGGACATCAGTTTCTTGCAAATTGGGGCATCCCAGAGCTTATATTTTAAAACTGAACGTGGATTTCAATTTTTAACGTTTATACTAATACAAATTTTTACGGTGGAGGGGGGCAGAACTTCCAAGGGGACCCCTCCTCCCTACCTTGGACATACAATAGATAGTGCTTTATCCGCTATTGTTTGCTTCATCCCCCCTCCGCTGCCACTTTTGGCACCTTTGATGGGAAGGTTCTCATCCCTACTTCCTGTAGACCTCGCCATAGTGAGGTCCCCTGGAAATTTGACCCCCCCCCCCCCTCAGGGTCATTCAGAAAGCACAACGTGCTTCACCCATGCGCAGTAGGAAACAGAAAAGGCTTCACTGCCAGTTTCTAATGTGGGGTTCAGTAAAATGGTTCAGGGAGGCAATCAATGAAAGGTAAGCAGGGCAGTGTACAGGGATTCAGCAGCAACTGTTGGGACAATGAATACTTTGGTCAGGACATTTGCAGTAGGGAACAGCAAAGGTTTTACTGACAGTTTCCCTTAGTCAAGATGGCAGTGGAAGCACCCAAGAGGTGATTGAGAAATCAAGGAACTGCTGAGATTTGAACTCAGGATCTCCTGTTTACTAGAAAGGCGCTTTAACCAACTAAGCCACAGCGCTTTGTTATTGGCATTGATATTGGCTTTGTTATTGGCTTTGTTATAGGCTTTGTTATTGGCTTTGTTATTGGCTTTGTTATGGCTTTTTGATGGTGGTATAAATATAGTAAACTCAGTAAAAAGCATATCTTTTGACTTCCAGTAATAGAATAGGGCAAGAAGATTACGTTAGTGAGATTTTTTGGCAGAAATTTGTCATGTTTTCATAAATTCAGAGGGTAGGCGTTTTAGAATTTAGTAGTTTGTAGATTAATGTCCCCCTGCATGATGCACTTTGATGGTAATTTCCATGATTATTAGATTGTATTACCTTTATACTGTAACTCTTTAAAATGTTCCTCATCACCAGTTTCCCTACTGGAATCATTCCAGTGCTGCTGTCCCAGAGAAACAGCTTTTCTTTCATTATTCAGAGATATTGTCAACAGTGCAGTTGAGGACTGTAGACTCAGTGGTCGGCCAAGGAAACTTAAAGAGGTTGTAAACCTCCGATTTTTTTTTTAGCTCATTATGAAATACTATAAGAACGAAGCCCCGCAGTGCCGACCGCTTACCTGTCCATGGGCGACATGTTCTGATTGGCCATCTGATTGGCCGGAGCCGCGATGACGTCACTCCCGCGCATGCGCGCGGGAGCCGATGGTAACGGCACGAGGCTCTGAAGGAATGGCATGAGCGGCCGTTCCTTCAGAGCGCATGCGCCAGTGATGTCACTGGCTGCATCCAAAGTAAATATCTCCTAAACGGTGCATGTTTAGGAGATATTTACAGTACCTATAGGTAAGTCTTAATATAGGCTTACCTATAGGTACAAGTTGTAGAGGAGGGTTTACTTCCACTTTAATGCAGCAGATGAAAGACACATCATGCTTATGTCCCTTCCACATCAGATGTTCAGCAGTGCCATTAGCACAAAAATGGTGGAAACCAGTGGGACCCAGGTAGACCTATCTACTGTTCAGGGAAGTCTGGCTCAAAGTGGTCTTTATGGAAGAATTGCGGCTAAAAAGTCATACCAGGGATCAGTAGCCACAGAAATGTGGCTACTGGGCTTTTCTCTACACACCAAAGGGGCCAGCGGTTCCTGCCTGTAAAGGGCTTTTGTCTAATCTGACTAAATGCCTTCTGTCAGATTCATCAAACAGTGCTCTAGCTGGGCATATTGTTTTCTGCAAGCAAGTGAGTGCTGGAGGAAGAGGAGTGTATAGACTGTATATAGGAAAGTTGTCCCAGAAGAGTTCTAAAGGCAAGTGGGCATCCTATACCTTTCCTCTAGCCTATCCAAGTTGTATCCCCTCAATATGTAGCAATACCCCCGCAGGAGCCTCTGGAATATTGTTGGTACCTCACTCTGCCTTTTCAACCCCCAGAACAGACTCAACCCCACTGGCATGTCTGGTAAAATGTGAGTGTAACAATAGAAGAAGATGGACACAGGTTGTAGTAAACACAAAAATTACTTTTACTGAAACTCCCTTAAAAAGAGAAAAGGATAAAAGGAGAAAAATTGAGTTCTGAAGATCTGAATACATAATAACAACACAATACACACAAAAGTAAAATTTAAAGGAAATAAAAGTTACCCAAGGATCCTCCAATCAACTCTGTCTGCTCTCAGAGAACTCCTTTAAGTGAACAACCCCAGGAGCAGAGGTAAACTCACTTAAGAAAAACAAATTTAAATAGTAAAGAGCAACCCACAGAAATAATTGTCAATCTCACTTGAAGTGGTGTATATGAGTCCAGGCAGGAGGAGGGCAGAGGAATGACCTTATTCCTAAGTCAGTACTCCCCCCCCCCCTTTCACCCCAATATCACAGTCCCAAACAATCAGCCTGAACACAGTACCCTATTCAGTGCACTGAATTAACCCACACATGTAGTAACTAAAGTCCCAAATACAGACAGGGCCCTTTAGAGGTTAAATTACTTTAAGGTGGTGCACTTGATGATCTTCTTTAATGAATGAACAGAGTACATCCAGAGAAGACATGATAAATAGAAGAGATTGAATTGTGTGAGGAATCTTGAATGAAATCAGGCAGCACTATTACTGTTGCACATAATGTATCAGCACCACAAATTCTCCTGATAGAGCGGTGCAGAAATAAAAGCAGTGGTTCAGTGCTTTGTCTTAAGCTGGATTTGGGCAGGTGCCCTCTCACCAATCCTGCAGTGATATCCCCAGAGAATGTTCTGGAACAGACATTCTCTTCAGGTGACCCGACTGGTCACCTCACCCTGGAACGATGCAGGTGCATCTAGACATGCACCCAGGATCCTCCTTTAATCAGGCTGGTCACCTGGAGCACAGCAATGGGTCGACTGGGAAGATAGCAGCTCTCCCTCTCTCTTGCATCCAGTCTCTCCTCTGCCTCATGGGGAACTGATCTCCTACCAGCCAACATGGTACCGAGATAGTCAATTTTTCCTCTCCTGGGGCATAGTAGGGGTTGCCCCTAGTTAGGAAGTAATGAAGAATTGTCTCTACTGTGGCATACCCACTCACATAGTTCACCTCATGGTTCCTTCTGACCTTGCCAGGTACTCTTTCTGGAATAGGTCACTGGTGGCAATAATAGAGATGAGTCCAGGTTTCTTTTCAACAGTTTACTTTCTTGCAATGGCAATCACATTAAATACATTTATTCTGGGAGTGGCTGTCCGCTTTTTTTTTTTTTTTTTACTTTATTTTTATTTGCATATAAAATCTCAATATACAGAGTTCCACCAATTTGGTTTAGGTTTACAAGTTACATAATTAAATTTTGCATCCAAAAGGCACACAAAAGAAATACATATACATTTTTCCCCTTCCCACCCTCCCCCTGCCTCCCAGAATTCCTCCCCTACTTGCCAGCCGTTTCGCTCTCGGATGTCTCCCCATAGTAGATATGCTAACTATTTATCTCAATATATTTAGTTGATTTTTTAAATTCTTTCCATTTCCCCCATTTTCTTATCATATTTCTTGGAATCTCCTCTTGTGTATTACATAGGTATTCCATATTATATTTATTATTTATCTTTTTACACCATTCCTTTATTCTCGGACTCTCCTTTTCTCTCCATTTTTTTGGTATGGTTCCTTTTGCTGTATTCAGCATTGTTGGGACCAGAGTCGTTTTATATTTCTTTAAAGGTATTGTTGTTTTGTGAAATAGGCATGCCCATGGATCGTCCGGCACTTTTATTTCGGTGATGTCTTCAATCAGTTGTCTTACCTCTAGCCAAAATTCTCTTATTTTGGGACAGTCCCAAAATAAATGATAAATTGTACCTATGTTGCCGCAGTCCCGCCAGCATTTATCTGTCTTGCCTGGTTGGTATTTATTTATCACTTCTGGGGTGATGTACCACCTGTATAGACATTTGTAGTTTAATTCTGTAGTACTGACATCTATGGCTGTGGATCCCGCCATCCCCAGTACAATCCCTAGCTCCTGTCCTTGCAAGTGTATTCCTATTTCTTTCTCCCATTTTCCTATATATGGAGGTTTCTCTGTACTGTGCCATTCCGTCAGCATTTTGTAAATCTGAGACACTCCATGCCTTTGCTTGAGAGAGTAGCTCAGTTTCTCGATATTGTTGAGATTTTTTTCCGACCTAATCGGCTGTGGTAATGAGCTGACAAAATGTTTCAGCTGGAGATATCTCCAATTATCTATTTTTATATTATTATTTTCTTGTTTTAATTTCTGAAGTGTTTTTATATGCCCTTTGTGTAAAATATCTTTTAATTGAGTGTTCCCTATCCAATTTCCCCCCTGTTCTTCCTCCCCGGGTGGAAAATATTTAGTGCCATTTAATGCTATCATTGGTGAGTTATATTCCCATTTCAGTTGCTTATTTATTCCGTCCCATATTTTATATACTACTTTTGTCAATTCATGTGCTCCCTGTGTTTCCCTATATTTTGGTGGAATCCAAATTGTTTTGTGTAACTGGTTATTATTTTGTGTACATTCTATCTCTACCCATCTTTTTTCTCTCCTTTCTATTTTTGTCCAGTCCACCATTCGTGTAATAATTACCGCCTTATAATACCTCTCTATGTCTGGGGTGGCTAATCCTCCCTGTGCTTTACTTCTTGTCAGGATCTTGTACTGTACTCTGGGTTTTTTCCACTGCCATATATACTTTGTCAGTAGGTTTCTAATTACCCTAAAAAAATTTGCGGGGATGTTTATTGGCAATAAAGAGAAGGTATATAAGATTTTTGGCAAAATAAACATCTTAACGACATTGTTTCTTCCAATCCATGAGATTTGACCATTTGATTTTTTTCTTATTTCTGTTTTTATTTCATTCAGTAACGGTATATAATTAGCTTGATATAATTTTTTAGTTTGGGGAGTTAAATATATCCCTAGGTATTTTAATTTTTCTTTTGTCCACGTATATGGGAAGTGTGTTTTTATACTTTGTTCTTCCTGAGTATTTAACCTTATGTTGAGAATCTCTGATTTTATTGGATTTATTTTAAAGTTTGACAACTTTCCATAATCTTTTAGCTCCTTTTGAATATTTGGGAGAGTGATCCTTGGATTTGTGACAATGAAAAGCAGGTCGTCAGCGTATGCTGCGACTTTGTGTTCTTCTTGATTTACCTTCACTCCTTTTATGTCTACATTTTGTCTAATTTTTGCCAGTAATGGTTCCAGGGTTAACACAAACAATAGGGGTGACAGGGGGCACCCCTGTCTTGTCCCATTACTCATTCCAAATTTCTCTGATAAGCTTCCGTTTATTTTTATTTTTATTTTTGCTGTGGGGTTGTTATATAATGCTTCTATCCATTGCCTCATTCTTAGCCCAATCCCTAGACTTTTTATGGTTTCTTTCATGAAGTCCCAGTCGACCCTATCAAAAGCCTTTTCGGCATCAATTGATAATAGGATGGAGGGGACTTCATGTTTTGTTGTTTTTTGTAAAAGTAGCAAGGTGCGTATAACATTATCCTTACCGTCTCGGCCTGGAACGAATCCAGTCTGGTCCGGATGGATCCACATTTTTAATAAATCTTTTAATCTCGTTGCCAAAATTTTCGCAAATAATTTTGTATCTGTATTTAACAACGCGATTGGCCTATAACTAGAGCATAGGGTTTGATCTTTCCCTTCTTTCGGTATGACCGTTATATATGCCATTAGAGATTCTTCTCTTAGTTCTTCCTTCCCTATTTTATTCAGATATTCTAGCATTTTTGGTATTAATATTTCTTTAAATCTTTTATAGTACTTTATTGTGTATCCATCTGGACCTGGACTCCTTCCATTTTGAGTGGTTTTTAATGCTTCTCTTATTTCACTTTCAGTAATTGGCGCTTCAAGAAGTTCCAATTTATCTTCTGGGATCTTGGGCAGGTTTGCTTCCTCAATATATTTTTGGATATTAATTATTCTTTCCTGCCTTGTTTTTGAGGTTTCTTTCTTCCGGACGTTATATAGCGTACTATAGAAGGCATGGAACGCTTTAGCTATTTCTGTAGTTGGATTTACTGTTTCATTTTTACTGTTTTTGATTTTTTCTATATAATTTTTTGATTTTTTCTTCCTCAGTAATCTTGCTAGGGATTTCCCTGGTTTATTTCCGAAGTTGTATCTGTATCTAGCTATCTTATTGAAGTGATTTCTAGATTCTTCTTCCAATAGATCTTTTAAATCGTCTCTTTTAATTATAAGGTTTTCCTCTGTTTCTTTTTTAAATTCTTTTTTATGTTTTTGTTCTAGATCATTTATTTCTCTTATGAGTGTATTGATTTGATTGGACCTCTCTTTCTTTTTTTTTGAGGCACTGGCTATTAATATCCCTCGGATATACGCTTTGTGTGCTTCCCAGAGTGTGGCGGATGATATTTCTGGCGTATCATTCTCTTGAAAGAATAGCTCTAGTTCTTTTTCTAATCTGTTTCCTATTTCTTCATCTAGAATTAGTTCTTCATTTAACCTCCATGTTCCCATACTTTTGTGGTGTGTCGGTGTCTTGATTGTTAGGGTTAGGGGGGCATGGTCTGACAGTGTGATTGTGCCTATTTCTGTAGTTTCTACAAATTCCAACAGGCGGTGGTCAATAAAAAAGTAATCCAGTCTTGAGTACATCGAGTGTATTGAGGAGTAGTAAGTATAGTCTCTTTTTTTTGGATGTTGAACCCTCCATGCATCTACTAATTGGCTCTGATGTAACTTTACCCTTATTTTCCTCAGTTTTTGGTCTCCTAACGTCCTTACTCCCGATGTACTATCGACATTTGGATCTAAACAAAAATTTATATCTCCTGCCATTATCAGGTAGCCTTTTTTAAAGCTCTCTAGATCATACAGGATTCTCCCCAGATATTCACTTGGTTTTTTATTTGGGTTATAAATATTGGCCAATGTCAGCTCCATCCCCCTTATTTGTCCCTTAAGGAAAATGTATCGACCGTTCGGGTCTATTTTCATTTCTTCTAAGGAGAATTCTGTATTTCCAGCTATTCCTATTGCTACTCCTCTTGCACGTTCTATTGGTGAGTCTCCGTAATACCATTTAGGAAAGTGTTTAGAAAAAAGTTTTAAATTCGAGTGAAGAGAGATATGCGTTTCCTGTAGAAAAGCAATATTTGCTGCTTCTCTCCTCAACTCTTCCAATATCTTATACCTTTTTGTATGGGAGTTTAATCCTCTTACATTGTACGTTATTATTTTTAGTTGTTCATCTTTCATTTTTTTTTCCTTCTACTTGATCCAGTTCCTCCACGAACAGGGGGGCACCGGATCAATTTAAATTCCACTAACAGCATACTACCAATGCTGTTAGTCTGACAGGCTTTTAAAATTTCTTTTCTTTTTTGGCAATGGAGAGTTTCCCTATCCCTACCCTTCCCCCCCTCTCCCACCCTCTCCCCCCCCCCTCCCCTCCCACCCGCCTCCATCCCCTTCCGTCTCATGATGATGTTTTTCTGATCCATTTTTGATCTTAGGGTATTTAGTTGTTTCTTTGGGTCATTCTCCCTGATACCCATTCCTTTGGGGTGGTGCTCTAATGGGTTAGCACGATATACCTCCCTCCTCGGTTGGAAGGATGTTCCGGCTTTGGGGGGGGGCTATCCTGCTTCCTTTGTATAGCTTACCTCCCTTCCCCTCCCTCCCTCCTCCCCCCACTCCCCCGACCCCCCCTCCCCCAGTCCCCCCACACAGTTCGCATCTGTAAGAAAGGCCACTCCCCGCAAAGCAGGAGGGGAGAAAAAAAAAAAAAACACACCCCCTCCCGATTTGCATTATTTGGGCAGTGTTCCGCGTATTTTATCTTTTATTTTTTCTGGCTAATGTCCATTGCTGTTCTTCCGTCTGTGAGTTCCTTCCTAATTCGTCTTCCCTGTCACCTTCATACCATCCAGGCAGGTTTGGTTCCTGTATATCCAGTTTTTTGCAAAATTCTTGAGTTTCCTCTGGAAAGATGAGTTTTGCTGATCGCCCATCTCTTTTTCCTATTAAACTGGCTGGAAACCCCCAATTATATCTGATTCCTTGTTTTTGCATCTCTTCTGTCAGGGGTTTTAAAATTCTTCTCCTCCTCAGTGTTTCCGGTGCCAGATCTGTAAATATCTGTATCTTGTCGTTTTCTGTATTTACTGCATTTAATAATGATTTGTTCTTCTTTAGGTTTTCCCATATTTGTGCTTTATCTGTATAATTTTGAAACCTGATTATCACGTCTCTAGGTGATTCTGCTGGGGCTCCTATCGGTTTTCTTATGCGATGTGCTCTGTCGATCAGCAATTGGTCTTCTTCCTTTCTGCCTAATACTGGGTTTAGGATTTTTTGAAGTTTTTCTTCTAAATTTTCTTCCTGTGTTGTATCTTTTAAGCCTCGGATCCTCAAATTTTTTCGTCTAGCTCTGTTCTCTTGATCCTCTAGTTTGTAAGCTAGATCTCTGGCTTTTTTCTTGGTCTCATTTATTTCCTTTCTCATCCCCTGTATTATTTTTCTTTGGTCCTCTTGTTTTTTTTCTAGTTCTTCTACTCGTCCCAGGGCGTGTCCCAGGTCCATCTGGACCCGTCCTAAGTCGGTTTGGATTTTAACCAATTCGATTTTTAAAGATTTTTCCAATCCTGCAAACATTTCTCGCATTTCACCTTTTGTGGGAGCATGCTCTTTTATTTCTCCCCGCTCCTCCTCCTCTCCCTCGTCGTTTTCAGTCCTTATGCTTAATTCTGAATTTGCTGGGCTGATTGGTGATTTAGCTACTTCAGCTTTTGGATTTTTCTCTACTTTCTTCTTGTCTGTTCCTTGTTGTTTTCCCTGGGATGATTTTTCTAAGGCATTTTCTTGTGTCATAAATTTCCTTATTGTGTTAGGGCTTGAGGATACCCTTGGTGATTTTGCGATGGCTCCTCCTCTTGTGGATTTACCTCTCATTATGTAGAGAGTTGTTCCGCGGTTCTTTTATAGAATCTCAGAACCTCCTATGATGGTGCTCCAAAATTAGGTATACCATATTAATGATCAGGAAAAGATTTTGTCTACCTTCAAGCCAGGGAAAGACACAGACCATCCGGGTAGCCTTTATTTTGAATCAATGTTCACAGGCGGTTATAGGAGGTATTAGGCATGGGGCACTTCCAGCCTCCCACCTCCCTACTCAAGTTCTTATACAGGCTAGTGTGAGTCCCGACCTTAAGTATTTGAGAAGTGGAAGAGAGAGAAAACAGCAGAGCAGAGGGGAAACTCAGGCTGTATGTCGTAGCAAGGTGATTGAGTAATGTCAGGTATTATTTCACAGAGAGAGTGTTAATCATTTTAAATATTTTGTATATAGCCCCAAGGTCTTTATTTATACTTGTGCTCTTCTTATGAGTCTCTGTGTACGGTTATTAAGGGACCATATAGAATAGAAAATTAGCTGGTTTGGGGTATTGAAAGACTGTTGTGGCTATTAATCCAATAAAAAAACACTTTATGGGAGGTTGCTGGTTTAAACAGGGAGCAGCTGAATCAGTCTCAGGTGTGTTGACATTGACATTTTACCATACAGCTTTGTTGTATGTCTCTAAGGGGTCTTTATAAGACCTTCAGATAAACAGAAAAATGACAATGGGTATAATATAGAAAGAGGGATTACTCCTCTGTGACTCACGGTTTTGTAGACTGCCCCTTTTTTTTTTTTTTTTTTTTTTAAAGTTTTTTTCCTTTTTCCCGTTTGTCTTTAGACTGTATACTCTCTTGTCTCCTTAGCTTCCAGCCCTCAGGCATCAGGACATCAGCATCTCCGGATGGATTGGCTCAAATGGACCTGGCAGCTCTCTTGGGGTCCGCTCCCTCGGGACCTGTTCATCTGGTCGCGTTTACTGTCCGTGTCCAGCCCCCCGCACTGCCGGTTAACGAGGAGGTCTCTCCTGCCGCCGTTATGGCTGCTCACCTGCGTTCCTGTGCAGGAGACAGGGCTCTCCAGGGCCGATTCCGTGTGCTGTAAGCGTGCGTGGTTCCTCCGGATGTTAATGCTGCGTGAGGTCGTCGCTACACACCGTGGAGGGAGACGTCGGGGAGGGTGGGGGGGGGTCAGCAGGGTTCACCACTCGCCGCGCCAGCGCTCATCCCCGGGAGCTTAGGCATCCAGAGTCTGGCCGGAGGTGGATCGGGAGCGGTCAGGTTCCCTGATGCCTCCATTAGCAGGAGATAGCCCTCTCCCCCTCCGTCCTACGTGCGTGCCAATAGGCTCCTCCCCCTCATGACGGGCTCCAGCGTGGCTGTCCGCTTAAAAAGGATTTCCTTTTTTCCTGTGCTTTTTGCTGACCCCATCTAGGGAACAGGATTTCATGGCATTCCTCTACAGGGGAAAGCCACCTACCCGGAGTCCTACAACCATACCCTACCCCACAGTATTCATGTTTTTCATACGCTCCACTGATGATGACCAAATTGCCCTAAACAGTTATAAGGAATTAAGAATAAAGGTTCTAGATGTGCATCTGGCCAGCATGGTGTAGAGCAATGATGTGCATGGCTCCACACACTATTTTAAAATTAGGAGTAATCCTCTTATTTTTTGAACATATGATGGAAAGAGACATGTAAATACCTTCTATTTTATGATTTTTTTTGTTATACATACTAATTAGAGTGAAGACTTTTTGATGAACATAACCTGTATGGTTATACACCATTTATCTTCCAAAGGATATTAGTATTTGATATAGCAGCAGTTAAATTGAAGTAAGATAAGGGTTTGATCAACATACAATGCAACCTGTGAAGGTCGAGCTGTTAAGACTTTTGCTCTTTTGCAGAGGCCTCTGAGGAAGTCAATGGTCGAAACATGTCAGGTATGCTAGAGCCAGTGCTTCAGATAGTTTTTACTTTGTTGTATATAAACATATAAGAATGGATCAACTATAGCAATTTAGATGGTAATGTAAACTGTGTGTGTACAAACTTTATTCAACTGTCACAAATTCTTTTACATCAAGCTGTGATGGCCGAGTGGTTAAGGCGTTGGACTTGAAATCCAATGGGGTCTCCCCGCGCAGGTTCAAATCCTGCTCACAGCGCATTCTTTTTCATTTTGATATTTTATTTAACCATTTTTTAAATGTATTCTACTTTATGATTACTTAATAGTAGTATTCAACCTGACATAGAAACTGTAAAATATGTTTCTTTATTTTTACAAAAAGATATGCATGAGAACTTTAGCAAACAATAGATGTAAACACTGATCTTGACAAGCCAGGTAGCCCCACCCTGGGTTGAGGGTTGAAGATGCCAAACGTCAGGCTGTCAATGAGAGTGGAAACACATCTGAATATCTATAGGAACCTCTGCATACTTTGTTGTGAAAGTTTCCTGTGAACTTTGTGGCTGGCTCTCCTTCGATTAACGGTGAAGGAAAACCTCAGTCCTTATTTAAAACACTTTGGAGAAAAAGGGAGATCCAGAGAGCAAAGTCTTGGAGGAGAACAGTTCTACTTTACCATGCCCGAATCCTGTAGGTACTGTCGGATGAATTCTTACCTCTGAGCTGGAGGACCATGGAATTATCTCTTCACATTTGGGGCAACAGCACTTCAGCACCCCCATATTTGAAAAATGCTAGTCCATCATGGGGTTCAAATTGCACCCCCTTATCCAATGCCGAAAAGCCATGTGTCGGGGAAGTCACCTAGGAAGCCATTTTTTCCTCCCCCCCCCCCCCCTAAATTGCTTTCAGGGGGATTTTCCGTTTTACATAGCCCTGATTTTGGTCACTCTCTCCTGTAACAGCTTTTTGTGATATTGTAAACATATAGATGGGGACAAGCAAATGTTGCACATACATTCAAACTATGGGTTACAGCAAGCCCGACTCCTTGCCCAAGCTCTCACTAGTGTGAGCCGTACTCCTACGGGAGTAATAAAGAATTGTCTCTACTGTGGCATACCCACTCATATAGTCCCCCTCATGGCCCCCCCCCTCATGGCCCCACTCCTCCTGACCTTACCAAGGGCTTCTTTTGGAATGGATCACTGATGACAGGGCCGGGATTAGGGGTGGGCAGGAGGGGCTGCTGCCCTGGGCACTGTGATATCATGTGATGTTCAGGGGCACCCCAAGGAGATGGCTGAGGGGATTTGTGTTGGGAAGGGTAATAAGGGGGGGGGGTGGCAGGTAGTTCTAGAAATTGTTCTAGGAGGGAAACTTTGGGAAGGTGTGCTAGGTGTTATGATTTGGGGGGATTTGTTTTGAAAGGGAAGCTGAGTGAAGAGGATTTGTGCTAAGATGGGAGATTTGGGGGTTTATACTAGAAAAAGGAATATGGTGGGGAGAGAGGGGGAGAGAGGGGGGCAGAGGGTATTTGTGCTAAGAGTGAAATTTTTTGGGGGGGGGAGATTTGTGCTAGTAGGGATGATTAGGGGCATTTGTGTTAGGTGGGAAAATTTGGGGGAGGGGGGAAGTTGTGCTAGGATGGAGGATTGGGGGAGGGAAATTTGTGCTGGGAGGGGAGATTTGGAGTGTGGGTAGAGGATTTGTTCTATGAAGGGAAAGCATTTTTTTTTGGGGGGGGGGGGCGAATAGTGCTGGGAGCATATGTGGAATGAGAGAGTTTGAGTTAAGCATATAGATTAGCGCTACATTTTTTGGGGAGGGGGGGGGATTTTTTGCTGACACATAATACTCATATTGTCAGGCTTATTGGGTAGAGTAAATACAAGAAAAATTTAATTTTGGCATAGTCATATATAGATATTCTATTTTACATAGAAATATGAAGCAATGACATTCATTTTTTTTGTTAGGTTACTGAAAGGTTAAATCTCCTTTAAATGTGCCTGTTCAGGAAATTCTTAAACAGGTTTACCCCAGACATGCTGTGTTGACCTAAGGTAAGAAATAAATAGTCTGTTGACTTTCTTTAAGATAAAGTCTAAGACGCTATTCCAAGGTAATCTTATCTGTGTGTGGAATCATAAAACCTTAGTTAGTATTTTCTATGCTTAGACCTATGTAAAAATAAGATTTACAGATATGTTATAATCTTATATGTAACATAATATTAACAATGAAATATATATATAACTAACATACATAGATATGTAGAAAACTGTTATATATTATAATTGTTTCATATTTTACTAAATTCTAACTTTACTGATTTTGATGACTCATCACTGCATGTTTAGTAAGGCTTCAGTAAATAAGCTCTTGTAAGTGGTAAAGCATCATAAAACTTTTCTGGCCTTGCCAGGTGTTTAGTCTAGGAGGTCTGAATTGTAAGCTCTTTGTCAATATAAGGTTCAAAGTTTATTTGTAGGCAAATAATGCTGTAATATTCTGTGTACTGAACCGAAGAGCAATGCAATACTGCCATCACTGGTGACTGAATGCTACTACGGTAATTGAAGTCTTGGGTTAAAAAGTAAAATCCAATATATATTAAATAAGATATATTAAATATTATTATGGTGTTACCAAGATTCATTCCTTATTTAGATACATATGGAGTTATTAAATGGACATGTAATAGATGAGAGTATGGATAAATTATTATGTTGTTTTATGATACTCTTAAATATGGAGATATCATCATTTAATTTTAATATACTGGTTGACCAAGAGGTGTCACCCTATGACATCACCAGTTAATGAATGAGATGTTCCAACCAATGGGGATCATGTTACTCCCTCTGGGTTTAACTTATGGTAATTTTATTAGTCCTTTGTTCTATACCATATAAAAAGAAAAAGCCCAGATGACACAGGACACATGACATTTGCCCAATATACATCACACATACAACATACACGCTACTACAGCCATGCATAGACTCATCTACACAGACTCCATTTCGCTCCATCATGTATCTGAAACTTTGAGGGACGCCAAACGAAACTCCTCCCTAGTTGACCGCCATCTTGGAAAGGCAGCCATCTTAAGGACTCTGGTAACGACCGTTCTAAGCTAGCAGCCATTTTAAATATGGTAAATATGCCTTGCTAATTATTTGATTATTATTCAATATTGTTTATGTACTTCCTTAAATGTTTTACATTAAATATTAAAGGGTAACAAGAGTACAATCCCAGCCGTATAAACCATATGTAGATTTTTCTCTAAAAAGCTGATTTTTGTTTTATAACATTTTTATTAATATCAGATTTAGCGCATATTGGCGTATTAGTCTCACGTTTTGCATAGCCTATTCTCGCTTCATCTGCAGTGGAGTGACTATAAGGCTGTGCATTGCACAGACAATTGTGGTCTGATTATATAGGACATTCATTTATGGTTTATACTATACCTGGAGAAAACGTAATCTTGCTTTATTTTTACTTTCATTATTGAGCTACCAATCACATTGAATTAATTGTTTGAAGTTTGTATTTTTGTGAAGTTATTTTTTTTGTGTCATCTCAAGTTTGATCATTTATTGTGATTACATGTCTGGTGAATAAATACTCTTATATATTCCATACTGTAGACTGTTTTCACTAAGATCGGTATATGCTTTTAAAAAGAAATTAATCAATAAAAAGAATTTGCTACATATTGATTTATGGAAATAAGTTGAGATTCTCCTTTCGCACAGATCTTTGCTTATTGACATAAATAGACACTGTTATATTCAGAGCAGTATAAACATTCTGACATAATGGAGGCGGCCCAGCGAGATATTATTAATTTCTGACATAATGGAGGCGGTCCAGCGAGATATTATTAATTTCTGACATAATGGAGGCGGTCCAGCGAGATATTATTAATTTATTATTAATTTTATTATTAATTCTGACAATATAATTGGGGGGAGGGCGGGGTGGGTGCAATTTGACATATTTGCCCTGGGCTCTAGATTACCTTGTCCTGGCACTGACTGATGGCAATAACAGAGATGAGTCCAGGCTGCTTTTCAACAGTTTACTTGGTTGCAGTGGCAATCACAGTAAAGTCATTCTTTTTTGGGAGTGCCTGTAGGCTTAGAAAGGATTACTTTTTTCCTGTGCCTTATGCTGACCCCATCCAGGGAACAGGCCTTTATGGCATTCCCCTGCCAGGGAAAGCCCTCTGCCTGGAGTCCTACATCACTTCTTTCCAGGCCCTTTGATATCCCACAAGGGAAACACTAGGAACATCTGTTCCATTGCTTTCCATGCTTAGAACCCGCACTTACTTTTTACCTTGCACTCTCTATTTATACCCTTGGAAAGGACAACATCTAGTGGTTAGGCAGGGAATTACTTATCGCCAGTAAACTGGTAAAGAGCTTAAAAAACAGCTTCCCTTCCACCTCCTTACTGGGGTCTTATCTGGCCTATCTAATGTGGGGGTTCAGTAAAATGGTTCAGGGAGGCAAGCAATGAAAGGTAAGCAGAGTAGTGTAGTTGGGACAATGAATACTTTGGTCAGGATTATGTAATGTACACCATAATGTTTACAACGCAGGAGTCAGGAGTAACATACAAAACAACACATAGAGTACAGCAGCAGGATGAGCCCACCTGTATACATCAGATTCCCCTTACATCAAGAATCCCCATCAGAATTCCCCAGAGTCACCCCCCAACATCAGGGTCCTTAGAGTCCCCCCTTACATCAGTGGGGTTCCTCAGCCTTGTTGCAGGGTCCCCAGACCCCCCCTTAAACTTTAAGCTCCCCCGAGTAATCTCGATTACATTAGTGTCTCCAGAACCACCCACCTTACATCAGGGTCTCCAGAGTCATTCCTCTAACATCAGTGTCCCTAAATTCACTCCCCTAACATCAGGATCCCTAGAGTAACCCCCCTGATGTTGGGGTTCCTCAGAGCCCCCCCCCCCCCCAGCTTACATCAGGGTCCCTAAAGTCACTCTCTTAAAAGACAGAACCCAGAGTTTTCCATTTCTGCCATTTGTCTATAGGACATCAGTTTCTTGTAAATTGGGGCACCCCAGAGCTTATATATTAAAACTGTATGTGGATTTCAATTTTTAACGTTTATACTAATACAAATTTTTACTGTGGAGGGGGGGGGGCAGAACTGCCAAGGAGACCCCTCCTCCCTCGGACATACAATAGATCAGGGATCCTCAAACTACGGCCCTCCAGCTGTTGCAGAACTACACATCCCATGAGGCATTGTAAAACTCTGAAATTCACAGACATGACTAGGCACGATGGGAGTTGTAGTTCCTGAACAGCTGGAGGGCCATAGTTCAATAGATAGTGCTTTATCCGTTATTGTTTGCTTCCTTCCCCCTCCGCTGCCACTTTTGGCACCTTTGATGGGAAGGTACTCAGCTCCACTTCCTGTAGAAATTCGACCCCCTCCTTGGGGTCATTCAGAAAGCTCAACGTGCTTCACACATGTGCAGTAGGGAACCGCAAAGGCTTTACTGCCAGTTTCCCTTAGTCAAGATGGCAGTGGAAGCACCCGAGAGGTGATTGAAAAATCAAGGCACTGCTGAGATTCGAACTCAGGATCTCCTGTTTACTAGACAGGCGCTTTAACCAACTAAGCCACAGCACCTTGTAATTGGTTTTCCGTGGTTTTCCGTGGTTTTCCGTGGTTTTCCGTGGTTGTTGTTGGTTATCGTTGGTTTTATAATGGTGGTGAAAATATAGTAAAGTAGTTTGTTATATTTTTGACATTTAATTTTTGTTTTACACAGGCTGGAGCCTTTTTTTTTCTTTTTTTTTTACTATTTTTTCTGTCACTTTTTAAATAGCCTTTTTGTTTTTCTTTCTTTCCTTCCTTCAGACTACTAATTAAGGGGAGTGGTTAAGCTGTGATGGCCGAGCGGTTAAGGCGTTGGACTTGAAATCCAATGGGGTCTCCCCGCACAGGTTCAAATCCTGCTCGCAGCGCAAACCTTTTCCTTTGTTATATTTTTGACATTTAATTTTTGTTTTAACATGTGTTCTATATTACGTTTACTTAACATAGTTTTCAGCCTGACATAGCAGTTTTTCTTTCTTTCCTTCCTTCAGACTACTAATTAAGGGGAGTGTTTGATTGGTCACAGGTGCTTCAGGTGCTATTTAACCACTTTAGGACCGCTCACATTGCTGCTACTGCGGCAATGTGGCACAATCCCGTCCAGCGACGTAGACCTACATCGCTGGACTCCTCCCCCTGTAGGCGGCGCTCGCGTGCTGCCGGAGGCTCGCTCCCGCTGTGTTCAGTTACAGCGGGAGTCGGGCCAGGGGAGGAGCGGTGGCGATCGCCGCTGCTCTTCCCCGATCATCGGGGAATCTAGTTTGGAGATCCGCCCGCTTGTGTAAACATAGCGGGCAGATCTCCTAAGTGACAGGGAGTGACAGATCGGAGTGTTCAGCATAGCTGAACATCCGATCTGTCCTTGTGTCATACAGTCACCTCCCCCCACACATGTCAGTAAGCACTAGGCATACATTAACCCCTCCCTCTCCAATAAAATGAACCCCTTCCCTGCCAGTGTCATTTTTACAGTAACAGTGCATATATATAGCACTGATTACTGCAGTAATGTCACTGGTACCCCCAAAAGTGTCAAAAATGTCAGTCAGGGGTCTGATCTGTCCGCCGCAATGTCACAGTCCCGCAAAAAAAAACTCAGATCGCCGCCATTACGCGTTAAAAAAAAAAACACCAAAAATGACAGAAATCTTTCCCTTAGTTAGTAAGCGCAATAATTTCTGCGCAAACCAATCAAAATACGCTTATTGCGATTTTTTTTACCAAACATAGGTAGTAGAAAACAAATTGGCCAAAAATGTTAAAAAAATTTGATTTTTACATTTTTTGGGGGGGGGGGAATTTCATATAAAAAATTTTTTAAAAATATTGTTGTTTTTTCAAAATAAACGCTCTTTTTTTATTTATAGCGCAAAAAGTAAAAATCGCACAGGTGATCAAATACCACCAAAAGAAAGCTCTGTTAGTGGGAAAAAAAAGGACGTAAATTTCATTAGGGTACGGCGTCGCACGACCGCGCAATTGTCAGTTAAAGTCGCACAGTGCCGAATCGCAAAAAGTGGCCTGGACGTAAGACAGCAAAATCCTCCGGTGGTAAAGTGGTTGAATTTCTGCAGGACTCATTTCTGAGCTTGCTCTTTCTTGAGCTTGCCACCTTTTTGCTTGCTGGATCTCTGAGCAAGTGGACCTTGACTAAGTGGTAAGTTAAAAACCAAAGTTTAAAACAGGAGATTATAACAGGAGTCTTCTGACTAGTAAGTAACATCTGACATTTTCTATTAGTTGTATTATTGTTGTAACCAGGAAAATGTGTGCTAGCAAGATTGAAGGTTTTGTGCAGTGCACAGTGTGCTGCATGTATACAATAATGGAGCAACCTCTCCAGGATGGATACCGCTGCGACAGATGTGAGCAGGTTGCACTTGCAAATTGCAACACTGTGCAGAACTGACAACCTTGAAAGGGGTCCTCTGTTTGCTGAGCAGGTGGCTAGTGGGGTTAATGGGGAGGGTGGGGGTAAGTCAGGTTTATCAGGTAGGAAGATGGGTTAATAGAGTCAGAGGGAGTGGTAGGGGCTCACAGAAAAGGAAGGCCAGCCCTGGGTTTGAACACCCTAACAGATTTGCCATGTTGGGTGAAGATGTGGGGGTGGCAAGCTCAGTGGTGGTAGCCCTAGATGTCACTGCTATCCCTAACAGCCGGGAGAGCAGCCCGTCTAGTAGAGGTGGTGAGGACTGTAGGTAGGCCTAGACAGTTGGTGGTAATTGGGGATTCTATAATCAGAAGGACTGATAGAATAATCTGTCGCTAGGATCACCTCAACCGAATGGTTTGCTGTCTCTCTGGTGCCAGGGTTCAGCATGTGGTGGACCGGGTTGATAAATTACTGGGAGGGGCTGGGCATGACCCAGCTGTCTTGGTCCACATTGGAACCAATGACAGAATATATTGAAGGTGGAGGCTCCTTAAGAACCAATTTAATGAACTAGGCTGCAAGTTGAAGGGAAGGAACTCCAAGGTGATAGTCTCTGAAATATTGCATGACCCATGCGCAACACAGGAGAGACAGGGGGAGATTAAAGAGCTGAGTGCATGGCTAAAGACCTGGTGTAAGAAGGAGGGATTTGGGTTTTTAGAGCACTGGGCTCACTTTTTATTGAGGTGCAACCTATATGCTAAAGATGGTTTGCACCTAAATGGAAGGGGGTCTTTTGTGCTAGGGGAGAGGTTCATGGGAAGGCTGGAGGAGTATTTAAACTAGGATTAAGGGGGGAGTGTGAATTAGATTATAATGGGGCAGACAAAAAAATACACTTTTTGGTATAGATACAGGCCTGAGTGTGCCATTGGCTGGGTTTCCTCCACTGCCCAATGAGAACCCTCTCATGGAGCACAGTGGGGAGACTCCCCAGCCTCAACAGCTACACCTGGGAGACATGACAGCCCAGCTGAAAATCATGGCCCTGCTGTTAGGCAGCTGAGGCCCACTATACTTTGCCTAGCACCTACCTTGTAGGGTGCTACACATATTTCCATGCAAAACAATGTACCGCTTTTAGCACAGAAATTCTGACATAATCAGATCGCCAGGGAGGTTAAACCAAGTTTTTTTTGTTAACATTAAACAAAGTTAAAAAGGGAAACACTACAATGTGCTGATTATTCATGCCATAACACTTGCTAGCTGGTTTGAATGGGCCCTTACACATCATTTAGGGTAATAGCAGGGCATACGCCAGGGCCGGACTGGGAATAAAAACCAGCCCTGGAAATAATTTCATACCAGCCCCAGTGGCGTAGCATGGAGTGTCAGCACCCAAGGCAAGGCAAGTAATTTGCGCCTCTAACCAGCGGACATCTCTGGGTCCCTACCACTCATACAGAATTAAAACCCCTTATGGTACATTTTAGGATTTACCACTCTTTATTCTTTCTTTCCCTTTTATCTCTCCCTATCCTAATTTCTTGTTTTTTTTCCATCTCTCTCTCTATCCGGCTTTCTTGTTCTCTTATTCTTTATCTCCCTTTTTCTTTGTTCCTCCCCCACTTTTACTCTCTCTTTTTATTCCTTCTCTTACTCCTTGGGGGGGGGGGGGGGGCTGGGAGAGCGGCGCAGGCTCCAGAACAGCCCAGCTGGGAGGCCACAGGCTCTAGGAACAATTCTGATCCCTCCTCCCCTAATACAATGCTGATTCCCCTCCCCCTAAAACACTGCTGATCCCCCCCAATACAATGCTGACGCCCCCTCCCCCAATACAATGATGACCAACCTTCCCCTAATACAATGGTGTTCCCCCCAGCCCGCTCCCCATTAAACAATGCTGACCCCCCTCTCCCTAATACCATGCTGTTCTCCCCCCGGCCCCCTCCCCCTAATACAATGCTGTTCCCCCCTGGCTCCCTCCCCTTAACAAAATGCTGACCACAACCCCCCCTAATACAATGCTGTTACCCCTTGGCCCCCTCCCCCTAATACAATGCTAACCCCCCCTCCCTAATACAATGCTGTTCCCCCCGGCCCCCTCCCCCTAATACAATGCTGTTCCCCCCTGGCCCCCTCCTCCTAATACAATGCTAACCCCCCCCTCCCTAATACAATGCTGTTCCCCCCGGCCCCCTCCCCCTAATACAATGCTGGCCCCCCTGGCCCCCTCCCCCTAATACAATGCTGATCCCCCCAATCCCCCTAATACAATGCTGTTTCCCCCCTCCCCATAAATTTGGGGGGGATCAGCATTGTATTAGGGGGAGGGGGCCTGGGGGGGGACAGCAGTGTATTAGGGGAAGGGGCGGATCAGCATTGTATTGGGGGGGGGGAGATCAGCATTGTATGTAGGGGCCCTAATACAATGCTAGTTCTCCCCCCTAAATGCCATACATGAGCCCCCCCTTACCTGGCTGTCTACATCAGGGCAGCTCACTCAGTCAGTGTCCACTCCAGTAATGCCTGCTGCGATGCTGGCTGATGTCTGTGTGGCAGGGAACAGGAAGGGTAGGATGGGATGCCGCCTTCATGCACTGAATGAGGGGGAGACACACATAACAGAAAATGATTGATGGGTGACACACATTGGATGAGGGGGTGACACACATACCAGAAGAGAATTGAGGGGTGACACACATAGATGAAGGGGGTGACACACATACCAGAAGAGAAGAGAATTGAGGGGTGACACACATAGATGAAGGGGATGACACACATACCAGAAGAGAAGAGAATTGAGGGGTGACACACATAGATGAAGGGGGTGACACACATAGATGAAGGGGGTGACACACATAGATGAAGGGGGTGACACACATACCAGAAGAGAATTGAGGGGTGACACACATAGATGAAGGGGGTGACACACATACCAGAAGAGAATTGAGGGGTGACACACATAGATGAAGGGGGTGACACACATACCAGAAGAGAAGAGAATTGAGGGGTGACACACATAGATGAAGGGGGTGACACACATAGATGAAGGGGTGACACACATAGATGAAGGGGGTGACACACATACCAGAAGAGAATTGAGGGGTGACACACATAGATGAAGGGGGTGACACACATACCAGAGGAGAATTGAGGGGTGACACACATAGATGAAGGGGGTGACACACATACCAGAAGAGAAGAGAATTGAGGGGTGACACACATAGATGAAGGGGGTGACACACATAGATGAAGGGGGTGACACACATACCAGAAGAGAATTGAGGGGTGACACACATAGATGAAGGGGGTGACACACATACCAGAAGAGAAGAGAATTGAGGGGTGACACACATAGATGAAGGGGGTGACACACATAGATGAAGGGGGTGACACACATACCAGAAGAGAATTGAGGGGTGACACACATAGATGAAGGGGGTGACACACATACCAGAAGAGAAGAGAATTGAGGGGTGACACACATAGATGAAGGGGGTGACACACATAGATGAAGGGGGTGACACACATAGATGAAGGGGGTGACACACATACCAGAAGAGAATTGAGGGGTGACACACATAGATGAAGGGGGTGACACACATACCAGAAGAGAATTGAGGGGTGACACACATAGATGAAGGGGGTGACACACATACCAGAAGAGAAGAGAATTGAGGGGTGACACACATAGATGAAGGGGGTGACACACATAGATGAAGGGGGTGACACACATACCAGAAGAGAATTGAGGGGTGACACACATAGATGAAGGGGGTGACACACATAGATGAAGGGGGTGACACACATAGATGAAGGGGGTGACACACATACCAGAAGAGAATTGAGGGGTGACACACATAGATGAAGGGGGTGACACACATACCAGAAGAGAAGAGAATTGAGGGGTGACACACATAGATGAAGGGGGTGACACACATAGATGAAGGGGGTGACACACATAGATGAAGGGGGTGACACACATACCAGAAGAGAATTGAGGGGTGACACACATAGATGAAGGGGGTGACACACATACCAGAAGAGAATTGAGGGGTGACACACATAGTTGAAGGGGGTGACACACATACCAGAAGAGAAGAGAATTGAGGAGTGACACACATAGATGAAGGGGGTGACACACATAGATGAAGGGGGTGACACACATAGATGAAGGGGGTGACACACATACCAGAAGAGAATTGAGGGGTGACACACATAGATGAAGGGGGTGACACACATACCAGAAGAGAATTGAGGGGTGACACACATAGATGAAGGGGGTGACACACATACCAGAAGAGAAGAGAATTGAGGGGTGACACACATAGATGAAGGGGGTGACACACATAGATGAAGGGGGTGACACACATACCAGAAGAGAATTGAGGGGTGACACACATAGATGAAGGGGGTGACACATACCAGAAGAAAAGAGAATTGAGGGGTGACACACATAGATGAAGGGGGTGACACACATAGATGAAGGAGGTGACACACATAGATGAAGGGGGTGACACACATACCAGAAGAGAATTGAGGGGTGACACACATAGATGAAGGGGGTGACACACAAGCCAGAAGAGAAGAGAATTGAGGGTGACACACATAGATGAAGGGGGTGACACACATAGATGAAGGGGGGGACACACATAGATGAAGGGGGTGACACACATACCAGAAGAGAATTGAGGGGTGACACACATAGATGAAGGGGGTGACACACATACCAGAAGAGAAGAGAATTGAGGGGTGACACACATAGATGAAGGGGGTGACACACATAGATGAAGGGGGTGACACACATACCAGAAGAGAATTGAGGGGTGACACACATAGATGAAGGGGGTGACACACATAGATGAAGGGGGTGACACACATAGATGAAGGGGGTGACACACATACCAGAAGAGAATTGAGGGGTGACACACATAGATGAAGGGGGTGACACACATACCAGAAGAGAATTGAGGGGTGACACACATAGATGAAGGGGGTGACACACATAGATGAAGGGGGTGACACACATAGATGAAGGGGGTGACACACATACCAAAAGAGAATTGAGGGGTGACACACATAGATGAAGGGGGTGACACACATAGATGAAGGGGGTGACACACATAGATGAAGAGAATTGAGGGGTGACACACATAGATGAAGGGGGTGACACACATACCAGAAGAGAAGAGAATTGAGGGGTGACACACATAGATGAAGGGGGTGACACACATAGATGAAGGGGGTGACACACATACCAGAAGAGAATTGAGGGGTGACACACATAGATGAAGGGGGTGACACACATAGATGAAGGGGGTGACACACATAGATGAAGGGGGTGACACACATACCAGAAGAGAATTGAGGGGTGACACACATAGATGAAGGGGGTGACACACATAGATGAAGGGGGTGACACACATAGATGAAGAGAATTGAGGGGTGACACACATAGATGAAGGGGGTGACACACATACCAGAAGAGAATTGAGGGGTGACACACATAGATGAAGGGGGTGACACACATACCAGAAGAGAATTGAGGGGTGACACACATAGATGAAGGGGGTGACACACATAGATGAAGGGGGTGACACACATAGATGAAGGGGGTGACACACATACCAGAAGAGAATTGAGGGGTGACACACATAGATGAAGGGGGTGACACACATACCAGAAGAGAATTGGGGGGTGACACACATAGTTGAAGGGGGTGACACACATACCAGAAGAGAAGAGAATTGAGGAGTGACACACATAGATGAAGGGGGTGACACACATAGATGAAGGCGGTGACACACATAGATGAAGGGGGTGACACACATACCAGAAGAGAATTGAGGGGTGACACACATAGATGAAGGGGGTGACACACATACCAGAAGAGAATTGAGGGGTGACACACATAGATGAAGGGGGTGACACACATACCAGAAGAGAAGAGAATTGAGGGGTGACACACATAGATGAAGGGGGTGACACACATAGATGAAGGGGGTGACACACATAGATGAAGGGGGTGACACACATACCAGAAGAGAATTGAGGGGTGACACACATAGATGAAGGGGGTGACACATACCAGAAGAAAAGAGAATTGAGGGGTGACACACATAGATGAAGGGGGTGACACACATAGATGAAGGAGGTGACACACATAGATGAAGGGGGTGACACACATACCAGAAGAGAATTGAGGGGTGACACACATAGATGAAGGGGGTGACACACAAGCCAGAAGAGAAGAGAATTGAGGGTGACACACATAGATGAAGGGGGTGACACACATAGATGAAGGGGGGGACACACATAGATGAAGGGGGTGACACACATACCAGAAGAGAATTGAGGGGTGACACACATAGATGAAGGGGGTGACACACATACCAGAAGAGAAGAGAATTGAGGGGTGACACACATAGATGAAGGGGGTGACACACATAGATGAAGGGGGTGACACACATACCAGAAGAGAATTGAGGGGTGACACACATAGATGAAGGGGGTGACACACATAGATGAAGGGGGTGACACACATAGATGAAGGGGGTGACACACATACCAGAAGAGAATTGAGGGGTGACACACATAGATGAAGGGGGTGACACACATACCAGAAGAGAAGAGAATTGAGGGGTGACACACATAGATGAAGGGAGTGACACACATAGATGAAGGGGGTGACACACATAGATGAAGGGGGTGACACACATACCAGAAGAGAAGAGAATTGAGGGGTGACACACATAGATGAAGGGGGTGACACACATAGATGAAGGGGGTGACACACATAGATGAAGGGGGTGACACACATACCAGAAGAGAATTAAGGGGTGACACACATAGATGAAGGGGGTGACACACATAGATGAAGGGGGTGACACACATACCAGAAGAGAATTGAGGGGTGACACACATAGATGAAGGGGGTGACACACATAGATGAAGGGGGTGACACACATAGATGAAGAGAATTGAGGGGTGACACACATAGATGAAGGGGGTGACACACATACCAGAAGAGAAGAGAATTGAGGGGTGACACACATAGATGAAGGGGGTGACACACATAGATGAAGGGGGTGACACACATAGATGAAGGGGGTGACACACATACCAGAAGAGAATTGAGGGGTGACACACATAGATGAAGGGGGTGACACACATAGATGAAGGGGGTGACACACATACCAGAAGAGAATTGAGGGGTGACACACATAGATGAAGGGGGTGACACACATACCAGAAGAGAAGAGAATTGAGGGGTGACACACATAGATGAAGGGGGTGACACACATAGATGAAGGTGGTGACACACATACCAGAAGTGAATTGAGGGGTGACACACATAGATGAAGGGGGTGACACACATACCAGAAGAGAAGAGAATTGACACATATATGAAGGGGGTGACACACATACCAGAAGAGAAGAGAATTGACACATAGATGAAGGGGGTGACACACATACTAGAAGAGAATTGAGGGGTGACACATATAAATGAAGGGGGTGACACACATACCAGAAGAGAAGAGAATTGAGGGGTGACACACATAGATGAAGGGGGTGACACACATAGATGAAGGGGGTGACACACATACCAGAAGAGAATTGAGGGGTGACACACATAGATGAAGGGGGTGACACACATACCAGAAGAGAATTGAGGGGTGACACTCATAGATGAAGGGGGTGACACACATACCAGAAGAGAAGAGAATTGAGGGGTGACACACATAGATGAAGGGGGTGACACACATACCAGAAGAGAATTGAGGGGTGACACACATAGATGAAGGGGGTGACACACATACCAGAAGAGAATTGAGGGGTGACACACATAGATGAAGGGGGTGACACACATACCAGAAGAGAAGAGAATTGAGGGTGACACACATAGATGAAGGGGTTGACACACATAGATGAAGGGGGTGACACACATAGATGAAGGGGGTGACACACATACCAGAAGAGAAGAGAATTGAGGGTGACACACATAGATGAAGGGGTTGACACACATAGATGAAGGGGGTGACACACATAGATGAAGGGGGTGACACACATAGATGAAGGGGGTGACACACATAGATGAAGGGGGTGACACACATAGATGAAGGGGGTGACACACATACCAGAAGAGAATTGAGGGATGACACACATTGGATGTTCATGCTGTCAGGGACCAGGGTGAACTCACTGCTCAGGAGATCCACCGCCGCCGCCGCCCGCCAGCCGGATATGAAGTCATGCTGCTCACAGCGGCTGGTCGCATATCACAAAATCGAACACCGGCCACATTTCATATGATGTCATGCCGATGCCGCTCACAGCGGCTGGTCGCATATCAATGAATTGAGTGCAGCAGGCCGGCCACACAGCTGCCCCAGGGCCGGATATGATGTCATGCCGATGCCGATGCCGCTCACAGCGGCTGGTCGCATATCAATGAATTGAGTGCAGCGGGCCGGCCACATAGCGGCCCCAGGGCCGGCGGCCCACCGGGAGATTTCCCAGTATCCCGGTAGGCCAGTCCGGCCCTGGCATACGCCGATTTGAGATCTGACATAGTTCAAATGTCGTTGCTACAAACATTTTACTTTTTTTATATATTCACAAAATGTTTTAACCACTTGCCGACCGCTCACTCGAGCTCTACTGCGGCAAAGTGGTTAGTTCCCGTCCAGCGACGTAGACCTACGTCGCTGGACTCCTCCCCTTGTGGGCGGCGCACGCGCGCCACCGGAGGCTCTCTCCCGCTGCATTCAGTCACAGCGGGAGTCGGGCCAGGGGAGGAGCGGCGGTGATCACCGCCGCTCTTCCCCGATCGTCGGGGAATCGAGTTTGGAGATCCGCCCGCTTGTGTAAACAGAGCGGGCGGATCTCCTAAGTGACAGACAGTGACAGATTGCAGGGTTCAGCATAGCTGAACATGCGATCTGTCCCTGTGTCACTCAGTCACCCCCCCCCCCCACACATGTTAGTAAGCACCAGGCATACATTAACCCCTCCCTCTCCAATAAAATTAACCCCTTCCCTGCCAGTGTCATTTTTACAGTAACAGTGCATATTTATAGGACTGATTACTGCAGTAATGTCACTGGTACCCCCAAAAGTGTCAAAACTGTTAGTCAAGGGTCCGATCTGTCTGCCGCAATGTCGCAGTCCCGCAAAAAAAATCGCAGATCGCCGCCATTACTCGTTAAAAATAAAAAACACCAAAAATGACAGAACTCTTTCCCTTAGTTAGTAAACACAATAACTTTTGCGCAAACCAATCAAAATACGCTTATTGTGATTTTTTTTACCAAACATAGGTAGCAGAAAACAAATTGGCCACAAATTTAAAAAAATTTTGGTTTTTACATTTTTGGGGGGGGGAATTTCATATAAAAAAAATGTGAAATATATTATTTTTTCAAAATGTACGCTTTTTTTTGTTTATAGCACAAAAAGTAAAAATCGTACAGGTGATAAAATACCACAAAACGAAAAGCTCTGTTTGTGGGAATAAAAGGACGTAAATTTCGTTTGGGTACAGCGTCGCACGACCGTGCAATTGTCAGTTAAATTCGCACAGTGCCGAATCGCAAAAAGTGGCCCAGACGTAAGACAGCAAAATCCTCCGGTGGTAAAGTGGTTAATACATTTTTTTCAGCATAATTGGGAGACTATTGATAGGCAGGTCTTGCTGTTGGAAACAATAACTCTCACACTATGGGATTTTTCACCCTTTTGGGCTCCAGTCCTATGCTATTCAATCCTTGCCCATGCTTATTCAGCTTTTCAGAACATCTCTGAAGAGAAATATAAAAGGTCATCTTTTACCATATTTAGCTTTTATTTACAAGAATTCATACACAATGTTGCTATTACAATGGGTTTACACTCCTGGCAATACAGTATAATTAGAGCAAGCTTAGGAGAATTTAAAGAAGGTAAACCTAGAAAAGGAAAATTCAGTTATTTGCTTAATTAAAAGCAAGAAGATCAACTTAAGCATTTACATTATAAGGTTATGGGTGATTCGAATGATGCGTGATAGCTATGGATGGGTGAAGATAACAATGAGGGACATTTCTCGGATTTATTCTCTGTCTGTAATAAGTTAACTTCTGCCGCAACAACGTAGCTCTACGTCGGTCGCGCGCCTGCAGCTAGGGAGCAAGCGCGCGCCCCCGCTAGTGCGGTTCCCGCCCCCACTCGGCAGCGGGGCTCCAATGCACGGCGCTGGCAGCTCGGATTGCCACCGCCACCCGCGATCGCTCCCAACTGAGAGAGAACTTTCAGCTGTTGTAAACACAGCCAACCGTTCTTCTCTCTGGAATGATCACAGAGCGCCTGTGATCCTTCTATATAGGATCACAGGTCTCTGTGATCATTTTAAAAAGCCCCTCCCCCCACAGTTAGAAACACGCCCTTAGGCTTACATTTAACCCCTTGATCGCCCACAGTGTTAACCCCTTCCCTGCCAGTGTTATTATTACAGTTACATTGCATATTTTTTGCACTGATTACTGTAGTAATGTTACTGGTCCCCCCCAAAAGTGTCAAAAATGTCAGTTAGGGGTCCGATCTGTCTGCCAAAATGTTGCAGTCCCGCTAAAAATCACAGATCGTCACCATTACTAGTAAAAAAATAAAAATAAAAATTACATAAATCTTTCCCATAGTTAGTAAACGCGATAACTTTTGTACAAACCAATCAAAACACGCTTATTGCGATTTTTTTTTACCAAAAGTATGTAGCAGAAAACAAATGGGCCTAAAATGTTAAAAAATTATGATTAAAATTTTTGGGAATGTTATATAGCAGAAAGTTAAAAATATTGTTTTTTTTTCAGAATTGTCGCTTTTTTTGTTTATAGTGCAAAAAATAAAAATCGCAGAGGTGATCCAAAAGAAAGCTCTATTTGTGGGGAAAAAAGGACATCAATTGTATTTGGATACATCATACTACCGCGCAATTGTCCGTTAAAGTAGCGCAGTGCCGAATCGCAAAAAATGGCCTGGTCATTAAGGGGGGCAGAAGTGGTTAACTGATATCAAAATGAAAATTTCTGTGTAATTATAAAGATTTTTGCTTAGAAATTTTAAGTTCTGCAGCAGTTCTGCTGTAAATTTTTCTGCCCAAAAAAAAGTGGTTACTGTTGTGGCACAACAGAAGAAAAATAACAGACAGTCACTATTTAGTTATTTATAATATGCAGTGGTTACCATCTTTTTGTATAGCTTGTTGACGGGATCTGGTGGGGAGACACATTGGATGCCTCCAGTCGCCTTTGTGTTCTTGCTGGCTGCCCAATGTGTCCCTGTTCTTTTAAAGATTAGTGGGCTCCCTCCAGGCAAATCTGCCCTTAACTTATCTACTAATATACTTTATATTAGTGATCGACCGATATCGTTTTTTTGGTGCCGATACCGATACTGATATTTCGGCCATTGCATATCGGTATCGGCCGATATGGGCCGATATTTTCAAACATTTAAAAAAAATATATATTTTTTTTACTTGACAGGTACTCTTGTGGAGGGATCTGGGAGTCTAAAAGACCCCAAACCCCTCCTCTGTACTTAAAAGCATTCAAAACGCCAAGTTTGGCTGTTTTGAATGCTGTAATTTTTTTTAATCTGGCGCCAGTGTCATGACATCACTTCCGGGTTTTTACATGGAGACCTGATCAGAGCTGAATGCGGCTTTGATCGGGTCTTCAGCGGCCATGCAGGCTGGTTGCTCAGGTTTCCCGGAGGGACATCCCCCTCCCGCTCCTTGTATTCTCAGCCGCATCGGTTGTCATTACAAGCCGACCGTTGGCTATGGATACCGGTACCGGGGTGATGCTTCTAGCTGCAGGCATCACTCCGGTACAAGCACTTTCCGAAATATCGGCAATATCGGTAACCTCCGGGGCGGATTCCGATATATCAGGGAAAGTGCATATCGGCCCACAATATATCGGCTTTGCCGATAATCGGCCGATCCCTACTTTATATGCTTCAACTTGGAGACTCTCAAAAATATAGACTTAGGACCGCAGTACGCAGAGGAGTCTTGAAATAGGGACTGCAGCTCTACATGTATTTGCAAATGTGTGCAACTAAAACCTGTTTTTACCGTGAACTGTTAGACAGGGTCAATTGGTTTTTTTGGTTTCTTTTTGCAAGCTAGCTGGTAAGTGTGCTAGAAAATTTTTGTCTGTTTGTGTTGTGCATTACCCCCTCCATGTACTCCTTACTGCAAAGGCTAGTTATAAATTTGGGTGGTTGCCCATTTTTTGTATAGCTTCTTTGTTGGATCTGCCATGGGGACACATTGGATGTCTCCAGCCACCATTGTGCTCTTGTTTGGCACCCATTGTGTCCCTGTGCATTTAGAGGAATGGGCTCCCTCCAGGTAAACGTCCCCTTAATGTATATGTAGCACTACTCCCTTGGGGTCTGCTGATTACGGGTTCCCCTGGGTTACCATTAGCAACAGCATGACAGTTCAACAATTTTCCCAAGTGTTTTAGCTCAGTCAGGAAGCAGTCCAGTAGCTTTGGGTTTTGAATTTTTATTGAGAACTTGGATGGGAGAAGGGAATGAGTGGGATACTCCAACTTGTATAACTATGCACAATTAGCTGGGACGACTGAATAATGCTGATTAACACTCAGTAATGATGAGTAGTACTGTATAATGCTAGTCGCGGCTAGGCCGCTGCTTCACCTTGTCAAAAGCAGTGAAGTAGAATTGAGTGAACTTCCTGAGGTAATCAGTACTGTACTGCAGAACAGGACCCTTCCTGGCACCCCCTTTGTTCCTATTCTTCGTGGTCAACTACACGGCACCCCCTTTACTGTCAAACCTCCTGTGTGAGCTTGCTCCCTGATCCCCTGACTTCTCTGGCGTGGTCCCCTCTCCTAGGCAGACCCTGTGGCAAGTCCCTGAGTACTCACGACACTGTTTTTCCTGAGAGACTCTGCCAGCAGCTCCACTGTCAGCACTCTGGATCCTCTGCAGCTCAGCTCCACACCCAGTTCACTAGGCCAACAGCCTGAACCACTTTCCTCACACCTGCAGGAGGAGAGACCAGCCGTCTACCTCCTCCTGGGACTCTGCTTCCCACCAAAGATGCCCTGTCACATGTCCCCTCCGTATTTATGGTCAATCCCAGGATGCATTGCAGGAATGTCCTCCCACTGGGACTGCCATAAAACACAATGTGCCACTGGCTGGGTTTCCTCCACTGTCCAACAAGCTCCCTCATTGGATACAGTGGGGACACTCCCTCAGACCCAGTGAATCACACCTGTAAACATGTGACAGGCAAACTAATAGATCAGGCTCCCCTGATAAGCAGCAGGAGACACAGATGACTTTATCTAGCACCTACCTAACTAGGAGGGTGCTACATATCCATTGCTGTATATGCTCCAATGTGAAAACTCTCAAAATAATAGAGTTAGGACTGCAGTACACAGGGGAGCCTTGACGTAGGGACTGCGGCTCCACATATATTTTGCAAATGTGTGCAACGAAAAACCTCTGTTTTTAACGGGAATTGTTAGACATAGTCATTTTGTTTGTTTTTCTTTTGCAGGCTAGCTGGTAAGTGTGCTGGGAAAATTTTTGTCTGTTTGTTTAGTCGCTATTTAATGGCACAATCATGCAAAACTATATTTGTTGTTTCAGTAGCAAAACAGACCCAAAGATAACATTTTTGCATGCAAATTGTTCATTAATGTTCCCTGATAACTTCAAGTTTGATTCCAAGCAATCATCTACCAAAGGTACAGCTGTTCTTTATTACCGAACCCTCTTGCTGTCTGAGCCCACTGCTGGTGCCCACATCCAGGGCCGCTGAAAGGGGGGACCACCAGCCCTCTTGAAGGGGGCCCGAGCACACAGGGGGGGCCCACACAGAGAGGGAGATTAGTGATGGACAACAAATACAGAAATCTTCCTCCAGCACCTGAATCTGATCTGTCCCTCTCCCTGCTATCAGCTTTTATCTGTTGAGAAAGAGACAGTTGTCCCTCACTAATCCCCCTCCCTGTGTGGGCCCCCCTCCCAGCACTTATCTCTGCTCAGGAGTTTATTTGTAAATTGTAACTTTGTTTCTCTCTCTCTGTCTCTCTGATCTCTGAGCTCCAACTGCCCAGCCTGTATATTTTTCTCATCTCATCTTCTTTTTTATAGTAGTGGTTTTTTTTTAGATTTAGCAGGAATCATGCGAGTTATGTTATATTTGTGTCTGATAATGATTTTGTTGTAATTTTAGCTAAATATATCTTTAAAGCGGAGTTCCGGGCACAGAATCGTTTATTTTTTTTTTTAATGTCCACCAAACAGTGACCCTTAGACCTCAATACATCCGCTAATCCTGTTTCATACAATGAAATAATCGGTTTGCAAGCATAAAATCTTACTTTATAAAATTTGTGATGAGCGCCGCCATCTTTGTCCTGGATCACCGAGTCCGTTGTGGGGAAATGTCTTCCCTTCTTCCTGGTTCTAGTGGGTGGAGGCTGGTGAATCCAGCGTGAAATCTCACGCATGTCCAGTACTATGCGATCGGCATAGTATAGGGATGCCTATCATCGCGTTATTTCCTGTTTGGAAATAACGCGATGAGAGGAGCGGCCGGCCGCCTACGTCACTGCCAATTGCATCCTGGTAGCCACGAGTAAGAGCTCCCAGGATGCATTGCGGGACAGGAAGTGACGGCGCGGGCCGCGGCCGAGGAAGGAGGAAGTCGATGGAAAGGTGAGTATATTATCCTCTCTAAAAAGGTAAGGAAAAATAAAAAAGGCCGGTAATATCCAATTCGGGCACAGGAAAGGATAAGGAAGCAGATGCCGTCAAATCTACAGACACGATTCTGTGCCCGAAACTCCGCTTTAATATTTTCTTGGGGGGCCCTGCCAGGTAGTCTGTACGGGGCCCCGCAATTTCTAACAGCAGCTCTGCCCACATCCTCATACCTGCTGCCATCAAGACCTACACTGGCTGAAATATCTTCAAAAACAAACACATTGGAACGTGTTAGACTTTCTCTCCGTGTGCTGTGGTTCCTTCCTTCAACTAGGTATCCGACACCCAGAAGTGTGATTGGTTTTGAAGATGTTTTAGCTAGCAGAGCTCCTAAAAACACATATCAGAGGCATGGAGGGCAGTAGAGGTAAGTATTTTGCAGTGAGTGACTTTAAAAAATACAGCTAAGTTACTTCCCTTCCCCCTGTCTGTATTTGGCTAATAAAGAAATATCAGCAAACAGATGAGGTTATCTCTCTGGCCACTCTGCACCAGATTGGGCTTTAGGGCTGTCACTTTTTCCCCAATCTGTGTACTACCATATAGAAAAATGCAAGAGGCAGATGTAAAAACAGATTCAGATAGTTACATTAGCTGCATTTAAAAATACATTTATTATATTTTTAAATGAATACATCCATTAACTGGAGCTTTATTTATCTATTAGGAGTTCAGACGATAACTAAACATGAAGACAATGAATAGCTACATAGGTAAATAAAGACACATATCCACCCAGTTAACCATAAAAAATTACCTTGTATCTTGAGAACCACTAGCTGGTCCAGAGAAAGGGGAAACCCCTCAAGATGAAGAAAACTGAAAGAAAATGATTGACCGGTGAAAGTAAATGAGTAAGATTGAAGTTCAACACAAAATGGTGGACTTTGTGGATATTCGAGCTGGATTACTAGCATTATTCAACAACCTTCTACTAAGTCTCCAACAGCATTGGAAGGAACTTTCAGGGTCATCCATCGTAAAATCACATGGAACTGACACCTACTTCATAAGCTTTACAAGTTCAACAATATGGGAGGTATCAAGATTTACAACAATCTTCATCTGAGCAAAATCAACACACGGGTGAAAAGTCTGATCCAGGTCATCAAGTTTCGTCACGAAGACAGAGGTTGTAGAAGAGATGTTAAACATATTTTGATGGATGTTTTGGACACCAAAAGACCTTTAGATCATCAAGTTTCGTCACGAAGACAGAGGTTGTAGAAGAGACGTTAAACATATTTTGATGGATGTTTTGGACACCAAAAGACCTTTAGGTCATCAAGTTTCGTCACGAAGACAGAGGTTGTAGAAGAGACGTTAAACATATTTTGATGGATGTTTTGGACACCAAAAGACTTTTAGGTCATCAAGTTTCGTCACGAAGACAGAGGTTGTAGAAGAGATGTTAAACATATTTTGATGGATGTTTTGGACACCAAAAGACCTTTAGTTTTCTCCAGTGATTTATGCACTTCTTAAACTGGTGTCCTTCTACAAAGTCTTCAACACTTGACACCAAAAGGAACAAATTCCAGTTTCATAATTTACAAATTTAAATTATCTAATTCATTCATTCATTATCTGAATTATTCATTATTATTCATTCATGATCTAAATGATGCCATCTTCTTTGTAAACTCAATAAACTTTTTAACTTGGGAATTATTTAGACTTAAAACCTTGTTCAAGAAACAACTCTCAACACACAAGCTAGAAGTTTGTTCCAGGTCAACCAGTTTTGCTTGGTGAAAGTTGCTGCAAGAGCTGGAAAATCTAAAGTTCTGAACAGACAGCCATCTGGAAGGTGAAAGCAATTTAAAAAGCAAATGATACAGTATTTTCTACCATAGTTTACTATCTGTATCTTGAGAGTCATCTTTGGATTTAAACATTGCATTAAAAGATGTCTTTAAAATATCAAAGACAAGGAAAATAGATCTGGAAGCTTCCGTAGAAAATACCAGAAGAAATCTGCAAAAGGTGTCCAAAATACTCTCCAGAACTGTAAGCTTCCATATGCATCATGGTGGACATCTTTTAGTCATGGCTCATTTATTTTTCTGCTGTTCGACTTTGTTCCTCTCTTGCTCAAGCTTTATTCGCCTCTTCTCAGGAATCTCATCAAGACTGATTCCATGGTTGCTGGCCCTGTGTAATAAAAAAAAAAATTGAATGTTTTTTATGTAAACAGCATCCCATGATGAAAAGGATTGAACATCATTATGTAGGATTGAAGTTGTACATTGGGGAAATGTCAATCAACACCCAATCAGATCTCGAGCAGATGAAAAGGCTGGCCTCGTGATGCCCTCATCTGTCATATGATGCCATAACAAAACATCCTCCACTTGATCCAGACTCTTGACTTTGGCAACAACTCTGACAATCTATTAGCTTTAGATAAGCTATGGTCAAATCCAGAGGCGTAACTAGAACTTTCACGGCCCCGGTGCAAGAAACCATGAAGGGCCCCCCGGACCCCTGGCCGGGGCCCTTCCTTTCAAGCCTGGGGCTCTTCCCACTGATCCTGGGGCCCTTTACTCTTGTTGCGAGGCCATTTATTACGGTCCCTCAGCAGGACCCTTTCACAAAATCTGCAGTGGGCCCCCTTCCTGCCATCATGGGGACTCCCCACGGTAGTGGAATGCCAGGAATGCCAAACCTGGAAGTTCATCCACTGGTATCAGTAGTTTTTATTTTTTGGTATTTTAATTGTATTATTTTTTATCATTTTATGTCACTGACTATGACTCTGTCCATTCAGAAAAGGAAGGAGCTGATAAATTACATATTTACTGACCCCTTCCTGGTTCTCTATTGTGACACATCCCTGCATCAGCCGGCAGGAAAGGGGATGGAGCACAGTGGAGTGGGGAGGGGGGGAGGGGCAGTACAGTAGAGGAGAGGGGACCAGGGGAGCACACGGGGGCCCAGAAGTGGCGGGGGCAGCAAACAGAGGAACCAATCTCCTCCATTTTCCTCCTGCAGCTACAGGAGGAAAAAGGAGGACAGTGATTTCTCTACATGCTGCCCCCACCGCCCCTTCTATCCAGGTGTACAGGAGAGCCGCACAGGCCCCAGGGAGCATGGGGCCCGGTTGCAATTGCAACCCCTGCAACCCCTGTAGTTACGCCCCTGGTCAAATCTATAAAACATTTGATTACATTATGTGCTAAGCAAATACTGTTACATGGGGCACTATAAAGCTGAATACGAGGTATAGCTATTTTTGCATAGTTACATCCGTCCAGCTTGGACCAATGTACGTAAGTATGCATATTCCATACCTGGTCAATCCTTGCAGAAGCAGTGAATTACTGTAGTAGCTGCTATACTAAACCATACCTTAATGCTGAGCTAAATAATATCATATAAAACAATCAAAGAAATATATAAATAAAAAAAAGATAACAATTGTTGGAACCTCAGTTGTGACAAGTGTGCTATACTAGAGGTAACGTGAATTAATAATACATGTGATATAATCAAATACTTCTTTTA
Organism: Pelophylax lessonae; assembly: GCF_965119305.1. Taxonomy (NCBI): domain Eukaryota; kingdom Metazoa; phylum Chordata; class Amphibia; order Anura; family Ranidae; genus Pelophylax; species Pelophylax lessonae. The sequence goes on from NC_138771.1 coordinate 628,616,919, forward strand.
AAAAAACATAAAGTCCTCAACTATGCAAATTTTATGTAAATATATTGTGATAATCCTCCCCGCCACCGACATCTGTGTTGTACAGCGTGCTCACTCTTCCTTCTCCTTTCATGGAGTTAAATGACCACATCCATGTGTCATCATGATGAGTGTCTCCCCCCCTTATAGTTGGGTTCTCACCTCAAATGATGTTACCTCGCACCTAAGCTTGGTCTAAGAATGCCTTTTTACCTCTCCCCGGCATAGGGATGAGTATCAGGTTAGCTCTAATACGTACTGCTTGTCTCCTTACTCCACTTCTTCATGTTGCTGGGTACTCTAATACAGCTATAACATCTTCCGCAGTCATGAAATCCCTTAATATCCCAATAGGAAAATTTCCTAATTTTAGGGGGTTCTATGACATTTCTAATTATCTTAATTCTTAAATTATAATAATATTATGCACAAGCCAATCAGATGTTGCTGTCCTATGTATATAAGAAGTGTAGCATAGCCGTGCATCTATTTGATAACATAATAGCGTATATAGTTAGCATTGGGTGTTGTTACATTGGTGAATTTGGTCACATAGGAAATGGCTGTGCTTAATGAGCTACGAGAAAATGGCGCATGGCTCAGTATAAAAAGTCAGCCTGTCAGTCCTCCGTCCAATAGAATTTACCCCTGATGAAGACACGTGACCCTGTGTCGATACGCGTAGGGGAGGGACAAGGACAGTGATGGCACCCGGTGGCTAGATAGAACCAGCTTCCATGAGTGTAGACTGATGGCTTGCAGACACAAATGAAACCGCTATTTTGAGGATATTTTGTATGTTTATTCTGGTGCACTGGAAGCAGCAATAAATTGTGAGTACCTACATTATTGTTTTTAATAAAGATATGCTTTTAAGGGTATAAGCACTATTGAATTCTTTCTTCATATGTGACATTGAAACGGTACCATAGAGGAGTGGAATGAGGAGACAAGTAGTACATATTGGGGCTAACCGGATACTGATCCCTAGGCCAGGGAAGAGGTACAAAGGCGTTATTAGACTGAGCTTGGGTGCGAAGTCACATCATTTGAGGTGAGAAGCCATTTTTTAAAATTTTGGATAGATTAAACAAAAGTTAGAACTTCTGTCAGACACTGTCATATGCTTTTCTCTACAAAAGAATGGCACCATCCAGTGGCGGCTGGTGCATTAGGGGCGCAGCAGCGCTGCCCCCCCTATCGATGACCCCCTAATCTACATATAAGGTGCCGGACGCATGGAATTCAATGGGGCTTTTTTTTTTTCTTTTAGCATGTGCTTAGAGCCAGAGGCTCTAATAGGCTAAAAAAAAGGGTGGGCTCGGAGCGCAGAGCACTGCGCCCCAAGCCCACCCAGTTGTGTGACAATAGCGAATGAATATTCCCTATTGTCACACGGATCCTCCTCCTGGCCAATCAGGAAGCGGGTCTGAGGAGAAGCCATGCCACCGCCGCTACCATCGCCGTTTGCTGCTACTGCCTGCCCTCCCTCCACATGTCCAGGCAGGGTGAGTGAGCCGGCGACGGGGGTGGGCATGGTGTGCAGCCTGGTGTGCAGCCCGGTGTGTTCCCCGCCACTGGCACCATCTTTTTTCAGGTAATATCCAGGGTCATCATCAATTTCCTGGACTGAGATGCACAATCCTGTAAATGATGGTGTCTGTCCAGTGTTTTGTTGTGTTCACAAATGTCTGACACAGATCAGCTCCTGCTGAAGCCTATCATCTTGTGACTTGCTACAAAGTTGCTATGTTGCAGTCTTATCAATAAGGACTAGTTCCCATCTGCTTTGGTCTCTCAAGAGCAATGCAAGCTAATACCCTCTTAAGAGAGGATTTGACAGACAGGGAGGAGGCATAGTATTTCCCCTTACACCGTCTGCTTTAACCTTTGACTGGCATGCATTGCACGCTGTTACAGGGCGCTTGAAAAGTGGTCCTATTCACTTGAATGGGTTTCACTCAGCGGGCATAGCACTAGAAGGGGTATCATTCCTGCCACAACCGTCAGGCAGGCATCATGGCTACAGCAGTGTACAGCCACTTCAGCTAAAGAGGGAGCAGTTGGGGAGTTATACAAATGCATCTCAATATGGGGTTTTACCAGCCCTCAACCACTAAAGTTTTGTTGTTTTATACAAGGTGTGTATAAAAAGTTTGGTGAATAGTCCGATATCTCAACGGTAACATGGGCCAGGTGCGCACATACACATAGCTATTCAGAGACACATCAAGAGGCGCCACCTAGCATGGAGTGTACGTGACCCAGGGGCGTAACTACAGGGGTTGCAGGGGTTGCAATTGCAACTGGGCCCTATGCTCCAGTGTGGCTCCCCTGTACAACACCTGGATAGGAAGGGGGGGGGTAGCTGCAGGAGGAAAATGGAGGAGATTGATGCCTCTGTATGCCACCCCCGCCACTCCTCCTATCCAGTTCATTTGTGTTCTGCTGTCTCTGGGCCCCTGTGTGCTTCCCTGCCCCCCCCCCCCCCCCACTGTGCTCCCTTCCCTCTCCTGCCAGCTGCTGCAGGGGATGTGTCACAATAGAGAACCAGGAAGGGGTCGGTAAATATGTAATTTATCAGCTCCTTCCTTTTCTGAATGGACAGAGTCATAGTCAGTGACATTGTAAAAAAAGAAAAAAAAAAAGATAAAAAATAATACAATTTAAAATAGCAAAAAATAAAAACCACTGACACCAGTGGGTGAACTTCCAGGATTGCAAAGGTCACACTTGTGACCAGGCCCTGGCATTCCATCACTGTTGGTAGACCCCAAGATGGCAGGAAGGGGGCCCACTGCAGAACTTGTGAAAGGGTCCTGCAATGAGAGTAAAGGGCCCCAGGATCAGTGGGAAGAGTTCCAGGCTTGAAGGGAAGGGCCCCAGTCGGGGGTCCGGTGGGCCCTTCATGGTTTCTTGCACCGGGGCCCTGAAAGTTCTAGTTACGTCTCTGACATGACCATCATGGTAAACCCGCTGTGGGCAGTCAAATGTAGTCAGTGTGAAAGGTAGGGGCTCAGTGCAATGGAGCAACTAGTGAACATCAAGTTCTGCTAAAAACTGGGGAAAGCGGCGATGGAGATGCATGAAATGTTGGTGCAAGTGTGCGGGATGGAAACTGTGAATAGAAAATGTGATTACAACTGGTTCAAACGCTTTCGCAATGGGATGGAAACGACTGAGGATAAGCCCCATTCAGGTCGACCATCAACAAGCAGAACCCAAGACCTAATCGAGCGAGTGTGACAAATGTTGGCGTGAAATCAGTGACTGACTCAGAGGAATTGGGCATTAGCAAGAATACGGTGAGCATGATCGTCTGTGAAGATTTGGGTAAGGGGAAGATCTGTTCCTGGTTCATGTCCCACAAGCTGACAGAAGAACAGAAAACAAAATGGATGGAAACCTCTAGAGATTTCATTACCATGTGTGACCAGGATCCATCCTTTCTGTGAACCATTGTCACAGGGAATGAGACCTGGTGTTACCAGGTTGATCCGGAATCCAATCAGCAATTGATGGAATGGCATTCACCGTATTCCCCGCAACCCAAAAATAGTCACCTGCATAAGTCCAAGGTCAAGACAATATTGATCACCTTTTTGCGGATGTGGTGGCAATCCAAGAATGCGTGGTTCTGCAATCGATTCCTAAAGAGGCCTTTGCTGCCAGTTTCCAGGAGCTTTTTATGAACATTGCCAAAAAGTGTGTTGTGAAGGATGGCGATTAATTTGAAGGCCAATAAAGGTAATTTGTATGAATCTACTGTTTTTTTTTTTTTTTTTCTGATAACTTTCACCAAACTTTTTAGACACACCTCGTATAGTGACATGTCAGAAATACTGTATATTCATGCAGACTTGTAAAGATATTGAAAGGTTATCTTTTTTTTTTTTTTTTACAGTTATTACAAATGAAACAAATGTAGTGGTATACTCACCCAGGTAAGAGATCTGGTGGTGTTGGTAAAGGTTTATTGAACCCTTCTTTTCCTACCAACCAATATGTGTCCTCCACACCTTTACCCTATAAATGAAAAAGCCACTCTTTATAAAATAGTATAAATGGACATCTAGGTATAAAACTGAACACAATATATCTGGGCTCCCGAGCTTCATTTATAAATTAGTGCCTCAGATTTGTAACCAAAAAAGCCCACGGTTGTAAGCTTTGTCCTGTGATCTACACCTTCCAACTAGAAGATAGGAAAATCAACCACACTCTAGGCCCAGTGCTGTATTTTGGCCTAGGCCAACAAGGCCCAGGCCTAGGGCGGCACTTTGCAGGGGGGCAGCAAAAAAGCCACCCCCCCCTCTACCTGAGACTCTTTTGGCCACTGGTTGCTAGAGCCGCCTCTCTCACTCACCCCCTCTCTCTCTCTCTCTCTCTTTCTCACTCACCCCCTCTCTCTCTCACCCCTCCTCTCTCTCCCCTCTCTTTCTCTCTCATCCCCCCCCCTCTCTCTCTCTCTCTCTCATCCCCCCCTCTCTCTCTCTAATCCCTCTCTCCCTCAACCCACCTCTCTCATCCCCCTCTCTCTCACTCTCACCCCCTCTCTCTCTCTCTCTCTCACCCCTTTCTCTCTTTCTCACCCCCCCTCTCTCATCTCTCTCATCCCTCCCTTTCTCTCATCCCCCCTTTATCTCTCTTTCTATTTGACCCCCCTCTCTCTCTCACCCCCCTCTCTCTTTCATCCACTCTCTCACCCCCTCTCTCTTTCATCCCCCCTCATTCTCTCTCTCTCTCTCCCTCCCTCACCCACCCCCCCTCTCTTCCTCCCTCACCCACCCCTCTCTCTCTCCCTCACCCACCCCCTCTCTCTCTCCCTCACCCACCACCCTCTTTTTCTCCCACCCCTCTCAGCCCCCCCCCCCCCCGTGGGATCTCAGGGGTTGATGCTGGGACTTGTAGTCCTTCAATTTTAGAGAAGTCACATCCGTCAAAAAAGGAGTGGGAGGGGGGGCGTCCAATTTTAGTCTTGCCTAGGGCAGCACAAAGCCAAAATACACCACTGTCTAGGCCTCCAAATGTAATTTTTCTTCTCACCAGATGGTTACAGCAACACTAGCATGCTACAGAGCCTTTATTTAATGATATCAGCAAAAAACTAAGAGGTGCTAACATGATGGAGATCTCTAGGTGAAATAGGATTGCTTGGAGTAGTTTATATCTGTTAACTTTTGCGTTTGCCCCGTTACCCTTAAAGCCCAAAACAGGGCAAAAACAAAAAAGTTTACCTATACAGTAGGGCTGTGCCCACACTGAACAGGTCAACTGCTCATTTTTGTCTAGGGGATTGGAGGACGGAAATATACTTTCTAATCCTTCAATCCTCACCGCATAAGACCGGACCCTGTGACTCCTGCGCCCCCCTGCGGTCTAGCGGTCTTGTGCGGTGGGCTGTTCTTGATGTCATCACACCCATAGACCTGTGAGGACATCAGGCATGGCGTGGGGAAGCGCCATTTGCTGGTGGAGGGGAAGATTGGGTGAATATAAGCTTTCTCAAATCCCCTAGACCAGTGGTTTTGAAACCTCAACCTGGGAACCAGATGAAGCCCTTTGCTTGCCTTTATACAGCCCTTGGGGCACTATTTATCCCACTGACACCCACAATGGGGCATAATTCCTGTCACTGACACCAACAATTAGGTGATATTCCTCCCATTGACACCAACAATGGGGCACTGTTTATTCCCACTGATGCCACAATCCCACTGGCCACAGTCTGGCCCCCTGAAATCTGAAGGACAGTAAACTGGCTCTTTGTTTAGAAAGTTTAGAGACCCCTGCCCTGGGCAAAAATGAGCAGTTGACCCATTCAGTGCAGGTACAGCCCCACTGCATGGGAAAACGTTTTGGGTACTAATTGCAAACTACATAATACACTATAGGCTCAACTCACAAATTTAAACCTTAGGATAAAGATTTTTAATTTAAAAAAGTGACAGTTATTTTCAGTTAAGTCCAAAAAGATGTGAAAATTACAGACAGTTATTTTCAGTCAAATTAAATATGTGAAAATGATAAGAAATAAATATTATTATTGTGTAACACTTTGTGAATTGAGCCTAAATGTGGCTAAGGGCCAGTTCACACCATATGCAGTCCAGTGCATTTTTTTTTTCAGATTCTGAAAATGCATAGAAAGTAGGTTATATGGTTTTTAATGGCATAGTTTACACCAGTGCTTGCAGTTCTAGTGCATTCCAGTTCCAGAAAAAAAAATGCTGCATTTTTCCTGCACTGGACTGTACTGGAATGCTGTAAAATGCATGTAAAAAAAGCACTGGAATGCAACTAAATGCACCAAAAACACACTGGAACACACATGTCCTTATTTAAGGTTAAGAAAAAAGAGGGGGAATGCATTGGACTGCATCATAAACGCAATGGAATGCATCAAAAGCGCGTCAAAAACAAGCATGCAGAAAATAAAAGAATCTGGAACGCATCCGGACTGGGTTTCTATGGTGTAAACTAGCCCTAAATGTTTGTGAACACCTAATCATGACACCTGTATGAGCTTCTTGGACTTCTCATTCCAAAACTATGGACATTAACATGGTGTTGCCCCCCCCCCCCCCCAATCCCACCTCACTTTGCAGCTTTAACATACTCCACTCTTTTGAGAAGACTGTCTACAAGCTTTTGTGATGTTTCTGTAGACATTTCTGCCCACTGAGTCAAAGAAGTGTTTATTGGGTCAGGGTACTGATCTTGGATGAGAAGAGCTAGTGCTGCAATCCATGCTAATTGTGTTCAGTAGGGTTGAGGTCAGGGCTCTGTACAGGCCGCTCAAGTTCATCCACACCAAACTCATCAAACCACGTCTTTGAGGGCTGCCTTTGTACATAGGGGCATGGTAATGCTGGAACAGAGAAAGGTAATTGTCTAAAATATTTTATGCTGTAGCATTAGCAGCACTCAGAGGCATGGAATACAGTAGGTGTTATGGTCAAATGTCCACAAACTTGCATCCATATATTGTACTTTTGTTCATATTTTCCTTTTAATAGAATTTTTTAGACATTGGCTTATATTTGGAGGTCTAATGTTTTTTCCACTTTCCTTGTTGGCTGGCATATATGGACCAGCAAATGGCACTTTTCCACTGCAAGTACCGGCTCGGCTCTATTCGGCCCTGCTTGGCCCGGTTTGCTTTTCCACTGCTGGTACCGCATGGTACGGTGTTGGAACGGTTCGGTACGGTACGGTATGGTTTGCTTTTCCACTAAACTAGTACTAAAGTTAAGTGGGTGGGATAACAACGGGGAGGGTGGGATTCTCTGACCAATCAGTGGCTAGTAGTGACTGCATGCAAAGGATTGTGGGATATGGTACTGGGTATGGTACCTCTTGGAACCACAATCGAGGTGGTACTGTTTTTGAGAGCCGTACCGTTCGGTTCCATGCAGTGGAAAAGCGCCGCCATACCGTACCGTACCGTACCGAACCATTCCTACACCATACCATGCGGTACCAGCAGTGGAAAAGCACAAAAGCGAGCCGAACCATTCGGTTCCATGCAGTGGAAAAGCGGCCAAAAGTGTGTCTCTGTGGCTTGCCTGGCAAAGCGCTTTTTGTGGTTTACGTCAAAACTGAACTCTAGGAATGTGACAAAAATGACCCTTGCTGTTGGTCCCGCCACATACTGCAGTGGTTAAATGCTTGTTTAGTCTAGGGGGGAATGTTCTGTCCTACTTTTATGTATTTTTTCTGTTTTGTATTGAACTACATCAGGTTTTTTATTGTTTTGTAGCATGCAGACATCTAGCGGTGGTTTTGAGCCACTATAACTTGTTTACTAAGGGATTTTGGTTTCTCCATCTGTCCTTCCCTCCTGTTTTAGTTAATTCATTCCTAGCTGGAACCTCCTCATTTCGTCCATGTTCCCTCAGTCAATGTTCATTATTTACAGAGACAGGGCTTGGGAATGTGATTCTCTTCCTTCACTTCAAAGGGTTGTGTTTATCACATACCTAGAGTTCATTTTTAAGATGATATTTCCTTGGAACCACCAAGAAACCAAACACCCTCCGCTAGGCTAGAAGGTATACGTTCCAGCTTGTGGATACAACTTCTATACGATATAGCTGCCCCTGCCATATATTGGTCCCGATGCCTGCCCAGGGATATTTGTTTTACCCTGCCTCTTGACCTTGCTGGGTTAGTACAGTAATTACACAATGTTGTTTTTCATACATGATATAATTGTTGAGATATAATGCCTGTACAGCTGTTATAACATGCATTGTTGTACATACTTTTGAAGAATGTCGGTCTTTTTGGTCTCTTTGGCCCTGAGGAAGCCTTAATGCGAAACGTGTCGGCTTACCGGGGGAAGTTAGACTGTGCTTTAACCGTGACCGCGGTCACCAACATGGTACCTATGCATCAGCGCTCCTACATGGAGTATTCCTCTACAAATGTTTTTACTATGTATATGTAAAGTTTTTATAATTTTGAATTAATAAATATGTATTTTTTTATGACAAATTGTGCCTTAATGGTAGACATCCCTTCCAATTTGGCCTATATAAAGTCCCTCTTTTTCTATATCTTGATTGTTTTGTTATGTACTGGGATGATGGCCAGCTACTTTTTGTCTGTAGTTGGTTAAAAATGTTTATTTGTACAGCTACAATTTGATAGTGTCTGTGATCATAGGCATTGGATAACTTGAGTAGCTACTGAAGATGGAGAATCTGTCACTAGCTCCCGACTCCGATTGAGCTACACATCGTTTGTCATTTCAGCAACACAGACCTTTCATTGACTGCAATATTTATTTAATCCTTTGCAACTAAAATGCTAAGAGCCATTCTGTAACTGATACAAATAGCTGTAACCAAATCCCTGGTGTGATCTTGGCCACGGACTCTTAACATTTATCATTTTATGTTTCAGAAAATGGTGGACAAACCAAGCTTTGCATATGTTCTGTTCACCTTTAGTTCTGTTTTTCCCCTCACTTCAAACAGATATCCCTCTTGCAAGGATTGAAGGATGTTCAGAGTGCTGACATTCATATGGACTCGGTATGCTGGGTAAGACAAGATAAAAAGTCATGGTAAGCTGAAAATTCATCCAGTGTGTAATTGCTTCTGATTATGTGGTCGAGAACAGATCCCTAGCATGAGAAAGCAACTCAGGCTGCAATACTCACCTCCTCTCTGATAACAATAATAGCTTTCTTAGTTTTATGCAAAAAATGGTCAAATATGAATAATAATTGGGGAAGGTTGTGGTGTAGCTTTTAATGTAGTGCAGCTGCAATCCAATACAACTGGTGTACCGCTCAGGGTCTATTGAAGCAGGGTCTATGTGGATTATTGAGCATCTGCAATTGGGAGTTCTGGCATGGGATGGAGCTCATCCCAGCTCCTGCTATGGCTTGTACACATAGAAGGGATCCCTATAACCGCACATCCATGTATTTCCAAAGATTGATGTAAGATTGGCAACCTCAGCCTGGACTCCAGCCAGGCCACGCTCCCAAAGCATTTCGCTCCGCCCCTCGGAGATTAGTCTTGGAGAACATGTATGTGTATGTAGTGCAGCTACCAGACTAGTTGGGAGGGTATCTGCAAGGCCAATAAGTTACCTTTGTCTGCTTGAATTACATTCCATTACACTGTGTGCACAAATATCAGGCAAGTGAGTATTTTGACCAAATCACCATTTTATGCCAATTTTCTAACTCCAAGCTGTATAAACGTAAATGCCTATTGGATTTAAGCATATCAGGTGATGTGTATTTGTATAATGAGGGAAGGTGTGGCCAAAGGAGATCACGCCCTATATCAAGATGTATATACTTATAAGGGAGCTTCTTTTCCTCAGGCAAAATAAGCCAAAAAAAAGATTCAACCGACTCTGAAATGTCAAAAATTGTAAAAAGTCTTTAAGAGGGATGCAGCACTCTTGAAAGTGGTAAGATATTGGAGCATGATAACAGAACCATCAAACCTTTTGTTGCAAATAGTCAACAGGGTCGCAAGAAATGTGTTGAGAAGAAAAGACGAAAATTAACTGCCAAAGATTTGAGAAGAATCAAATGTGGAGCTACCAGGAACCCAATCTCCTCCAACGCTGTCATATTCCAGAAGTGCAATCTACCTGGAGTGCCCAGAAGTACAACATTTTCAGTGCTCAGAGACATGGCCAAAGTAAGGAAGGCTGAAACCCGACCACCACTGAACAAGACACAGAAGTTAAAATGTCAAGACTGGGCCAAAAAATATCTGTAGACAGATTTTTCAAAGGTTTTATAGACTGATGAGATGAGAATGACTCTTGATGGACCAGATTGATGGGCCTGTGGCAGGAGTAAGAGGCACAGAGCTCCACTTCAACTCGCCAGCAAGGTGGAGGTGGGGTACTGGTACGGGCTGGTATTATTAAAGATGAGCTAGCTGGACCTTTTCGGGTCGAAAATAGACTCAAAATCAACTCCCAAACCTACTAGAAGTTTTTTAGAAGACACTTTCTTCAAGCAGTGGTACAGGAAAAAGTCTGCATCTTTCAAGAAGACCATGATATTTATGCAAGACAATGCTCCTTCGCATGCATCAAAGTACTCCACTGCGTAGCTAGCCAGTAAAGGAATTAAAGATAAAAGAATAATGACATGGCCCTCTTCCTCACCTGACCTAAATCCTATTGAGAACACGTGGGTCCTTCTTAAATGGGAGATTTACAGTGAAGGAAAACAGTACACCTCTCTGAACAGTATCTGGGAGGCCGGGGTTGCTGCTGTACAAAAAGTTGATCGTCAACAGATGAAGAAACTGACAGACTCCACGAACTGAAGGCTTATGACTGTTATTGAAAAGAAGAAGGGCCAAATTGGTCACAGATTTTTTTTTTTTTAATTTCAAAAATGTTTATTTTTACATTTTAAGTTGCTTGTTAATTATTCTCACTTTAACAAATAAAAATAAACAAGTGAGATGGGAAAATGTTTGTTTTTTCATTTAGTTGCATAATAAATATGCACACTAAGACCGCATTCACACTGAAGCGGCACGACTTCGGGGGCGACCTGTGAAGTCGCGTGCAGCGCAACTTCGGCACGACTTGCACGGACTTCATAAAATGAATGTCTATGCAAGTCGCTCCAGGTCGCCCCAAAGTAGTACAGGACCCTTTTTCTAAGTCGGAGCGACCTGTGTCGCTCCTATTAGAACCGTTCCTGTACTACACAATGGACCGCGACGGTGCACGACTTGTCAGGCTGACCAAGTCGCCTGACAAGTCGTATTAGTGTGAATGGACTATAATAGTTGCTCAATAATTGTGCACACATAGATATTCTCCTAAGAAAGCCAAAACCTCCCTTTTACTTTCCTAAATATTCAAGTTTGAGGTTAATTAACATATTGGATTGACCGAGAGCGCTGTAGTTGTTCAATAATGAAATGAATCCTCAAAAATACAAGTTGCCTAATAACTGTGCACACAGTGTAGATCATTTCCAGGAACTTATAATGTAGGAGGTGGGAGGTTTGGTAGACATTCTTCAGAAGATAAACTGTAATGGGCAAGGGTTGGGGCTTCTGATGCTAAACACTTGACAGATTAGAGCAGAGATAGTATATAAAAAAAAAGTGGTTGTGTGAAACCTACAGAATTGATAGTAACTTACGAAGTCCTGTGGATTCCATACGTGAGGCTGTATTAACAGTGTCTCCGAAGAGACAATATCGTGGCATTGTGAGCCCAACCACTCCAGCTACACATGGACCTGTGTTGCAAGAAAAAGTATAAGAAGATTTAGACTCTTTTCGCCAGTATTTACACTATAAAAGGTGGTTAAAAACGACATAATTTTATTCGTTTTCTAGGGATGAGAGGATAGATTTAGTCAAAAATGATTTCGTAACAGATTTACCGATTTCACCTTCCCAAAAATTTCCAAAATCAGCCTTACATTATACAATGCAGAATGCTTGGGCGAAGTTTGCTTAAAACTTTGCGTGCCATATGATCACCATGTTAGCGCTGATCTGGCAATCACATAGCTTTGTTTACATGCAAAGCCAACCCTAATCCTTTGAGTATGAACAAAGCCATGTGATCGCCATGTTAACAATGACATGGTAATCACATGGCTCTCTATATAAACAAAGAGTTAAGGTTAAGCCTGGTACACACTATTCGTTTTTTTTTTTTCTGTTCAACCCAGTGGGTTGAATGAAAAAAAAAAACTGTCAGCTCCAGTATGAGCCACTATACTAACTAGGGATCGACCGATTATCGGCAAAGCTGATATATCGGGGGCCGATATGCACTTTCCCCGATATATCGGAATCAGCCTCTGAGGTGACTGAAATTGCAGATATTTCGGGAAAGTGCTTGTACCAGAGTGATGCCTGCAGCTAGAGGCATCACCCTGGTACCAGCGTCCATGTCCTGTAATGACAACCAATGCGGCTGAGAAGCCACTCGGCTGTCATTATAAGGAGCAGGAGGGGACACCCTCCCGCCACCTTCCACAGCTCGCCAGGGTCTCCCGTCCCACGAGAGACCCGGGCAAAAAGCCTGCACGGCCGCGGAAGACCCGATCAAAGCCGCATTCGGCTCTCATCGGGTCTCCATGTAAAAACCCGGAAGTGATGTCATGACATCACTTCCGGGTACTCTGCACCAAATTCAAAAAATGACAGCATTCAAAACAGCCAAACTTGGCGTTTTGAATGCTTTTAAGTGCAGAGGAGGGGTTTGGGGGTCTTTTAGACCCCCAGATCCCGCCACAACAGTACCTGTCAAATTTTTTTTTAAATGTACGAAAATAATGGCCAACATCGGCCAATACCGATATTCAATGGCCAAAATATCAGTATCGGCAATAAAAAAACGATATCGGTCGATCACTAATACTAACTATGCAAAGTTAGTATAGCGATCTCCCCCGCTGAGATGTTATGTTCTGACAGGGCACTCCGATCAGCGCTCTCTGTCACTGGCTGAGAGTGCTGATCGGAAGTTGGTTGGCTGCTGGTTTTCCAGGATGTACGTCCGACAGAAGCCAGCTTCTGTTGGACAGACCAACATACACACGGGCCGAATGTCAGCCAGTTTTTTTGAACCTGCAAATGTCATCCGACATTCGGCCCGTGTGTACCCAGCTTTAGCGTTAGATTTCTACTGTTCTTCAGTATCTAACGTCCTATTCCAAGCTAATAAGTGGACTTTTTTTTTTTTTTTATTGGTACAAGAATAGGTCCGGTAGTTGAAAATAGCTTCTCTAACCACCGGGATCAATTTAAAGCCCATTCCTCCCAAAGAAACACCAATAAAATACCTTAAATACATTTTGCCATCCTTGTTGACTACAAAGTCACAATTTTGTTTTACTGAAAACTCCCAATTTCACTTATATCCCTGTTTATTCTCTAGACCAGTGATGGCGAACCTTGGCACCCCAGATATTTTGGAACTACAGTTCCCATGATGCTCATGTACTCTGCAGTGTAGTTGAGCATCATGGGAAAAGTAGTTCCAAAACATCTGGGGTGCCAAGGTTCGCCATCACTGCCCTAGGAATACAAATATTTTCTTGCATATTTTGTATGATCATTATGATTTGAAAGGGTTGTCAACTTAAAAAAAAAACGGATTTGTTAAGACGCTGAAATCCCCCCCCCCCCCCCCCCCAAAAAATGTTGGTTAGTTGCTAAAGGCATCCAAAATTTTAGACTTGTGTGCTTCTTACCAGAGTGGAGCCCGATGCGTATTCGGACAGGTACTTCAGGCATGTGCCTCATTTTAAAAGATCCCACAGAGCTAAGGATATCCAGGGACATGTTTGCAATCTCAGCTGCATGACGATTACCGTTTGTTTTCGGCAGCCCAGAAGCAACCATATAGGCATCACCAATGGTTTCCACCTATCCAAAAAAGAAAAACAACTTAATTTTATTTTTATCTCCATAGGAAAAAAGGAAATTGTGAAGGGAGGAGGAGTATGCTTTCACCTTATAGACATCATGGGAACCAATAATAGCATCAAAAAGGGTGTAGAGATCATTAAGAAGATCAACAACCTCAATGGGTTCACTGAGGGAAGAAATGGTTGTGAAACCCACAATGTCACTAAAGTAAATAGTGACTTGGTCAAAATGTTCTGGCTCCACTTGAGTACCTGTCTTCAGAGCTTCAGCTACAGACCTGGGGGGAAACAGAAACAATTTAAAATGGAGATCAAAGTATATAGCATGTTCTACAACAGAATCACCTGGCTTTGGTGGTTCCTCTGTTATCTAGACCTCCTAACACCAATTTGAAATGCTCAACCACAAAAAAAAGAGCCTTTCTCGTCTTTTTATCCCACTCACGGTGGAAGCATCTGAGTCAAGAGTTTGTCAGTTTTCTGCTTTTCCACTTCCAACTCTTCAGTTCTCTCTCGGATCAGATCCTCCAAGTTACTAGAGTACTGCTCTAACATTCGAAGCATTGAATCGATGATGTTTGTTTTGCGCCCACGGTTTATGGTCTTAAACTAGATTGAGAAAGAAAAAACAAAGGAAACATAAAGAGTAATGACAATGGAATATTTCTATAGTAATAGTTGGGGGAAATTCCTACAAATACAGAAAACTCTAAGACCGCATTCACACTGGTACGACTTGGACCGCGACTTGTCAGCCTGACAAGTCGCGGTCCTCACGCTCCCATTGTGTAGTACAGGAACCGTTCTAATAGGAGCGACACAAGTCGTTCCGACTTAGAAAAAGGGTCCTGTAATACTTCGGGGCGACCTGGAGTGACCTGCATTGACTTCCATTATGTGAAGTCTGTGCAAGTCGCGCCGAAGTCGCGCTGCACGCGACTTCACAGGTCGCTCCCTAAGTCGGAGTGACCTAATGTGAATGGAGGCTTAAGCCCCGTACACACGAGTAGAAATTCTGCCGGGAAATTTCGTCCGACGACTGATCTGTCGATTTTCGGCTTGTTAGTATGATGCTTCCGACAACCGACTCGACTTTTCGTCTGAGAAAATCTTGGTGTGCAGGCTATATAATTTTTGTCGACTGTCAAAACACGTCCGATTTTCGTCTCATTAGTACAGATTTTGATGGGGAAAAATCTTATGAGCAAGACTAGGCATGCTCAGAGATGAAAGAACACAAAGAAAGCAAACCAACACATGACATCACTTCTGAAGTAGAATTCTGTCGTGCAGGGAAAATTTGTGTGCAGTCTAGAACACATTCCAACCAACAGACACCACTCTGGACAAAAGACGGACGACCGGTCGGCGGAAATTCGTTGCGTGTGTACGAGGCTTTAGTCTAACTAAAGGTAAAACCTTTATTTTTTTTTTTTTAGTTTTGGAGCAAGTGGAGAGTAATTAGAACACCTGTTTGCTAGTGAGATTCACCATCTCTATTTGTCTGGTTTACTATTATTACTGGTATATACGCCTGGACATTTGTATTCCCTGGTTTGAATAATCAGCTATCAATATATGTATGAATTCTGTACTAATGCTTTGATTTTAATTCGTTTTGAATAAAATTTTGTAAAAATAATATTTTAATATGTCATACAATATTTTATGGTACCGGAAAAATTCTAAATCCAATATCTTCCTAATCCCTTTCCCTATCCCCCTTGGACCTCCCATGGGGAGCAATGGTCCTTGTTTCCCTTTCCCCTCTAATTTATCTATGCTGGATGATGGTACCTTCTAACAAAGGTGTATCTAAGGCTCAATCCTTTATTATAACTGGTAGCACTGAGAGTGAAAGTGAAAGAAAGTGAAAGAAAATCCCAAATTTTGGGTTGTTACCAGATCAGAAATAGAGGGTAAATTTCCAACGGAACGCACGTTTTGGTGACAACAAGGGATTCTCTCACTTTGGAGGCATTTCCTCTCACTTCCTATTTTGGTTATGTAAAGGAAGTGAAAATAAATCTCTCCAATGGGACAATGATAACAAAAAAGGGGTTATAACCGCTCCTGCTCTATCCAAATGAAAAAAAAGTTTGTAGTTTTATGTTAAGGTTAAAATTAGACCATGAATAGCGTGAGGAAGGGCTAAAACCCCTGTTACGTTTTTTTGCCAGCTGTGTCCTGCTGGAAATCTCTCTAAAGTGAGGAAAGGGCAACTGTCACCTAAACAAGTGTTTCCACATGAACATTTCTCTTGTATTGCTGTTCTGGTGACAACCTAAAATTTGGGTTTTCATGTCCTGGCAACAGTGGGAAAGAGGACAAATAAAGAGAGAAAATCTTCCTAACAGGGACACAGACAACAATAAAAACTTGAGAAAAAGATAGTTGTGGGGAGAGCCTACTGCAAAGGGCAAATGCTAGTTAAGTCTAGGTGGTTGCAGAAGCGGCTATAGTACTTTCCTGACCCTGCACTCCAGCAGGCTCCCCTGATCCAATACAAGGTTAAAGTGGTTACAAAAGGCCTCAAGGTTTTTTATTCTATGCATGAAGGAAAAAAAAACATTTTGTGTTCAGCAGCCCCCCAGCCCCCTTAATTACTTCAGCTCCGAAAGGTTTTATGCCCTTCCTGACCAGGCCATTTTTTGCGATACGGCACTTCCTTGCTTAATCACTTCAGCTCCGGAAGGTTTTATCCCCTGAATAACCAGGCCATTTTTTGCGATACAACACTGCTCTGCTTTAACTGAGAATTGCGCGGTCATACGATGCTGTACGCAAATAAACTTGATGTACTTTTTCCCCACAAATAGAGATTTCTTTTGGTGGTATTTGATCACCTCTGCGGTTTTTATTTTTTGCGCTATAAACAAAAAAAAAAACACAATTTTGTAAAAAAAAAAAAAAAGAAAATCCAATATTTTACTTTTTTTCTGCTATAAAGCAAACCGAATAAAATAAAAAAAAAAATTTTTTCATTGCGATAGATAGGAGGCGTGAATTCGTATGACAGCGGCCGCGCCGGGTAAGCAGAAGAACCCTGCTCTTTGTGTAATCAGGAGGCGCTCGCCCTCCCCATCCCCTCCGGAGGCAGCCCAATGGTAGGGCCAGCCCTGGGCGCCCCGGCCAGGATCGGCCATGCAAAGCGGGGACAGTGTCCTTAGTCCGGGGACGTCTGGTCACCCTAGCACAGGGGGCCAGATCAGATTACTTTGCGGGCCGCATACGGTAAGTTCCCCACCCCTGCCCTATACGAATACTGTTCACATGTGCTTCCAATGAAGATGTTTAAAGCCTTTGAAACACGTTGAGTTGACATGTGGATGTTGAAATGAAATAAGATCTGTTGACTCTACTTTGAAAATATTGGACACGGTGCCACAGTATATACAATTTTAATATTTGTATAATAAATGTTATGGTTTTATTAATTTATTCTGTGGTGCGTTTTACTATGTCCAGAAAAAAAAATACATTGCTACAAGAAACCTTTTGTTTCACATATATTTTAGGATGTGGGCACATAGGACAGAGAACCTTTACTCTTTTTGGATGTATAAGGTAAAAAACCTTTTGTGTATACTTACCTGAACCTGATCTCAATCCAGCTCTGTGCCAGAGAGCAATGTGTAAACAGATGCTTCCAAGAGGATTCTAAAGTGATCAAAAGTTTCTTCTACTGTGTTCATGTTCAAGGGTTCAACAGGTCAACTATGTTGCAAATTGTTAAAATGTATAAATGTTGCACTGTGTCCTTAGATTGACCTGCTGAAATGGGGTTCCTGAGAAGGAAGGGTTAAAGCTGCTGACCAGGTTTTCCCACTCTTTTCAGGAAAGTTATCACTCCCTGCATGTGATAAAACATAAATAGGGGCTCATTTGTGCCCAGAGGAGGGTGGGGAAATACTGCCAAAATGTAACCGTTATGCTTTCAGCCCGAACCACCCCTTGGAGGGAGCCCAGTTGGGCTTCCCAGTGGGGCTTAGAACCTATAGACTTAGGCTTTTGCTACCTTAACTGGACCCTGTTATGGATTATTGCTATATTTTGTGGATTTACTGCCTTTTATGGACTCTTTCCTTGAATGGGATTGCTTATTGGACTTTGTCATATGTCTAAGGTATGACTCCCTCATGGGGCACTACTTTGAGGCACTAGAGAGCTTTGTACAGGAAAGTGCATGGAAGATGTTTTTGAGAACTGTTTGTGTATTATATGCAACTACCTCAGTAAAATATCTTTATTTTTCAGTTCAACTGCGTGCCTGGTCTGCAGTCTCTAAAGGGGATGCATGTAAGGCATATCAAAAGAACAGTGCTTACAACAGAGGACTGAAAAGGTTAGAGAAGATACAGTACAGGGGTTTGTACAAGCAGAATGCTGTCCAGAGGGGGCTATATTGCTGTTGCTAATGACTACCATATTTGTACCACTTGCTAAAGCAGTCAGGTGACGGGTGCTCTGGTAGTGAAAGGGTGGTATGCTAGGCTCCTTTACTAGCGACCGGTTACCCAAATACTGGGACCTAGCCTGAGAGTCATCATGGGTGATGTAGTGAGGCTTTGGCAGGAGAACAAGCATGAAGTTATGGAGAAGTGCATTTCCTTTGCCTAATAGTAACATATGGATGTTGTCACTAGGAGTGAGTTGATGGGACTGCTGAGTTGGTTGAGACTGGTACATGCTCCAAGGTACCGGATCAGAAATGCTACACACTGGTAGAGGGGTTCTCTAATGCAAGTTGTGCCTGAAGTGCTAATAGTGTTTAATGACCAAGAATTATAAGGAGTTGACTGTGCAGGTGTACTGCTCGCTTCTAACTATGGAGTCCTGCCCTAAAGGAGAAGTACAGCTAAAGCTCGTTTGGCTGTACTTCTACTGTGGTTTACAGGAGTACAGTTCGTTCTGCACTCCTGTGACCCGTTTTCAGCAGACAGTAGGCTGAAGCCAGCTGTCAGTTTACATCACAGAGCCAGTCCAGGCTGTGAAAATATCATGACAATATGGCCAGGATCCTGCCAGAACCCTTGACCAGCACGTGACTCAGCCTTTCAGTGAGCCGCCGAGAGCCTGAACCAGCCCCTTCCACAACTCAGCGCTCCAGTGAGCGCAGGGTGGGGGCAGAACAGACAGAGGTGACTGACAGTCACCAGATCTCTGCTCACAGAGCTCTGAGAACCGATCGATTAGTGGTGTTTGATCAAAAAGATGCTGCATCCACCTAGGTAGGTATGATTCTTGAATAAAAATAATTCCCATACTTCTCTTTTAATAAAAAAATTTTGGTGGACCAAAAGAAACTGCGCAAAAATGGTGATATTCGATAATAAATTAATCAATCAAATTGTCATAAATTAATTAAATATATTAATTAAATATATATAAGAGGAATTGCTTCCATAGTGCAAGCTGCAATAAAAACGTATAAAACGCATAAAATGTGAAAAGAGTGGAATAAATTGCGCTCAGCACTTAAAACACAACCAAAAAGTGCTTGTGTGCATAAATATGTGAATAAATGGTTATAAATAAATAAATATAAAATCCTAAATGTGAAAAAAGTCCATGGTAAAATAAATATATATATATCAACAGTCCTTAAAGTGCCCAGTGCAATACAGATCTCTCAGCAATGACTGAATATCACTCTAACTTCAAGTGAGGGACCTCCACCTTAAGGGACTTTCTCCACCCAGTGCTCGGGGTAAATACTTCTTACCAAAGCTGGTGGACCCCTTAATTACAGGGGGTCTAAAGCAGCGTAAATGGTCCACAAATGCCTCCAAGCTATCCTTCAGGTCCCTTTATATATGGCTCAGCTCGCATAAGGAACTCCAAGTAATTCCAGGATATTATGGGGAGAAAGATAAGGAAACTCCAATAGTGTAGTATGTTCTAATATTAGGGTTTATTAATGAAATTGCACTTACTCAAACATTAGAAACAAATGCCTTCATGCGGTAAAAGCAGCATGGGTTCGGTGTACGGGACGCTCCTCTGCTCCTGCGTATCACCAACCCGGAACTCCACGGTATCACGTTCCCGACGCATGTTTCGTCAGACGCGCTGACGTCATCAGGGGATCAACTGATGTTAGAAGTTAGAGTGATATTCAGTCATTGCTGAGAGATCTGTATTGCACTGGGCACTTTAAGGACTGTTGATATATATATATTTATTTTACCATGGACTTTTTTCACATTTAGGATTTTATATTTATTTATTTATAACCATTTATTCACATATTTATGCACACAAGCACTTTTTGGTTGTGTTTTAAGTGCTGAGCGCAATTTATTCTACTCTTTTCACACTTCTCTTTTAATGTTGATTTCACATGACCGCAGTTCCTGCCTAAGGTTTAGGCGTTAGCCAATGCAGTTTGACAGTGTCCCCGCTAGGGTGCCTTAAGCTATGCCACAAGCAGCTCTCTCTACTCTCTCTCGCCTCACTATACATGGAGGCAGTAGCAGCAGCCATTGGCTCCTGCTGCTGTCAATCACAACCTGTGAGGAGAAAGCGGAGATGGGGCTGAGGCGTGCTGTGTGTTAATAGGTACAAGAACACAAGAAAAGAAATACAAGCTACTAAACAGATGGTGTAGATGCTCTGCTATGATTCATACAATGTTCCCATTAATTCCTAACCGGTGCTAGAGGTGTGGGGGAGAGGATGCCACCATGCTCCACATTCGGTGAACCCAATTGGTTTGAGCTTGCACGAGAGCCCCTATAGCAAGTGGCTCACTATGGAGGCACTATGGAGGCACTCAGAAAGGGGAAGGAGCCAGGAGCACCTGTGGGAGGCCTCAGAAGAGAAGGATTGGGGCTAGTCTGTTCAAACCATAGCAGGTAAATATAACATAAAAAAGGGAATGATATTTGCGCTTAAGACAGAAAAATACTAAGACAATATAAAATATATGTACACAAGGCTGCTAGCTCAATAGGAAGATCACAGTCCATATAAAGTAGTAGATGTATATTAGGAGCTGCGCCAGACATATATTAAACAATCTATCACAGTAATACAGTCCATGAACAATCGAATGGAGTAGAACTGCAGGTAGAAAGAAAGGACCCGATCCAATCAGCCAATCACCAGTGAATAGTGAGAGAGATGAGTTACACCCTGTGCTGACACCTGTAGCCTCTTACCGGAACTTTTGATCCTCCTGTCACAGAGTGGTCAAACAGGCATAAGAGCAAACAGCGCTCGGCGTAAATGATGGTTCCTAGTCACATTCCTTAGCAGGGAGAGAGAACTTCACAATTCACAGATGTACAATGCCTTCACAGGACCCCACAGAAGTGTCTTTCACATGCAGGCTCAGAGAAAAGACCAATCGTGAAGTACATCGAGGCACATACATTCATTAAAAAGTAATGCACTTACATAGTAGACATCATACTATGTCATAGATGTTTGACGATACGCGTAAGGCGGACGTATCGCAGCTGAGCACGCTACATACCGCGGTTTTATCCATTGATGCTGTTATATGTTGTCTACTATGTAAGTGCATTACTTTTTAATAAATTTATGTGCCTCGATGTACTTCACGATTGGTTGCCCCTCTGTCTTTTTTCTGAGCCTGCATGTGAAAGACACTTCTGTGGGGTCCTGTGAAGGCATTGTACATCTGTGAATTGTGAAGTTCTCTCTCCCTGCTAAGGAATGTGAGGAATGTGACTAGGAACCATAATTTACACCGAGCGCTGTTTGCTCTTATGCCTGTTTGACCACTCTGTGACAGGAGGGTCAAAAGTTCCGGTAAGGAGCTACGGGTGTCAGCACAGGGTGTAACTCATCTCTCTCACTATTCACTGGTGATTGGCTGATTGGATCTGGTCCTTTCTTTCTACCTGCAGTTCTACTCCATTAGATTGTTCATGGACTGTATTACTGTGATAGATTGTTTAACCACTTTACCACCGGAGGATTTTGCTGTCTTACGTCCAGGCCACTTTTTGCGATTCGGCGCTGTGCGACTTTAACTGACAATTGCGCGGTCGTGCGACGCCGTACCTAAACAAAATTTACGTCCTTTTTTTCCCACAAACAGAGCTTTCTTTTGGTGGTATTTGATCACCTGTGCGATTTTTACTTTTTGCGCTATAAACAAAAAAAGAGCGTTTATTTTGAAAAAATAACAATATTTTTAAAAAATTTTTATATGAAATTCCCCCCCAAAAAAATGTAAAAATCTAATTTTTTTAAAATTTTTGGCCAATTTGTTTTCTGCTACATATGTTTGGTAAAAAAAAATCACGATAAGCGTATTTTGATTGGTTTGCGCAAAAGTTATTGCGTTTACTAACTAAGGGAAAGATTTCTGTCATTTTTGGTGTTTTTTTTTTAACGCGTAATGGCGGCGATCTGCGATTTTTTTTGCGGGACTGCGACATTGCGGCAGACAGATCGGACCCTTGACTGACATTTTTGACACTTTTGGGGGTACCAGTGACATTACTACAGTAATCAGTGCTATATATATGCACTGTTACTGTAAAAATGACACTGGCAGGGAAGGGGTTAATTTTATTGGAGAGGGAGGGGTTAATGTATGCCTGGTGCTTATTAACCTGTGGGGGGGAGGTGACTGAGTGACACAAGGACAGATCGGATGTTCAGCTATGCTGAACACTGCGATCTGTCCCTGCCTGTCACTTAGGAGATCCGCCCGCTCTGTTTACACAAGCGGGCGGATCTCCACACTCGATTCCCCGACGATCGCCGCCGCTCCTCCCCTGGCCCGACTCCCGCTGTGACTGAAAACAGCGGGAGCGCGCCTCCGGCGGCGCGCGAGCGCCGCCTACAGGGGGAGGAGTCCAGCGACGTAGGTCTACGTCGCTGGACGATAACGAGCCACATTGCTGCAGTAGCAGCAATGTGAGCGGTGGGAAAGTGGTTAATATATGTCTGGCGCAGCTCCTAATATACATCTACAGGTAAATATAACATGCCTGGTATTTAAAAAAATTTACATTTGCAATTACTTTAACTAGCATTTAACCCTTACAGTGCATAGGGGCCAACTACAAGGGTTTCTTTTGTTATTCCTAGAGTTGGGTTTTAACACTCTATCCAAAACTAACAAAAAGATTTTGGCTTAAGTATACTTTAAGTGGTCTATTTTTAAAATTTTTCAAACAAGATTCACCCAACTTTTACCCAGGATTTACATCTTTTCCCACATGAATCCACTTTAAAAATGTGAGAAAGTTGTGTAAATCTTGTAGGAAAACATTTTTAAAGAGAACTCCAAGTGTATCAGATTACACAATCTAGTATTATAATGGCTTCCACCAAAGTTCAAAAAATAAAAAATAAAAAAAAGCAAACCAGAGGTATACTGTAATTTAAAATTTGGTGTTTCCGCTATATATGGGTTCTTTATACAAAATGCTAGCTTAGAAAATAATAAATGCAACAGTCAATCGGTATTTTAATACAGGCACTAGTTCAACAAATGGAAGCAAAATTGTTAATTGATCTACCTGGTCAAAGATCTGGTCAATGTTGGGTCTCCTGTCTGGATGTTCACTCCAACACTGCTTCATTAAATGGATACACTCTGGAGGAGCTTGGTCCAAGGAGACAGAGGGGCGGCAAAGTGGGGGAGGGCGGCGAACCTTTTTGATTATTTCTAAAAAAGCATGGTTAATACAAAAAAAAAAAATAAAGAAGCTTAGATGAAATCATATGGAAGCTTTTTAGGGAAACAATGGTCATCACAATATGTAGCTTCATGACAATTTAAATCCTTTTCTTTATAATCTTCCTTCATTTCTATAAGAGAGCATGGGGTTTTTGTGAAGAAACCAAAATGTTAAGAAGCAAAAGGTGAATGAAAAAAAAAAAAAAAACTAACAAAACAAAAAATGCATTTGTTTAGGTATTCAAGACTTCTGAGTCCTGATCTTAAAAATATTCAATATCATTAATTTGCCCTGAATCTTTTAAGAATTCACAAACCTAATATCCTGATTAGAAGATCAATCTAAGATATACCCAACACACCAAATTTAGAAAAATAAATGGAACACTTTAGTGTCACCAACATAAACAATTGACTTTGAGGCCTCTCACCCTGGTAGCAGTGGCATGGCACCATCCGCCATTTTACCACAGCACTCTTCTATGACTGGGTCTCATTGCTGTATGGAAAGCCTTGAATTCTTTGTATTTATGGGCCCATTGGAAGAATTCGGCACTATTCTTGTTATGGTGACAACCCAAAATTTGGGATTTTCTTTCACTTCAGGGATGACGGTAAACAAGACAAAAAGAGAGAGTGAATCTCCCTAATGGCAGCAATAAAAAGCTGACAGGCACCCTGCAACCAGCCCTCTTCCTCCTGCATCATCATAGCTTCCCGAGGGGGTCCTATCGGAAGTCGATTTTGCCGCTACTGCTAACAGCGGCCAAGAGCTGTATTCCTCTCCTATGGAAGCAATCCCATCCTCCTACTGTGGCAATGTGGCTGCGCAAAGTAGCGTCTATTAATGAGATGGAGGACCTGCTGGCGGCCAAGAGGGGCACTAGAGAAGGGTTCCTCAAGCGATGGTTCTACTGGCATGAGTTCAGTTCTACCGCAGAATACCAAGACCTTGTCGCATAGCTGACTCGGACACCATAGGTGGCCTTCTCCCCTCCCACCCCCCCCCCTTGTCCCTTCTACCCCCCTTCTTTGTTTTTTTTTTTTTTTTTTTGTCCTGCCCTCCCCCCCCCCCCCTCCCTCTCTTCCCTTCTTCCTGCGTGGCACTTCCTGATCTTTGCTCTATCCTTCCTATACCTGTTTTCTCTGAAAATCCCTCTCGTTACCGTAAGGTATACATGACACTAATGCCTTTTGTGGTTTATCGGACTGGCGACCCCGTGGGATGCCCTCCTCACTCCTGTATGCCAGCCATGTGACAGATGCCGGTAGGGGTGTGGTTCTCCCTGGGAGCCTGCCATCCTGAGACATACTCTGATGCTATGTGTGTTATCATTTCTTGCATACGGCTGTGTTTACATGATTTACGCCCCCTGTTACGCTGTTTCTTGATGTTCGGCTGTATTTCAATTCACTGCCTATGTTGATTTGTATGCCTTTCTCTCCTCAATAAACATTGAATTTGAAAAAAAAAAAAAGCTGACAGGCGCCCTAATCCTTCTCCACTCAACAAAAATGTTAGTCTACTTTAATCTCCTTTATACCCAGGTTACAGTGCTAGGTGGCTGCTTGTTCAATCAATAGGCACAAGCACTATCACATGGTGGTAGGGAGAGAGTTCTTAGTTCTTTTTAAGCTCCAACTAGGAGGACCTGAAACTAACAGAGTGACTGAGGAGTGACAGGAAGGTAAGAATGTGCAGCAAGGACAGAAGGGCTGGTGAATATGTTAAATTTTTTTATTTTTCCTACATGCGCCAAGCACAGGTTCACTTTAAAGCTAAGGTGTTCCAAGTACCAACAGCATGGCACAAGATGGTTTCTCAAACTTCTAGCAAATATATCTCTTAGCTCATTATGCTACTGTGAAACCTTCTAATTTACTTTGTGAATTCTTATTAAATTCCTTAGATGGTATCCAATCATAAAAAAGAGCTGAAGCCCTCTACTTTGGAGAAACTACAGATTTTCACAGTCATACCTTCTGCAGAAAGCTCCAGCATGCAATAAGGAACTCCTCTAATGATGACCTCCTGCATTATAATGCCCAAACCATAGATATCCCCTCTGTAGGTTCCTCTGAAATTTGACAATGGATCACGTAGGAGTTCCGGTGGTGTCCAAAACAAGTCTGAAATCACAATTTATAGTATGAGGTAGAGAATGCTATTCCCTGGGATGGTCCTTTTTTAACATTTTACCTTGAAGAAACCTTTTAAATTATTTTTAAATCTCGTTGAGCACCTACATAAAATTGTTATATCTACAGCTCTTGGTATATTAGTGTGATCTGCAGGTTGTAGGCATAATCAGGCCCAGTGGATGTCCAGGAGTCCTAGGTACAATGGCATTGCTCTTGCATCCTAAATCTAGGGGATAGCCTAAATTGTCAAATCGGTCATGAAAGGGACTTCCCTATGCCTATTGAAATCCTTATTGTTGATCTGAGATATGGGGGTGAAAGGCAAAGCTTTTACCTTGCCTGGATCTCTATTTTATTACAGGGTGGATTTGCAGTAGCCATATAGCCACTTAGTACTTGTTTGTGCGTGTGTTTGTTTATAAAAAAATAAAAATAATTGTAATTTTGGCATTAGCACATATACCCCATGGCAATATCTGGTTTCCCATGCCATTTGTTTCACAATAGCTTGCTTGTCAGCCACACAAATGGCCATATGGGAATACCAAGATTCACCCCCCACAGACTTCAATTGAGAGTAAAATATGTGAAAAGAGGCTTTACCACCCACCCAAACAAAGAAATGCAGTGGCTCAGGGCTGTACACATGCCGCAGCCACAATTCTGTACTTCGCAAAATTTAAATGTCATGTTGCATTCGGGAGGCGGTACTGCCGCCGAAGACCACCTATTCAGGTGAACTTGGCTGCCCTGCAACTGCCCTGCAACCAGGGCCAGCGCTACCACTAGGCAATATAAGCAGCTGCCTAGGGCGCAGTCACAGCTACTGGCTTACCTACTCTCCACTGGGAGGAGAGGGCGTCTGGAGCCTGTCAGTGCCTGTGCCTCGTCCTCTAACCCTTCCCTACCCAGCACCTATGTGACCAGTGGTCTAGTGTGGGGGGAGGCAGGGGGGCTACCACCCTGGGGCCAGGGGCGCTGTTGTACTGTCCCGAGTTGTGTGGGCAATCTAGCGCAGGGCAAATAGCCCTTTATATGATATTGATCCATGTCCCCGAGAGTCAAGTTCTGTGGCAGGCTGGCGCACTGTGGGCTGCGGCAGCAATCAGCACAGCAGCATCCTTGGGGAGCAGGCGGCAGCCAGCCGGGCATCTATCGCCACACACGGCAGTAATCACTGAGAGAACCAGTCGAGCCCAGGGCAAATATGCAGGTGGACCTAAGATAGCCCAGCCCGGGACTCAGGAGAAGAGCTCCACCGGCACCGTCTCCTCCTCCTTGAGCTTATTCTCCTGACCCTGCCCACCAAAGAGGCGAGAAGAAGTGGGGCAAGTGCAGCTTACCATACCCCACACTTCCAGAGCAGCATTAACTGCTCCGACCTTCTCTCAGTCTCTGCTCTCTAACATTATGTGAGGCCAGGAGGGCCGGAGCCAGGACTGTCCTCCGAGGACAGAGTGACTGGGGGCACAGAGGACGGCCATGAGCCACTGCCTGGCTAGAAGGATTAAAGCTGATCATCATCAAGGACAAGGAGACAGACTGGTACTGTACCGTCATCACTATCATACACACACAGTCCTGGCCTGCAGGTTGCAGATCTGCAGACAGAGACTGGGACAATAGGACAGAGGAGGGACTTCAGTTTAGGGACATGGCTAGGGGCCTCTCTCATCTCCCCCCTCACTCCCCTCCCTCTCAGCCCCCACTCCCCTCCATCTCTCAGTCCCCCCCTCCCTTTCCTCGCTCAGCCCCCCTCTCCTCTTCCTCTCTCAGCCCCCTCTCCCCTTGCTCTCTCAGCCCCCTCTCCTCCCTCTCAGCCCCCTCCCCTCCCTCTCAGCCCCTTCTCCCCTCCCTCTCAGCCCCTCCTCCCTCTCAGCCGTGCTCCCTCTCAGCCCCCCTCGTCTCCCTCTCTCAGCCCCCCTCCCCTCCCTCTCTCAGCCCCCCTCTCCCCTCCCTCTCTCAGCCACCCTCCCTCACTCAGCCCCCCTCCCCTGCCTCACTCAGCCCCCCTCTCTCTCCCTCTCTTAGCCCCCTTTCCTCTCTCAGCCCCCTCCCCTCCCTTTCTCAGCCCCCCTCTCCCTCTATCACCCCTTCCCTCTATCAGCCCTCCCCTCTCTCAGCCCTCCTTCCCCAGCCCCCCCTTAACCCTCCTCTCTCCTGGCCCTCCTCTCTAAGCACCCCCCTCTCTCAGCCCCCCTCAACCCCCCTCTCTCTCTCACCCCTCCCTCTCTCAGCCTTCCTTCCCTCAGTCTCCCCCCTCCCCTCCCTCTTTCAGAACCCCCCCTCTCTCTCAGCCCTCCCTCTCTCAGCTCCCCTCAGCCCCCCCTCTCTCTCTCAGCCATCTGCTCTCTTAGCCCTCCCTCTCCTCTCCCCTTCCTCTCTCAGACTCCCTCTCTCTCAGTAAAGGTAAGAAAAGTCTGCTGTTCTAGGTGAGATGAATGAGTCTGATGGAACCTCCACATGAGTGCCAGCCCCGGCTCGCCTCCGTAAGCAATATCAGGATAAGAAGAAACGGCCGCACATTGCTGGAGTTCCAAATGCCTTTATTAGGATAACCAAGGGGGCACAACAAAACACCAACCAGTCCACGTAGATGTGTTTCACACAGTGCAACTGTGCTTAATCATTACACCAACATAGAGAGGGGGGGGAGGGGGATAGGGAAAGAAGGAGAAAATAATTCCCCCACAAGAAGGTCATATATGGACACTTGGGTATTAATTCAGGTTGTTTATTAATTAGAAATTTATACTAAAAAAGGACCACTTATCACAAAAAACCTTCACCAACATGATAAAAAATGATAATGTTGTCAGTAACAGACATGAGAATAGGTAGCTGCACATGTTATACGCATCCACTTATTCACTCATACACCACATCCAGACTCCACCTATTAATGTTAATGATATATACATAAGTTGGAATATAAGTTAATACAAACGGAATTGTGCCGGGGAATTCTGCGTTGGGTCAAACACGCATGCATGTTTGACCCAACGCCGCTAGTGCTGCCAGGGAAACTTTCAGCATGGATTGAAGAGGTGTAAGGCGGTGAGAGAGCCCAAGCAAGGAAGCTGGATGATACGAGACTGCATTGGGACTGAGATACTGGAACTAATGACGGTGGTGAGTGTGATTTCTCTGTCTTCCACTCACAGACCGTTCTAAAGACAAGCACCCATTAAGCAGAACTTTCTCATTGAAATAGCATATTGTGCATAATTGTGCTACAGAGCCCTTCTTCAAAACATGCATTGCACCCAAACCAACATATAAAAGAGAAAGAGAGGAGAAAAAAAAGGAAAAAGATGACACATAAGTAAAAAAGAAAAAAACCATAATGTAAAATTCTCAAAATGTATAGCTACATAAAGACCACAGTATAGACTCGTGGCCACAAAATATGTCCCAAAGAATACTGCGCCCTAAATGGGTGATGCCTGTAAAATTATGTCCATACAAGTAAAATCACAGAATGTGCATGTAGGGAAAGTGGGCACATAGTGATGATCAAAACTACATCACTCAATCACCTCCCGCAATTACCCATTATGCTCCATCTATGAAATACACTTAAAGTTAAACGTGGAAAATATAAAAAATCAATAAAGAGAGACACACAAGGTGGACAAACCAAAGTATAAAGGGAGGGGGTTCCCTCGAGAGACGAGGGGGAGGGGTAGATGGACAATATACCCTGGAGGGAAGTATTCCCTGGGCTCAATCATAAATGTGGCTGACATCCCACTCAAAATTTAGTCCTTGGGGAATATGGGTCTGGAGATGGAAAATCCAAAAAACTTCCATCCGGGACAGCAGTCGAAAGGCATCACTCCCTCTTTTGGGGACCCTAACCTTGTCAATGACTTGAACCTGTAAAGCTGTTTTATCTTCACCATGGCTTGTATTAAAGAGTTTTGCCACATTGGTAGATAAATTATTTTCCACACTGTATGGAAGCCCTTCGTTTGCACATATATCTGGGTTTATTCTAGCACTTTATATTCACTGGAGATTTTATTCAGAGAGGATTTGTTCTTATATGTCTGATTTTTTGTTCATCCTTGAAACTGATTGAATTATGGCGCTTTTCCACTGCATGGAACCGAACGGTTCGGCTCGCTTTTGTGCTTTTCCACTGCTGGTACCGCATGGTACGGTGTAGGAACGGTTCGGTACGGTACGGAACGGTTTGGTACGGTACGGTACGGTACAGCGGCGCTTTTCCACTACATGGAACTGAACTGTATGGCTCGCTTAACCGGTTGCCGACCGCCGCACGACTATATACTGCGGCGGTCAGCCCCGGCCAGGCAGAGTGACGTAGCGGTACGTCACTAGCCTTCGCCGCTCTGGCGCGCGCGCGCGCGCACCCGCGGTCCCGCCGATGACTCGATTGGGTTCAGAACCGATCAGTCATCAGGTCCAGGCCAATCATTTTTGGTCTGGACCTGTTGATCGGTCCTGCCCAATCAGATCTCCCTCTAAGCCTGTGAAATGTAAACACAGGCTTAGAGGAGATGTGCCCTCCCCTCCCAACGGTCTTTTTGGATCCAGCGTGAGAGGAGAGCACATCTAATTGTAAGTACAGCACCAAGCACGTACATACACAGTTAGATAGGCACATTTCACCCCCGATCGCCCCCCCCAATTAACCCCTACAGCACCTGACACAACACACACTATATACAGCATATAGCATATACCTATATACCTGTATAAGTGTGATTTGTGAACAGGTGTAGCCCTTGCGACCCCCCCTTTTCCACTCAAATTACCCCCCACCCCCCCCTAATAAAGATTTAACCCACTGATCCCCCCTGAACCCCCCCTGATCACCGCCGTTAACCCCTACACCCTCTGTCACATCAGCACTAATACAAACGCAATATACGGTGTTATTGTATTTTTGTATTAGTGTCATTGTGATCAGAATTAGCGCAGGCGACTAAGTTTCTGTCCCAAGAAGGTTTAGGGTCCCCGCCACCCGCCCAATAAAGATTTAAGCCCCTGACCCCCCCCTGATCACCCCTACACCCCCTGCCATAACACACACCGTATACAGTATATAGCATTTTGCTATATACCCGTATAAGTGTGATTTGTGGTCAGGTCTAGCGCTTGCGACCCCCCTTTTTCCACTTGAATTACCCGCCACCCCCCCCTAATAAAGATTTAAGCCCCTGATCCCACCTGATCCCCCCCTGATCACCGCTAGTTAACCCCTACACCCTCTGTCACATCAGCACTAATACAAACGTAATATACTGTGTTTTTGTATTTTTGTATTAGTGTCATTGTGATCAGAATTAGCGCAGGCGACTAAGTTTGTGTCCCAAGCAGGTTTAGGGTCCCCCCCACCCGCCCAATAAAGATTTAATCCCCTGATCCCCTCCTGATCACCCCTACACCCCCTGCCACAACGCACACTGTATACAGTATATAGCATTTTCTATATACCCGTATAAGTGTGACTTGTGACCAGGTTTAGCGCTTGCCACCGTTCCTTTTATCCTTAGGATACCCGCCAGTCCCTTCCAATAAAGATTTAAACCCCTGATCCCCCCCTGATCACATCCCGTTAACCCCTACACCCTCTGTCACATTAGCACTAATACACACATAATATACTGTTTTTACTGTATTTTTGTATTGGTGTCATTGTGACTTGAGGTTGCTCTAGCTAGCTAGTTTCTTTCCCAAAGGAGGTTTAGGGTCCCCGCCACCCCCCCCCCCAGATCCCCGGCGCATAGTTTAGAAGTAACCCCTTGATCACCACACACGCACGCACCTACACTTCCATTTCTAGTATAGTGTTTGAACAGATCAATATCTGATCTGATCAGAGCTATACTAGCGCCCCCATAGTTTAGGGTTCCCAAAACGCGGTGTTTGCACGATCAGCACTGATTCCGGCCAGCACCTGCGTTTAACCCTTTCACCCAGGTAAGTGTAGTAATCAATAGATTACTGTCACTTACAAAAAACACAAGACACAAAACCGCTGTGTTAGCAGAGTCAGGCCTGATCCCTGCTAGCATTAGCAGTTTTTTTGGTAGCGCTTGAAATAGTCTTCGACAACCAGGTGCTTTTATTACCTGTGAGTCGCATCACTGTACGGGTAAATTTAGTTACCAAAATGTCTAAACGTTCGTACAGTGATGAAGCTATTTACAGTATAATGTCCATGTCAGGTGAGAGCGATGGGGAAGCCTCACCGGCAGAATCAGGGTCATTATACGAACCAGATGACAGCAGCGGCTCCCTGACAGACAGCTCCGACGACAGATGGGTCCCTGTTAGACCCAGGCGTACCCGACCCCATTCTGGTGTTGTTGAAATGCAGGAATCGCAGGGTGCTCGTATGGAGCAGAGTGTGGGTACTAGTGCCGCTCATCCTTCTGGCGACCTGGCAAGCGCCAGCGGCCTAGTACAACCTGGACCTAGTACAACCAGCACTGCAGTAAGACCTGGTGACGTGGCGAGTCCCCTAAGTGCAGTTGAAGCTGGTGCGGTGGCTAGCACAAGTAGTGGCCCGCAGCCACCGCGTATTCGAAGACAGGCCCGTAGAGCCCATAGTGCCCTCCCTGATGCGCTGGCATATCCCAATTGGCAACCCACTGATTCTACAGCGCCAGTACTTCCCCCATTCACCGCCCAACCTGGAATCCACGTGGAGACAGCTGGTTTTACGCCCCTGAACGTTTTTGAGCTGTTCTTCACGGAAGATCTTTTCAGATCTATTGTGGATCAATCAAATTTATATGCTCAACAATTTATCGCCGCCAACCCAAATTCGCACCTTGCCAGACGATTCGGCTGGAATCCTATAACGGTTTCCGAATTTAAGATCTTTCTGGGCCTTTCCCTCCACATGGGCATAACTAAACAAAGTGAATTGCGGCTATATTGGTCCACTAGCCCAGCTCACCATATGCGCATGTACTCTGCCTCCATGTCCAGGGGGAGATACGAGCAAATTCTGCGATTTATGCATTTCAGCGACAATGAAATCTGTCGTCCTCGGGGAGACCCTGCATACGATCGGCTCCACAAAATTCGGCCCCTCATAGACCACTTCAATCAGCGGTTTGCAGCCTTGTTTACCCCCGAACAAGTTGTCTGCATTGACGAGTCCCTGATTAAATTTACTGGCCGTCTTGCTATCAAACAGTACCTCCCCAGCAAGCGTGCCAGATACGGGGTCAAGTTGTATAAGCTCTGTGACAGGGCCACAGGCTATACAGTTAATTTCCGTGTCTATGAGGGAAAAGATAGCACTGTGGAGCCCCCGAACTGCCCAGACTACATAGGGAGCAGCGGTAAGATTGTTTGGGACTTGGTGTCACCCTTATCCGGAAAGGGGTACCATTTGTACGTGGACAATTTTTACACAAGCGTGCCACTATTTAGTCACCTGCTTGATTTACAAATTGGCGCATGTGGCACCGTGCGACCTAATCGCCGGGGCTTCCCCCAACGGCTTGTTAATTCCCGTCTTAGTCGGGGGGCGAGAGCCTGCTTGAAAACGGACAAATTACTTGCGGTGAAGTGGAAGGATACACGGGATGTTTATGTTCTGTCCTCCCTTCACGCAGACACGACAGTCCAAATCCCTACGGCAACTGGCGTTATGGAGAAACCCCTCTGTGTCCACGAATATAACCTTAACATGGGAGGGGTGGACCTTAACGACCAGCTTTTGGCGCCGTATTTAGTTGCCCGTAAAGCCAGACGCTGGTACAAAAAAGTGTCTGTTTACCTTTTCCAATTGGCTATGCTGAACGCCTTTGTCCTATACAAGGCGTCAGGACGAACTGGACCCTTCCGGGAATTCCAGGAAGCGGTCATCCTTGCCTACCTGTACCCAGGAGGCATGCCTGCCCAACTTCCCCTTCCAGATGCAGTGAGCCGGCTGCATGAGAGGCATTTTCCTTATGCCCTCCCGAGTACCCCTACCCAAATACGACCCCAAAGACGATGTCGTGTCTGTAGCAGGCGCGGATTTAGGCGTGACACCCGTTATTATTGTCCCAAATGTCCTGACCATCCTGGTCTCTGCATCGGGGAATGTTTTGAGCGCTACCATACACTAGTAGAGTATTAGTGTAGGGTACAGCACGACACAGTGTAGGGCACATAAACACAGGGTCTCGAAGGATGTTGGATGTCCATCGACATTTTGAGAGACCCAAGCTGGAAGAGAAGATCGCAGAAGATCGCACTCCCTCCCAAATCAAGAAATAAAGGAACAGTTAGAAAGTAAAATAAAAGGATCCAAAAACTGTTGTGGTGTCAGTAATTTTATATGTCCTTCTACTCCTTCCTACTATACTTTTTTCAATGTCCTTTGTTTGTTTTTTCATTCTTTTGTGACCTGTTTCTCTTGCAGGTAATTGTCGGCTACCACGCATTGATTTTATATATTCTGACACAAACAGCGTTTGCGCTCAGCATATATGGATACCTTTGCTGATAGCAGCTGTGGTGATTTTCTGATTTCAGCACTGCAGTTAAAATCTTATTTTGGTATACGTGGATAGCGCCGTGTATACCCATCATTAAATTCAGTGGGTGGTTGTTTGGGCGGTTAATGATGAGAATCCAAAAACTTTTGTTGTGTCAGTCATTTTATATGTCCTACTCTTCCTAATGTACTTTTTTTAATGTACTTTGTTTGTTTTTTCATTCTTTTGTGACCTGTTTCTCTTGCAGGTCCCTCGTCGGCTACCACGCATTGATTTTATATATATTCTGACACAAACAGTGTTTGCGCTCAGCATATATGGATACCTTTGCTGATAGCAGCTGTGGTGATTTTCTGATTTCAGCACTGCAGTTAAAATCCTATTTTGGTATACGTGGATAGTGTCGTGTATACCCATCATTAAATTCAGTGGGTGGTTGTTTGGGCGGTTAATGATGAGTAATACTACGCATTATTCCTGTGCTGATTTCTGATAGGTTCTCTTTTTTTCCGTTCAGCCCACAGGCTGCATGAAAAAAAAAAAAACCTATATGCCAAACAAGGACCAGCAATGTACTGGTACGTTGCTGGACTTTGAGTGGTTGTACCAGGATGATGCCTGCAGATTTAGGCATCATCTTGGTATCGTTTTTTACAGCCAGCGGTCGGCTAACATGTAAAAGCAATCCTAGCAGGTAATTGGCCGCTAGACTGCTTTTACATGCAGTGGGAGGGGTCTCCCCCCCCCCCACCGCCGCCTTCCGAAGCCTTCCGTGGTTTTTCTCGGGCTCTCCTGTCCCACCGGTTAACCCGAGAGTGCAGCCGGTGGTTCAGTTATCTAACCATAGAGCTAATTGAAGATTAGAATGGCTCCAATCATCTCTATGGCCTAAGATGCCGGAGGCTACGAGCATTTCATGACTTCTTTTTCGCCAGAAATAAACAGGGCCATTGGGAAATTGGGAAAGTATTTTATCACACCAATTTTGGCGTGGTCAGATACATTAAGGTCAGAGGAGAGATCTAGAGTATAAAAGACCCCAATTTTTTTAAAAAAGAGTACCTGTCACTACCGATTGCTATCATAGGGGATATCTAAATTCACTGTGATAACAATAAAAATGATTTAAAAAAAAAAAATTAAAGGAAAGGTGTCAAAATAACATAAAAAAGCAAAAAAAAAAAAAAAAAAATTGAGCCCCCCCCCTTTCCCCCCGTGCTTGCACGCAATGGCACACGCAAGCGTTGGTCTAGTGTCATATGTAAACCGCAATTTCAGCATGCATGTGAGGTATCGCCGCGATCGCCAGATCGAGTGCAGTAATTTTTGCAGTAGACCTCCTCTGTAAGTCTAAAGTGGTAACCTGTAGAGACTTTTAAAGTTTTTAAAAATGTACGTACGTTGTTGCCGCTGCGCAGGCGTGCGCAATTTTTAAAGCATGTCATGTCAGGTGTCTATGAACTCGGCATAAGATCATCTTTTAAATTTTACCAAAAAAATTGGAATTATATAGTGTATTTGTGAAATAAATTAAAAAAAAATGTATTTTTTTCGCAAAAATTGCGTTTGGAAAATCTGTGCGCAAATACCGTGTGACAAAAAAATTTGCAACATCCCCCATTTTATTCTATAGGGCCTCTGCTTTAAAGAAATATATAATGTTTGGGGGTTCAAAGTAATTTTCTAGTAAAAAAAAAATATTTTTTCATGTAAACAAAAAGGCACAGAAAAGGCTTGGTTTTCAAGTGGTTAGAAGAGTGGGTGATGTGTGGATAAGATTGAGCATAAAATGCCGGGACAGTTCAAACACCCCCCAAATGACCCCTTTTTGAAAAGTAGACACCCAAAGCTATTTGCTGAGAGGCATGGTGAGTCCATGGAATATTTTATATTTTGCTACAAGTGTCGGGAAAATTATTATTTCTTTTTTTTTTGTTGTTTTTTTACAGAAAGTTGTCACTAAATGATATATTGCTCACACATGCCATGTGTATATGTGAAATGACACCCCAAAATACATTCTGCTGCTTCTCCTGAGTACAGGGATACCCCATGTGTGAGACTTTTTGGCAGCGTAGCTGTGTACGCGCCCCCGAAAACCAATCCACATCTTCAGGTTTTCTAATGGCGTAAATTGCTGATTTTACCCCTGACTACCTGTCACAGTTTCAGAGGCCCTGAAATTTCAAGATAGCACAAAACCCCCCCAAATGACCCCATTTTGCAAAGTAGACACTCCAAGCTATTGGCTGAGAAGCATGGTGAGTCCATGGAATAGTTTATATTTTGCCACAAGTTTCGGGAAAATAATTTTTTTTTTTTTTTTAACACAAAGTTGTCAGTAAATGATATAATGCTCACGCATGCCATGGGTATATGTGAAATGACACCCCAAAATACATTCTGCTGCTTCTCCTGAGTACAGGGATACCCCATGTGTGAGACTTTTTTGCAGTCTAGCCGAGTACAGGACCCCGAAAACCAACCTCCACTTTCAGGCTTTCCAAGGGCGTAAATTGTTGATTTCA
This sequence comes from Pelophylax lessonae, assembly GCF_965119305.1. Taxonomy (NCBI): domain Eukaryota; kingdom Metazoa; phylum Chordata; class Amphibia; order Anura; family Ranidae; genus Pelophylax; species Pelophylax lessonae. The sequence goes on from NC_138771.1 coordinate 628,653,645, forward strand.
CTCCTGACTACCTATCACAGTTTCGGAGGCCCTAAAATTCCAAGATAGCACAAAACCCCCCCAAATGACCCAATTTTGCAAAGTAGACACTCCAATCTATTTGCTGAGAGGCATGGTGAGTATTTTGCAGCTCTCATTTTTTTTGGAAAATGAAGAAAGAAAAAACAGGAAAATGCATTTTTTTTCCTCTTTTTTCAATTTCCAAAACTTTGTGACAAAAAGTGAGATCTGCAAAACACTCAACATGCCTCTCTGCAAATAGCTCAGGGTGTCTACTTTCCAAAATGGGGTCATTTGGGGGGGTTTTGTGCTATCTTGGAATTTTAGGGCCTCCGAAACTGTGATAGGTAGTCAGGAGTGAAATCAACAATTTACGCCCTTGGAAAGCCTGAAAGTGGAGGTTGGTTTTCGGGGTCCTGTACTCGGCTAGACTGCAAAAAAGTCTCACACATGGGGTATCCCTGTACTCAGGAGAAGCAGCAGAATGTATTTTGGGGTGTCATTTCACATATACCCATGGCATGTGTGAGCAATATATCATTTACTGACAGCTTTGTGTAAAAAAAAAAAAAAAATATATATATATATATATTTCCCGGAACTTGTGGCAAAATATAAAATATTCCATGGACTCACCATGCCTCTCAGCAAACAGCTTGGGGTGTCTACTTTCCAAAATGGGGTCATTTGGGGGGGTTTTGTGCTATCTTGGAATTTTAGGGCCTCCGAAACTGTGATAGGTAGTCAGGAGTGAAATCAACAATTTACGCCTTTGGAAAGCCTGAAAGTGGAGGTTGGTTTTCGGGGTCCTGTACTCGGCTAGACTGCAAAAAAGTCTCACACATGGGGTATCCCTGTACTCAGGAGAAGCAGCAGAATGTATTTTGGGGTGTCATTTCACATATACCCATGGCATGTGTGAGCAATATATCATTTACTGACAGCTTTGTGTAAAAAAAAAAAAAAAATATATATATATATTTCCCGGAACTTGTGGCAAAATATAAAATATTCCATGGACTCACCATGCCTCTCAGCAAATAGCTTGGGGTGTCTACTTTCCAAAATGGGGTCATTTGGGGGGGTTTTGTGCTATCTTGGAATTTTAGGGCCTCCGAAACTGCGACAGGTAGTGCAGAGGTGACATGAACAATTTACGCCATTAGAAAACCTGAGAGTGTTGATTGGTTTTCGCGGTCCTGTACACAGCTAGGCTCCCAAAAAGTCTCACACATGGGGCATCCCCATACTCAGGAGAAGCGGCAGAATGTATTTTGGGGTGTCATTCCACATATACCCATGTCATGTGTGAGAAATTTATCTTTTAGTGACAACGTTGTGTAAAAAAAAAAAATTAAAAAAAAAAATTGTAATTTTCCCGAAACTTGTGGCAAAATATAAAATATTCCATGGACTCACCATGCCTCTCAGCAAACAGCTTGGGGTGTCTACTTTCCAAAATGGGGTCATTTGGGGGGGTTTTGTGGCATCTTGACATTTCAGGGCCTCCTAAACCGTTATAGGTAGTGAGAAAATGCAATGAAAAATGTACGCCCTTTGAAATTCTGATGGTGGTGATTTGTTTTCCGGCTCCCGTACACAGCTACGCTCCCAAAAAGTCTCACATATGTGGTATCCCTGTACTCAGGAGAAGCAGCAGAATATATTTTGGGGTGTAATTACACATATACCCATGGCATGTGTGAGCAATATATCATTTCAATGACAACTTTGTGTAAAAAAAAAAAAAACATGCCTCTCAGAACATTCCTTAGGATGTCTACTTTCCAAAAAGTGGTAGTTTGGGGGGGTTTTGTACTGCCCCGCCATTTTAGCACTTCATGAAATGAGATAGGCAGTCAGAAATTAAAGCTTCGTAAATTTCAGTATTTACACCATAGTTTGTAGACGCTATAACTTTTGCGCAAACCAATAAAAATACGCTCATTGATTTTTTTTTTGTCAAAGACATGTAGCTAAATATATTTTGGCCAAAAAAAATGACATAAATTGAGTATATTGGATATTTTTTAAAAGACAAAGTTGAAAATGTCATTTTTTTGCAAAATTTTCGCTCTTTTTTTATTAATATCGCAAAAAATAAAAAGCGCAGAGGTGATCAAATGCCACCAAAAGAAAGCTCTGTTTGTGGGAAAAAAAGGACGTAAATTTCGTTTAGGTACAGCATTGCATGACCGAGCAATTATCAGTTAAAGTCACGAAGTGCCAAGTTGAAAAAAGGGGTCTGGTCCTTTAGCAGCCAAATCCTCCGGGGCTTAAGTGGTTAAACAGTACCACCTCAGTTGTTGTTCCAACAGGGCCGTACCGGTACCATATCCCACAATCCTTTGCACGCAGCCTTGACTGTTTGTCAGTACTAGCCACTGATTGGTCAGAGAATCATTGTTATCCCACCCACTTACTTTAGTACTACTTTAGTGGAAAAGCAAACCATACCAAACCGTACTGAACTGTTCCAACACCGTACCATGTGGTACCATGCAGTGGAAAACCAAACCGGGCCAAGCAGGGCCAAGCAGGGCCGAGTAGAGCCGAGCCGGTACTTGCAGTGGAAAAGTGCCATTAGTCACCTTTTGCAAATTACCACCTCTTCCTTATCTGTGATTACTGGGGATGGGTCTATTTAAGATGTATCAGTGTGACATGTCGGTGTAATGATTAAGCACAGTTGCACTGTGTGAAACGCATCTATCTGGACAAGTTGGTGTTTTGTTTTGCCACCTTGGGTATCCCAATAAAGGCATTTGGAACTTCAGTGATGTGCGGCCGTTTCTTCTTATCCTGATATCGCTGGCACTCATGTGGAGGTTCCGCCAGACTCATTCATCTCAACTGGAGCAGAAGACCTTTCTTACCTTTACTCAGCAGCTTGCAGTAATGCTTGCTCAGTGTTATTAGCCTGCTGTGTACTTTTTACAAAGGAGCTTTGCCACTCTGATATTTCAACATTACGGATTACGGGTAGTAATGCACCACAAGACACCAGCCGCACCTTTCGGTTATTGGGGGATAAACCACAGAGAACTAATGCTTGGGAAACATTCAATAGCAAGACAGATAATGAAGCAGGCTCAGTGAGGTTACTTTTCAGGAGGCTGGAAAAGAGCATGATAAAGGAGATTCAAGCATATTGAGACTCATGCTCTCTGTCCGATTATCTAGTAACTGAACGGATACCGCAGGGATTGAGGGTTAAGAAGTTTTCCACATTCGATTTGTTTGATGAGTCCCTGAAAAAACAATGGACAGACACCCTGTCAGCTTGCTCAAGAGCTCTGATGGACATTATCATTATTTCAAAGAAGAAAGAGATGGAAGCCCGGCACTGGGACATTTCAGAGCTACAAGAAGCCCTTAAACCTTTACAAGATGCAAGTGAATTTATTCATCTTGATCAACGTTGGAACAAAAAATGTAATGTTTTGGAGAATGAAATAATTATGAATAAGAAGAAAAAGATGCTACATGATAAAATAGACGATGACACCAACAACGTCGGTCTGCAAACTAAGGCACTACTGGAATGGGGCATCCCAATCTGCTACTGGGACAAGGAAGCATGTGAGCTTTCTGGATACTGAGACAGAACACTGGGATGACACTATGGTGGCCTCTGATTCAGACATGTCGTCTGTACGTCCATCTACCAGTAGCCAACAGGAGAGATCAACCCCGTTGCCCCCAAAAAACAGGGGGTTCAAAAAGCAAGCAACACTTGAGGGGTCAGAACAAAAGCACAGGAGGACAAGCTGGGGACGTGGGAGGAAGAGACACCGACGAACAGAAGAGATATCCGTCTCGTCGTCAGGCACACAAGTTGTAAAGGACTTTTCTAATGTGTTGAATATTTCTGATTAGGTGCTTACTGACAGTTAATTGTTTTTGCTTTCTAAGGGACTTCATTTTTGTCCCCAGAGACACTTCAGTTTGTTCAATACAATTTTAGATGTCAACAGATTTGTAAGGAATTTACCCATTAAAATACACTATCATTCAGCAGATAATATGGAGATTTCTGAACAATCTGTGTCTGCTCCTGTGTATTCTGAGCTGGAGTGTGAGGGTTTTTAATTCAGGGAACATTGTGCAATTAGGGACCTAGAGAATCTGGCACTGGAGAGTGACCCACTAGGTTCCGATAGCATTGTGAAACCCGTCCAATTTAAACTTAAATCAGATTTTTACCCTGTGAATTCTGATACCCCTGATATGGGCAAATTCCAAAAAGCTATTGAACGGGATTTGGCAGCTTTGGCATATCAAGCAATGGGGGGAGATACAAGCTGGCACGATAATTTATCAAAGGACGAAAGATCGGCTTTAAAACGCTAACAGAGGATAAAACTATTGTTGTTCGTAATTCAGATAAAGGGGGCCTTATTGTTATTATGAATGCAGATACATATAGAAAAGAGGCTCTCCAAAAATTGTCGGACCAACTAAAAAAATACAGATCAGTAAATACTGATCTGGTTCATTGGGGAATTTAAATAGGCATTTTTGACCAAAAAGAGGCTAAATCCCTAATACCAGACCACCCTGTTCTCCCTACTTTCTATTATTTGCCAAAGACCCACAAGGGTTTAAATCCCCTACAGGGAAGGCCCATTATTTCAGGAATCAACTCCCTAAATGAGCGTTTGGGCCAGTGGCTGGATAGACAGCTACAGCCATCGGTTGAACAACTTCCTGGTTATCTTAAAGACACAAACCATATCCTCAATATCATAAAAAGATGTTTTTTCTTGGATTACCAGTGATGTTACTAGTTTGTACTCCTCCATACCCAATCATCTTGCAGTGGTAGCCGTTCTATTTTATTTAGAAACTTTTACTGATTTACTGATTGAATATAGACTATACATTGTGGATATTCTTGAGTATCTATTGTCTCACAATTATTTTGTTTTTGATGGAGAGTTCTACCTCCAAGGGTGTGGGGCCGCAATGGGAGCGAAGTTTCTGCAATCTCTCGCCAACCTTTACTTGTGTTGGTGGGAGCGGTCCCACATCTTTGGAGGGGGGGAACCCCTTTAGGTCATCCATTAGGATTTATTTAAGATTCATCGATGACCTATTATTAGTTGTTCAGAATGGGATAGAATGTTTACCATCACTTCTGGAATACTTCAATTGTAATAACATAAACCTCTCCTTTACTGGTTATGCAGACAATAGGGAAGTGTGCTACTTGGATGTTCATCTGACTGGAGCAAATGGGTTGGTATCTTCAAACCTTTATAGGATGCTGTTGTCTGGCAATTCCCTTCTACTGGCCAAGTCAGGCCACCCAAGGCACATGATTAAAGGCATTTCTGTAGGCCAATTCCTGCGGGTCAGGCGCATTTGTAGTAATGACCAACAGTTTAAACAGGAAGCTGTCTCTTTATGAGAAATTCTTACAGAAATAGAAATAGGGGTGACCTTTTGGTAAAAAGAAACCGTTATATAAATCAACAACAAAAGAAATTAACACTTTCTACCCCATTTAGCAATGAATTTAATGCTATTAAAAAACACATCAACAGACACCTACCGATCCTATACTCTGATGAGATATGTGCCAATATTTTACAGGAGGGAGTCAACATTGTTTCACGAAGGGCTCCCACCTTGGGACTGTCAAGTTCTTACCTTGCCCTCCTGTTGGCAGCCATCTTGGACATGTGCAGACTGCTGCCTCTTATAAACTCTGATTGCATCATCACTTGCCTACTACCTGGGTGTCACACAGTGATGGTGCTGCACACCTGACTCTATCTATCACCTGATGGGTTGCAGTCCTTGCCTTTGTGTTTGTGCTCCAAGGTGCATCTCTGCTAGCAGTCTTCTGTTCTCCGTGTTCCTCTGTGTATGACCTGTCTTGGCTGACGACTCTTAGCTCTGGACCTGGCATCAGCAGACGACCTGGCTTTGTTAGACAACCCGGCATCAGCAGACTACCAGCTTCTGGACTTGAGTCCGGCTTGCTCCTGCTCTCATGTCCTCAGTCTTGCTGTGCGTTTATTGTTGTTTCCTGCAATAAACTGCTTTATTTTACCTGCATCCCTGTGGGGTCTGGTTCCCTGACACCTTGACAGTACACAAGGGCCATAAATCCAGACAATGCAGGTGCTCCAATGCTCCCCTTGCTGGTTACCAGATTCGATCAACAAGATCACCTTTTGGGTCAGTTTGCTCAGGTGTTGCAGACGTTGTTTGCACACACAGTGCACCTCACTCCTGGTGCTGCTAGGTTGGTGGTTCCTGCTGCTGCTCCTGCTCCTGCTCCTGCAGTTGCAGTTGGAGTCGCTGTTACCAGAGGGATGACTAGTTCAGCCCTCCTCCCGCAGCGCTATGGGGGTGAACCGAGTAAGTGTTGTGGCTTCCTAAACCAAGTGGGCATTTATTATGAGATGGTTCCTCAGGCGTTTTCTTCTGACAGGTCTAAGGTGGGCTTCCTAATCACGTTGCTCTTAGACAAAGCCTTGGCCTGGGCGAATCCCTTATGGGAGAACGATAATCCTATGATACTCGATTACCTGAGTTTTGTTGCCTCCTTTCGTAGGGTATTCGATGTGCCTGCTTGCTCTGCCTCTGCTGCTAAGTCGCTCCTGTCCATTCAACAGGGTATACGAACCGTTGCCAAGTATGCTATCAAATTTTGTACCATGGCAGCAGAGGTGGGCTGGAATAATGAGGCTCTAGTGGCTGTCTTCTCTCATGGTCTCTCCAATGCATTGAAGGACGAGATTGCAGCCAAGGATCTCCCTGACAAGCTCAAGACTCTTATTTCCTTCCTGATTTTGATTGATACCAGGCTCAGGGAGACACCATCATTTAAGGAGCACCTGCGGAGACCTCCTACCAGATTCGCTCCTACGTTTTCTTTCCCACCCATTCCTCCCACTCCTCCCACGCCTCCTGGGGATGGTGTGTCTGGCTGTGAACCCATGCAGCTGGGGTTCACTTGCCTTTCCGAAGCTTAGCGGGCCTTTAGGAGGATGGAGGGCCGGTGCCTGTATTGCAGTTTTGGTGGGCATTTCCCAATCTATTCTTTTTTAATATACATGTTGCTTGGTCCATAGCTGCACCGGCTTTAGATATACATGTTCAGGGTTTGCTCCCCCAATTTTATGCTTGTTTATTTCCCAAATCTTGTCTGACCCATCCGGGGAAACGCTCGCACCTAAGGTCCTGTCGGGGGAGGATCTTAGGAGGAATTTCCTCCTCCCTGGTTTCCCGTAAAAATAAATCGCTAATCACAGTTGACCTCTCCTGGGCAGTGGGTTCGGTGGTTACCCAGGCATTGGTAGATTCCAGTGCTGGCGGTTATTTTATTGACAGTAGGTTTGCTACTGCGAATTCCATAGCCTTGCAGCCTTGTGTTTCTCCACTAGTTATCGAGGCGATTGATGGCAGACCCCCTGCAACTGGCACAAGTTACCCACGAGACTGTACCGGTTGATATGGCAATAGGGGCTGTTTACAGGGAGTCCACCTGTTTCCAGGTTATTTCATCCCCACACTACTCCGTTGTTTTGGGGTACCATTGGATTCAGAAACTAAATCCAACCTTTGATTGTCAGTCGGTCAAGATCCTCTCCTGGTCTCCACAATGTGGCGCTGTTTGTATCCATGGGCCTGTTAAGGTATTTTGTACCTCCTCAGATTCAGTGTTGCCTACTGAATATAGTGAGTATTAAGATGTATTTGAAAAGCTGCAGGCTGGTACTCTTCCTCCTCATCATCCGTATGATTGTGCCATAGACTTGCACCCTGGTGCCATTCCTCCTCGTGGTAGGGTTTATCCTCTCTCGGTTGCTGAGTATAAGGCCATGGAGGAGTAAGTTGCGGATGCACTTGCCCGGGGGCACATTCGCAAGTCCACTTCTCCAGCGGGTGCCTGTTTTTTCTTTGCAAATAAAAAGGGGGGTGAGTTGAGACCTTGCTTTGATGATACGGGCCTCAATCGCATCAGGGTCAAGAATGCATACCCAATTCCACTGATTACTGAATTGTTTGACCGCCTCAAAGCTTGACCTAAGGGCCGCGTAGAACCTCGTAAGGATCAAAGAGGGCAACGAGTGGAAGACCGGGTTTTAATACCAGAACCGGTCATTACAAATCTCTAGTGATGCCCTTTGACTTGTGCAATGCACCCGCTGTCTTCCAGGAGTTCATCAATGATGTCTTTCATGATATGTTGCAGCAATGCGTGGTAGTCTATTTGGAGGACATCTTGATTTACTCTGACTCCATTGAATCAGACTACCTGGATGTCAGACAGGTGCTGCAACGGTTACGTGAGAATGGGCTTTTCTGTAAGCTCGAGAAATGTAAATTCCACCTGTCCCAGGTTCCCTTTCTTGGCTACATAATTTCTGCTGAAGGGTTCTCCATGGACCCTCAGAAGGTTTCGGCTGCTCTACAATGGCCTCGCCCCAGTGGTCTCTGTTCCATTCAGCGTTTCCTTGGGTTTGCCAATTACTAATTTATCAGGAACATTTCCTCTTTGGCCAAACCTATCTCAGATCTGACTGAGAAGGGCAGCGATTCCCGCAATTGGACGCCTGCTGCCATCCAAGCTTTCGAGGCCCTCAAGTCTGCTTTCACTTCGGCTCCCATTCTTTCTCATCCCAATCCTAGTTTGCCCTTTGCCCTAGAGGTGGATGCATATGAAACAGGAGTAGGTGCCCTCCTGTCTTTTACTTCCTTGTGGGTCCTACTCCAAGAAGCTGTCGCCAGCTGAATGCAATTACGAGATTGGAGACAGAAGGCTCTTGGCCATTATCCTGGCTCTCAAACAGTGGAGACACTTGCTCGAAGATTCTGTGGTTCCAGTTCTCATTCTCACCGATCAAAAGAATCTGACGTATCTCTCAGATGCCAAGAGGCTTACACCCGGTTAGGCCAGATGGGCCTTATTCTTGTCTCGTTTTAACTATGTGGCCTCCTATTTGCCCAGCTCCAAGAATGTTAAGGCTGATGCCTTGTCTCTCCAGTATTTTGAGTTGTCCAGGGAGGACTCTGTGCCGACACCGGTCATACCTTCAGATCATATCCCGGCTGCAAACTGCACCAACTTAACCTCTCCACTTGGGGAACAGATCTTGGCTGCCCAACCTGATACTCCCACAGAGAGACCTGCTGGCAAATGTTTTGTACCCGAGGGGTTGTGCATCAGACTGTTGCACACGTACCACAATTCTCAGACTTCCAGTCATCCTTGTAAGAACCAGATGGCCTGGGCTATTTCCCGTCAGTTCTGGTGGTTTATCTCTTCACACTGATGTTGCTGCTTGTTTGGTCTGTGCCCAGAACAAATCTCCTCGGCACCTTCCCTTGGGCCTGCTGCATCCCATTCCCAATGGGGAGCATCCCTGGTCTCACCTGGCCATGGATTTTATTGTGGAACTTCCCACATCTCAAGGTTACACAGTTATCCTCATGGTTGTCGACCGGTTCTCCAAAATGTGCCACTGTGTTCTGTTTAAGCAGCTGCCTACCGCACAGGAGCTTGCCTAAAGGTTTACCAGGGAGGTTTTCCGTTTACATGGGTTGCCTAAGGAGATTGTCTCGGACCGTGGGAGCCAGTTTGTTTCCAGGTTCTGGCGCACCTTTTGCTCCCAGTTTGTTTCCAGGTTCTGGCGCACCTTTTGCTCCCAGTTGGGTATTAGACTCTCCTTCTCCTCTGTCTACCATCCGCACAATAGTGCCGCTGAGCGTTCCAACCAAGCTCTGGAGCAATTTCTCCACTGCTATATCTCTGACTTTAAGGACAATTGGGTATATCTGCTACCCTGGGCGGAGTTTGCTGGGAACTCTGCCATCAACTCGTCTTTCCCGGAATGTCTCCATTCATGGCCAATTATGGGTTCCAACCCGCTGTGTTGCCCAAGTCATTTTCACCACAAGACTTTCTGGCTGTGGAGGATCATCTTTGTGCCCTCCGTTCCTCTTGGGTGCAGATTCAAGAGTCTTTACCGGTCTCTGCACAACGTCAGAAGCTCCAGGCAGACCCGGAGATGTTTATCTACTCCTTCATACCAGGTCAGGGGGAGGGTGTGGTTGTCGACCCGTAATCTCAACCTCAGGGTTCCCACTCCAAAACTGGCACCCTGTTTTGTTTGGCCTTTTTGCATCCTACATAAGGTGAACCCGGTGGCCTATGCCCCTGGTCTTCCCCCTGGCATGCGTATCTCCAAACTCTTTCACTTGTCACTTTTGAAGCCACTTGTTTGCGATGGCTATACTTTTTCACTTCCTCGCCCTCATCCTATTCCTGTGGGCAATCATAAGGAGTATGAGGCTAGCAGTATCTTGGATTCTCATCTGTTTTGAGGTCAGGTTCAAAACCTGGTGCACTGGAAGGGTTATGGTCCTGAGGAGTGCTCCTGGGTTCCCTCAGCTGATATTCATGCTCCTGCCCTTCTCCGCCCTTTCCATGCTGACTTTTCTCAGAAACCATTTTTTGCTCCACAGAGGAGGGGCTGCTGAGGGGAGGGTACTGTCAAGGTCTTAACTTGCCCTCCTGTTGGCAGTCATCTTGGGCATGTGCAGACTGCTGCCTCTTATAAACTCTAATTGCATCATCACTTGCCTGCTGCCTGGGTGTCGCACAGTGATGATGCTGCACACCTGACTATATCTATTACCTGTTGGGTTGCAGTCCTTGCCCTTGTGTTTGTGCTCCAAGGTGCATCTCTGCTAGCAGTCTTTTGTTTTCCGTGTTCCTCCGTGAATGACCTGGCTTGGCTAATGACTCTCCTGGCTCTCGAACCGGCATTGGCAGACGACCCCACATCGGCAGATTACCTTCTTCTGGAGTCGACTCCGGCTTGGATGACTTCCAATAAACTGCTTTATTTTACCTGCATCCCTGTGTAGTCTGGTTTCCTGGCACCCGGATAGGGACGTTCTTTGTCTCCCAGATTTTTTCTCAGAGGGCCTCCAAAGTCATTCACATGGCTACACTTTAAGGGGAACTATAGGTGTGGTGCAGCAGAATGTTCCTGCTGTAGCCACATTTATGGAGGTAACACATTTCGCTCAACTACAAATAAGAAAGAATTAGAGATATGCTCATTCTTTAATTGCAGTACAAGTTATGTGGTATACCTAATTATCTTTGCTATATACCAGGTTCAATATGCTGGCAGGACAATGAGATGTCTTTTTGATCGCTTCCAGGAACATTTATACAGTGTGGAAAAGAATTTATCTACCAATGTGGCAAACACTTTAATACATGCCATGGTGGAGATAAAATAGCTGTACAGGTTCAAGACATTGACAAGGTTAGAGGGGGTGATGCGTTTTTTGAAGAAGGGTTCTGTAGTACAATTATGCATGCAAAGCTTTTTTGCTCTGTATGCGTCTTTTATATGTATACATGTGTTTGTATACATGTACACACATCTATACATCATTATGATTGTTTATATATATTTTTCCATTCTTCCATTTTTTGTTTAATAGGGATGCCCTTCATTTGCACATAAATCTGGGTTTATTCTAACACTTTATATTCACTAGAGATTTTATTCAGAGAGGATTTTTATATGTCTGATTTTTTGTTCATTTTGAGAGTGAATTAGTCACCTGTTGTTAATCACCACCTCTTCAATATCTGTGATTACTGGGGATGGGTCTATTTAAGATGTATAAGTGTGACAGTTGCACTGTGTGAAACGCGTATACCTGGACTGGTTGGTGTTTTGTTGTGCCACCTTAGGTATCTTAATAAAGGCATTTGGAACTCCAGTGATGTGCGGCCGTTTCTTCTTACCCCTCTCTCTCAGCACCCCCCTCTCTCAGCCCCTCCTCGGCCCCCCTCTCTCTTAGCTCTCCCTTTCTCAGCCCCTATCAGCCTCCCCTCCCTCTCTCAGCCATTTCCTCTCTCTCAGCCCTTCCTCTCTCAGCCCCCCTAACCCACTCTCTTTTGCCCCTTCCTCTCTTAGCACCCTCTTTCTCAGCCCCTCCCCTCAACCCCCTCTCTCTCAGTCCTCTCTCTTTCAGCCTCCCCTCTCCCCTCCCTCTCTCAGCCCTCCCCTCTGTCAGTCCTCCCTCTCTCAGACCCCCAACCCCCCCTCTCTCTTGGCCCTCCCTCTCTCAGCAACCCCCTCTCAGCCCCTCCCATCAACCCCCCTCTCTCTCAGTCCTCCTTTTCTTTTAGCCCTCCCTCTCTCTCAGCCCACCTCTCTCATTCCTCCCTCTCCCCTCCCTCTCTCATTCCTTCCTTTATCCTCCCTCTCCCCTCCCTCTCTCAACCCCTCCTCTCTATCTGCCCTCCTTCTCCCTTTCCTTTATTTCTGCAAATCATTTTTTTCCCTTTTTGTTTTGTTTTTTGGAGGGGGGGGGGTGCAGGTAGCTGGTCTTGCCTAGGTGGCAAAATAGATAGCCTAACGCCAGCCCTGCCTGCAACCAAGAGCAATGCACACAGTTGCAGCGAGGTGGTCGTAAAATTGAAGGCATCATGCACACTGGACGTTTTTACAGCTGCTGTTTTTGGCCTGAGGCATTTTTTTTCTGCAGCCATTAAACTCCTCAGCATGTTATCCTATGTGTCCATGCACACGTAGGCCGTTATCAGCAGTCTTTGACTGAGGTGTTTTCTGGCTGGAAAAAAAACCCAGAACTAGTGGATTTGAAAAGGAGTTTTTCAGCTGTAAAAATGCTGTAACTCCGAAAAATGCTGAAAAAAGTTGAAAACTTGGCTATTCCGCGTTTATGAGCATTTCTCCAAAGACATGGTGTTAGGTTAATTGGATCCTGTATAAAAAAAAAAAAAAAAAAAAAAAAAAATTGGCCCTACTGTGTATGTATGTGAGTTAGGGACCTTAGATTGTAAGCTCCTTGAGGGCAGGGACTCATGTGAATGTACAATGTATATGTAAAGTGCTGCGTAAATTGACAGCGCTATATAAGTACCTGAAATAATAATAATTTCTGAGCTATAAGCTTTTGTGGAGTATAGCTCAGCTAAAAAACACAAACGCTTAAAAATGCGAATGCAAAACAATGCAAAATGCTAGCAAAAACTTGCATTTTTACAGCTAAAGCTACTGGGGTTTTTAGTGTGCATGAGGCCTTAAACACAGAGGGTGTTAGAAAACTATATATATATTGTTTGTAATCACAATCTAATATACAACCCCTGGAGACCCAACTTAAAGCGTTTGTTACCCCAACACTTCATATTCCTGATATGTGCCTGCTGTCCCATGTACTGGAATGAAGAAGTCTCCCATTCTCTTGGTATTGCTTCCTTTATGTGAAATCCCAGGTGTTCCTGCCAGTCCCTCTGCTTTCCTATTAAAAACTGATCACACTAAGCAGGAGAGCACAGCGTGGTCAGTTCTCTAGCTATGCTGGGAACTCAGCCTGATCTCCTCCAATGATCAGACTTGTCCTGACACGCCCCCGCTGCACAGCCTTTCACTGACAAGCTCAGTGTGCTGCGGCTCCCCCACCCAGCTCTTATGCAGCTGAGAACAGAGGGAATGTGATCTCTTATAAAAATGGAAAAAAAAGGTATTTATAATGTTTTTTTTTTTTTCTAGTTCTATACAGAAATGTTTTGCATTTCATTTCTATTTTAAACTGAATGGGTTGCTTTACAAGGTGATCATTTACAATCACTTTAGGAAACCCTCCTCAAGCAACCTACTCTAGAAACCATGATCAATGTTGTGGTATGGACTAGACCAGGGTTTCCCAACCAGGGTTCCTCCTTAGGTTGCTAGGGGTTCCTTGAGCAATGGGCAACTTCCACCTCTCAGATAAGTTCCCAATGACACCATTGTTCCTTTTAGCTATCTGTAAAGGGATAATTCTTCCCAATGATGACAAGAGTAAGGAGCATTCTTCCCACTGACTGTCACACTAATGTCTCATGAGAGGGGTTCCCCGAGACCAGAAATTTTTTTCAAGGGTTCCTTTGTGTTGAAAAGGTTGAGAAAGGCTGGACTAGACAGTGTAGGAGCCAAAAAAAAAAAAATATAACCACTATGCCAGTTTGGTCAAAATTAAAATTGTAACTATTTCTTGCTACTTTAGCCCCACACAGATTAGAAATATAATAACATAAAAATAACTTCTTATAATTTGTATATATTAATAACTATTATAACTTTTATATTTTTGTTACAGTACATTTTTGATAGGCTTGAGATTGTGTTTGATCACATCATGTATCCAGTGGCGGCCCCCCCTATCCAGGCATCCAGCCCTCTAATCTACATGCAGGGCGCCGGACGCATGGATTCCAATAGGGTTTTTTTTGTTTTTTTAAGCACCTGATTAGAGCCAGAGGCTCTAATAGGCTTCAAAAAAGGGTGGGCTCGGGGCGCAGAGCACTGCACCCTGAGCCCACCCAATTTTATGACAATAGCGAATGAATATTTACTATTATCACACTGATTCTACTCCCAGCCAATCCGTAAGCGGGTCGTGAGACCCCTTTCCTGATTGGCTGAAAAGAGAAGCGATTTTACTGGCCGTTGGCCAGGAAGAGGAAGGAGACGCACGGCTGGAGGAGGTAAGAATGCTGGCTATCTGGCCGGTCGGCCGTCCCGCTGGGGGGAGGGTTTATGGATTTTCCGCCCCCCCCCCCAGCCGCCACTGCATGTATCCATTTAGATGTTCCTAGGAGGGGAGGTTCTCAAAAAACATTCACATTCATAGAAATTTTTGTTGCTGTACCTTCAGGTTGGGGTTCTTCCACCGTAATTCTTTGAGCGTCGTATAATTCATGAATCCCGTAGTCTGTTAATTTCAACACAAATCTGCCATCTACAACACAGTTCCTAGACTTCAGATGCCCATGAACAATTTCCCGGTGATGGAGAAACTTCAAGCCCTAAAAATTGCCATAAAAAAAAACGTTATTTATCTTTTTACCATGAGCTAGTTACCTGGATCTTAGGTCTAATGTGTATCTAAACTGCCACAATGAACTCTGGTCCATTTTTGGTATGATAATTCAGTTTTTCTCAACCGGGGTGCTGCCGATTGGGTTTTCTATGGGGGGGGGAATGTATTTTATTGTAAATCAACCATATTTTTGAAAGATGATTAGTATTAAAGCATTGTAAATGGTTTTATATACACACAAGTGAGAAGTGTTTATTGATGTATTTCTGGGGTAATCATAGTGAATTCCATCTTTAATTCTGGGCTTCGTTTTTGCACACTTACATATATTTGGGATGATAACCCCAAAGAGATGTAGTATTCCAAAAATCCATGCAGAATATTCCCCAGTGTATTTAATTAGGATGTTGCATGTGAATGGCCTCCTCCTATTGTTTAGTCTGTGAGTGAGTGAATGGTTAAACTGCAGCTCAGCCTCTTGCTTTTACCACCCTCCCACTAGCTGCCCCTGTGACAAAGGCTAAGTTCTGTTGAGGGCTGCAGTACGAATTTGCAAAAATACTACATTTATAGGATTTACATGGATACAGAGTACTAGAAGAAAAAACAATATTTAACCACTTCATTACCGCGCTATAGCCGATAGACAGCTACAGCACGGCTCTGTTGTTCCCAGGGCTATGCATCCAAAACGCTCTGTTATTGCGGTAAAGGACCAATCACAGTGGTCCTTTCCCATGTGATCAGCTGTGTCCAATCACAGCTGATCACAATGTAAGCAGACTTGCCAGTTATCATGCCCTGATTATCAGTGAAGGCCCATCAGTGCTGCCTATCAGTGCTACCTATCTTTGCCACGCATCAGTGTTGCTTATCAGTGCCTCCTCATCAGTGCCGCCTATCTGTGCCTCCTATCAGTGCCGCCTATCTGTGCCACCTATCAGTGCCCATCAGTGCCTACGACTAAGCGGACGTTTTCCGTGAAACGCGTCAACCGCTGTGCATCTTTTCCCATGTCTCTGGCTATCATGGACACACTTTGAAATGTTTTTATTACTTCATTTTTGACATCAATAAACAGATTTTATTCATCGTTCATCTACAACTTGGAGTGCGGCTCTCTCTCTCTCTACTAATTCCATCAGTGCCGCCTATCAGTGCCCATCAGTGCTGCCTATCAGTGCTCATTAGTGCCACCTATCAGTGCCCATCAGTGTTGCCTATCAGTGCAGCCTCATCAGTGCAACCTCATTAGTGTCACCTCATTAGTGCCACCACATCAGTGCCTATCATTGCAGCCTATCAGTGCCCATCAGTGCCGCCTATCAGTGCCCATCAGTGCTGCCTATCAGAGCTCATTAGTGCCACCTATCAGTGCCCATCAGTGCTGTCTATCAGTGCAGCCTCATCAGTGCCACCTCATTAGTGTCACCTCATTAGTGCCACCACATCAGTGCCTATCATTGCACCCTATCAGTGCCCACCAGTGCCGCCTATCAGTGCTCATTAGTGCCACCTATCAGTGCCCATC
Organism: Pelophylax lessonae; assembly: GCF_965119305.1. Lineage (NCBI taxonomy): Eukaryota > Metazoa > Chordata > Amphibia > Anura > Ranidae > Pelophylax > Pelophylax lessonae. Next base: position 628,670,053 of record NC_138771.1, read on the forward strand.
ATTGCTGTCTATCAGTGCAGCCTCATCAGTGCCACCTCATAAGTGTCACCTCATCAGTGCCTATCATTGCAGCCTATCAGTGCCCATCAGTGCAGCCTATCACTGCCCATCAGTGCAGTCGCATCAGCACACATCAGTGAAGGAGAAAATACTTATTTTGTTTATTTAGCAAAAAATAAAAAAAACAGTGGTGATTAAATACCACCCAAAAGAAAGCTCTGTGTGAAATAAAGATAACAAATTACAGTGTTGCATGAGCGCGCAATTGTCATTCAAAATGTGACAGCGCTGAAAGCTGAAAATTGGCATGGGCAGGAAGGGGTTGAAAGTGGCCAGAATTGAAGCGGTTAAAGACTAATTTTGTTTATAAGATTTATGCAACTTTCCAAATTTCTGCCCTGATAAGGATGCCATTTTCTGAATTGCAGAATAGTTTTATGCCATAATTGGTCTTCATTTAGTTTACGTTCCCTATATAGTTTAGGGCAGTAAAGGCGAACCTTGGCACCCCAGATATTTTGGAACTACATTTCCCATGATGCTCAACTACACTGCAGAGTGCATGAGCATCATGGGAAATTTACTTTAGTTCTAAAACATCTGGGATGCCAAGGTTCACCCTCACTGGTTTAGGGGCTACAAGTATGAGGGTTGCATATAGCCCAGAGAACTTTAGTTTGGCATTACTTCTGTCAGCATTTTACCATTGTGTGCCTTCCTCCTACCTTAATTAGATCAAGAAGCAGGGAGGATTTAAACATCCAGTCAAGTTTCATGTCTTGATTTTGAATAAGATCCTCAAGGCTTCCACGAGAGCAATGTTCTGACACCACACCAAGGACACCCATGTCATGGAACAAACCCAAGTACAGGTTTACATTCTCGTGGCGGAGTTCACGGAGCTGAGGAACAAAACAGGCTTGCAGGTCATATTAAATCATAGTGCGCTAGATATCAAACTATTTTACCTGCTAAAGGGCCAAGAGAAGGCATGGCTTGTAGTCTAAGAGACAAAGAGACACTGGGCAAAAAAAAGCAAGACGATATGGGCTGAGGATGAAGGGGAGTTGGGTATTAGGAAATGAACGAGAAGGATAGAAAGAAAACATAAGGTATTAGTGGAGAGGTGAGTATTGAAAAAATGTTTAAACGTGTTCAATGCTAGTCCACTATGGCAAAAACAACTCCAGTCTATTAGGCCTCGTTTCCACTGAGTGGTACGGTACGGTTCGGTTCAGTACGGTACGGTTCGGAACGGTACACCTTGCGTTTCCACTGCCAATAGTACCCTTTCATGATAGGCATGGTGTAGCCGGAAAGCTGTGATAGACGATTCTCTGTCAACCAATCAAAGTTCTACAGAGTGTAGCTCCACCCTGTTGGCACGGTACTAATGTGCTTGGTACCCCAACGAAAGGGTCCCAAAAAAGTGGTACAGTACGGTTCGGAATTAGGGTACCATCCACAATGGAAACGGTAAAAATTGCATACCGTACCGAACCGAACCGTACCATAACGCTCAGTGGAAACGAGCCATTAGGGTGAACACAATTCCACAATTCCAAAGACTATTTTGAAGGTCCACATGGTGATGAGCATGTATACATCAGATCACAGTACGCAGTAGACCTCCCTTAGGGGTAAAAGCTATAGGTTGGGTTGAATATTTTTGGCTGAGGGCCTGTTCCCCAGGGATGTAGGTACTAAAGCAAGCAAACATGTATATTTCTATGTCTAAATGTTGGACAGGAAAGACATTGATCAGAAGTCAGGTCATTCCTACATATATGACTAATGTACTGAACAGAGACTCAACAGACTACCAATAACTACCAATGAATTTCTCCCCTAACTTACCGTACAGAACACATTCTTTGTGGTTGGACGAATATCACTGTACTTCTCACCAGGAAACCTTTTGAGCCATATCCAGTCCCCCTGAGAGAAGGAAAGAAAAGAAGAGAACCTCTCGTGACAGATTTTGTTCATGGATTTTTCCAAAGTGAGAATAAAAGCCCAAGTCTAGCCTTTCCTGGAACACGGACATGGCGTTCTCTGCTGCATTCTCTTGTGAGTCCTGGGTGGCTTGATAACACATTCCCATGGGGCATATCTTTGACACCCCAAGCGTAAAGGAACTGGGTTAAATGCCACTGAACGTGAAGACCAACACTGAAATGAATCCTGCTGACTTAAAATCTTACGCATAGAGCTTTTTCTTTCTTTTATTTTTAAATTGGATGGAATGTGAAGGGAGCCCAATCATTAGACTCTGAGAATTGTTTTTAAGACTCTAGACTCACCAATGTTCTCACTTGACTGGAGACCAGTAAGAGCCCATTCACACTGATTCGACTTGGACCGCGACTTGTCAGCCTGACAAGTCGCGGTCCGTCGCGCTCCCATTGTTCGGTACAGGAACGGTTCTAATAGGAGCGTCACAAGTTGTTCCGACTTAGAAAAAGGGTCCTGTACTACTTCGGGGCGACCTGGAGCGACTTGCATTGACTTCAATTTAGGAAGTCCGTGCAAATCGTGCCGAAGTCGCGCTGCACGCGACTTCACAGGTCGCCCCCGAAGTCGTGCCGCTGCAGTGTGAACCGGCACTAAAAATTAGATTTGTGTACAAAACAAAGCCAATTCATTAGGCTGTATAATAAATATATAAATACATTAAATCATTTTATGTAATTTCTCCCTTTTTTATACAAATTTTTGGTGTACTTTGTTGTTTTTGAGGTTTCTTGGAAAACAAAATTAAACCTAAAAAGTTAATGCAACTGTGATACAAGCATAGATTCAGTGTTAAAAGAGTAAAAGTGCAATAAACTTATATATAAACAATTTTTGTTATTTTACATGCCTATTTTACATAAATTACATTCATGTATGCTGTGATGGAAAAAGCTCTAATAGTAAATACCCCCCAAAAAAATCAGTAAAAAAATGTTTAAAAAATGTGTTTATTATGTGTTTATTATGTGTTTTTTATTAAATGATAGTTTATGGCCTTTTGAGTGTTTTTAAATAATTGGCTAAACAAAATGGGTGGAAAAAAATAAGCAACTTTAAAGTTTAAAGAGACAGCACACAATATTTGTCTTTTTTTGGAGGAGGAATGTTATATGCTAAAAAACATCAAACAACAATAAAAAAATATGAAAAAAAAGGAAAACGTTGTATACTATCTCTAAGTTTTTTGAGTGCATTCCAATTTTTTTTTTATTTTTTATCCTGGGCTAAAAAAATAAATAAAACAAACAAAAAACGAGTAAAATACACATTCTGTTTGCTATAATAATGAAGAGTGCTGGAAAAAGAAATAATAACTTCACCTTCTGCATGTGGAAATACAAAAATAATTATATGAAATATGTCATATTTACCTGAAATATTTCAATAGATAAATATATATATGAAACATTTAAAAATATATATACATACATCTTTTTTTTTATTCATGAGAAAAAGAAAATATATACAAAGCCAATATACATTCTAACTAACTAAAGTCTAACTATTCCCTCAGCCTGTATACTTCTATTGTATATGTCACCACATCCGGTGGCGGTGAATGCTTACCTCATATATGGCCACACTTGTACTGAGGGGTGTGGCTGCTGCCGTGCTGTAATACTGGAGAGTCTGGGAAAGGAAGGCAGATTATGTAGCAGGGATCATAACTGGGATCTACCCCTGGCACATAATTACAGGCAAACTATAGTGGTTTGAGGTCAATTTTAATTCATGAATGGTTTTACATTCTCAATGTATAAATTGTATGTATACAGGGCTTTTTTTCAGCAGGAATGCAGGGGAACGCAGTTACGGCACCTCCAGCACCGAATGTATGTAATGCCAAGGGATGCAGGGTCTATTGATGCTAGAGGATCTATTGTTGCTGGAGAGGTTCTATTTTTGCAGGGTGGTTCTATTGTTGCTGGGGAGGTCTTTTGTTGCTGGTAGGGGTCTAGTGTTGTTAGGGGTGAGGGTATTTTGTTGCGGGTGGTCAATTGTTGCTGGGAGGGATCTGCTGTTGAAGGAGTAGTCCATTGAAGCTGGCTGCGGGGAGGTCTGTTGTTGCTTCTGGGGGTCTATCGGTGCTGGGGGTGGGAGCATTTTGTTGCAGGTGGTCCATTGTTGCTGGGGTGTCTATTGTTGCTGGCTGTTGGAGAGTCTATTGATGCTGGCTTCAGGGAGATCTGTTATTGCTGCTGGAGATCTTTCGTTGTGGGTGATCCATTGTTGCTGGGGGGGACTATTTTACTGCTTTTCTTGTTATTATTTACCAGTTTCATACAAAATACTTATTTTAATTATTTATTCTCTAAAAGGGACAGTGCTGGGAGGTGGATAGGGGGTGGAGCCAAGGAACGGTGCTCGGAGGTGGGTAGGGGGCAGAGACTAAGGGTGACTCGGAAAGAGGGAGTTCCTGCACCTATTGTCTGAGGAAAAAAGCCCTGTATATATAAAACATATGTTAACAAGTAAACTATTTAGCATGGGAGGGGGTGCACCTGTAACCCAGTATTCCCAGAACACCATGGGTTTTTTGAAGAGGGAGAAAAGCAAAAGCTGTTTCCTTTCGGATATTTTGTCTATGATTGAAAACTCCAACTATAACCACACAAGAGGGGTGTTCACTAGGGATGATCGAACGGTTCGGGTCGACCATCGGTTCAACCCGAACATTGGCTGTTCGAGGTTCGGCCGAATTCCGAACTTTTTACTGAACAAGTTCAGAATTCGGCAACCAGAACCGACCAAAATGCAATGGGACAGGAAATGGGCTTTAAAAGCCGTGATTGGACCAGAACCATTAGTAAAAGCCAATTGAGGGGGCAGGAGAATGCTAGGAATGTGATTGGAGTGACTAGGGGGTCCATAGGCCAATCATTAGTGAATACGCCCCCCAGTATATAAGATAGCCCCGCCAAATTCCTAGCATTGTAATACAGGGACATGGAAGAGAATGGAAGCAGTTCTGTTACTTTTCTTCAAAAGTGTCATTTAGCATTTATTAGTGTGAGGAAAGGGATATCTAGTGTAGTTATGGTGCTATTTTCTACTTTAGTTAGATGCAAAAATTTAGTTTCTGTAGGGAAAGTGTTAAGTGCCAGGGTGACCGAAATGTAGTGTAGGGTGAACTGACTCTGACTGCTATGGCAGGGTGACCAAACCCTTCCATGTCAGGGTGACCGCTATATAGAGAAAACATCGTTTCTCTTAGGTCACTTACAGAGCAGCGATATGGCTTCTCACCTGTCAGCCTGCTTTTTGTTGCAGGCGTTTATAGGGATTTTTTGAGGACAAGTTTGGAGTCAGGCATGACATCTGAACTTGTGTATAGGGGTATATACACACACACATGTCTGTATATATACACCTGCACATATATAGGTGTGAAAGGAGCAGAACACTATACTTGCGCTAATGAAATAATTAACACCAATATGTCTCCGCTCCTATCACACCTATATATGTGTATTGTAAAATACATATAAGTGTGTGTGTATATATATACCCCTATACAGAAGTTCAGATGTTTTGCCTGCCTCCAAAGAACCCAAAAAAAATGCCCAAAAAAACACCTGCGCCAAAATAAACACCCAGGTGTGTTTTTGCAGCAGGCGTTTTATTGGGCACTTCTGTATAGGGGTATATATACACACACTTATATGTATTTTACACTTACACATATATAGGTGTGATAGGAGTGGAGCCATATTGGTGTTAATTATTTCATTAGCGCAAGTATAGTGTTCTGCTACTTTCACACCTATATATGTGTATGGGTAAATATACATCTAAGTGTGTGTGTATATATACCCCTATACAGAAGTTCAGATGTCATGCCTGCCTCCAAAGAACCCAAAAAAATGCCCAAAAAAACGCCTGCAATAACACATCTGGGTGTTTATTTTTGGCGCAGGCGTTTTTTTGGGCATTTTTTTGGAGGCAGGCAAAACATCTGAACTTCTGTATAGGGGTATATATACACACACACTTATATGTATATATACCCATACACATATATAGGTGTGAAAGTAGCAGAACACTATACTTGCGCTAATGAAATAATTAACACCAATATGGCTCCGCTCCTATCACACCTATATATGTGTAAGTGTAAAATACATATAAGTGTGCGTGTATATATACCCCTATACAGAAGTGCCCAATAAAACGCCTGCTGCAAAAACACACCTGGGTGTTTTTTTTTGGCGCAGGTGTTTTTTTGGGCATTTTTTTGGGTTCTTTGGAGGCAGGCAAAACATCTGAACTTCTGTATAGGGGTATATATACACACACTTATATGTATTTTACACATACACATATATAGGTGTGATAGGAGCGGAGACATATTGGTGTTAATTATTTCATTAGCGCAAGTATAGTGTTCTGCTACTTTCACACCTATATATATGTGTATGGGTATATATACATATAAGTGTGTGTGTATATATACCCCTACACAGAAGTTCTGATGTTATGCCTGCCTCCAATAACCCCCAAAAAATGCCCAAAAAACGCTTGCTACAAAACCGGCAAGGTGTGAAAATAGCGGAGCCATATCCCTGTTCTATAAGTGACCTAATGCAAACAATCTTTTTTTCTGGTTCTGGACATGCTACAGAGCTGAAACTTCACAGGTACACCTTTTAGACCCCACAGACACCAAATCCAAAGTCAAAATCAAAAAATCTAATTTTTTAATTTTTTTTATGTTTTCAATATTTGGCTCTCTATCAAAAATTACAATTTTTAAGAACTTTTTTTTTGTGTGATTAATAGTCCCTGGGGCATGGCCCAGAACCCTAGGCACTTTTTAAGGGCATTTATTGGGTTTTAGGGCTTCAAAACGGTGTTTTTTGATTACCGAAGTTCGGGTCCCATTGATTTCAATGGGGTTCTGAAATCCAGGCCGAACTTTTGGGAAGTTCGGGTGTTCTGGTCGAACCGAAAAGTTCGATCATCCCTAGTGTTCACTGCTCTAAATACTTATTCAGTTGTGTGTGGTGGTTTTTATTTGTTTTAATAATAATAAAAAGCATAAAACAAATGTGCATTCCCCGTTAAGAAGTCACTGCTGTAAGGACTCATTCCCCTGGTGTGTGTAAATTTTAGCTTGACCTATTGAGCTCTGTAAACTACATGCTTTTTTTCAACAGAGAAGCAAAGGAGAGTCTGGAAAACAAGTGAAGGGGAGCCAAGATCTCCACCTTTTGGCTTCATATAAAAATACAAAATAAATATATGTAATGTAATATGTCATATTTCCCTGGCTGAAATATTTATATAAATATTTATTTATTAATTTGTTTTATTTATTTATTTATTTATTTATTTATTGCAGGCAGTTATATAGCCCTGAACATTTATGCCGCTCTAAATAAATATAAATAAATAGATAATTATAGATCCTGGCTATAATAAAAAAGATAATATGTACAAAACCAATATATGTTCTAACTTGAAGCGGAATTAAACTCTAAAATTTGAAAAAAAAAAAGTCTAGGAGGTAGGGATTTGTGGCAGAAAAGACACACAAAGTTTCTTCTGCCAAAAAACGTCTTCCTCTTTCCCCTAGCAGATTATCTTTATTTTCTATGTACACTGTCTGGTGCATGCACCATGCAATGTATATTCTCAGCTCATTACTAGCATCTGTAGGATGCTAAGAACGGGACAAGTCCTGACATCATCAGTGACTGCCCAATCACCAAGGAGGATTGACACAGGGTCTGGAAGATTTGGCAGCGGAGATGGAGATTTCCAGGGAAGCAGCAGTGACAGGTGTCTGAACTTTTCACTGAAAGGAAATGTACAGCGCTCCAGGTGAGGACAACCCAACTCTCAAGCAACTAGGTTCAAGTCCAGTCCATGGTCTGGATCCACTCAATGTATGATTTAGCGATCTTGAATCGTGAAACGCGTCAACTGTCTGTGGCTCAATTGTCTTGTCTTGTTGAATTTACAATCTTAATAAAGGATAATTTTATCTTCATCCACTGGAGGGTGGTCAAACCTCTTTTCGTTTACATTGAGGTGTCTGAACTTGTCATAGCTGGAGGACAAGAACTTGTCATAGCTGGAGGACAAGAACTTGTCATAGCTGGAGGACAAGAACTTGTCATAGCTGGAGGACAGGAACTTGTCATAGCTGGAGGACAAGAACTTGTCATAGCTGGAGGACAGGAACTTGTCATAGCTGGAGGACAGGAACTTGTCATAGCTGGAGGACAAGAACTTGTCATAGCTGGAGGACAGGAACTTGTCATAGCTGGAGGACAGGAACTTGTCATAGCTGGAGGACAAGAACTTGTCATAGCTGGAGGACAGGAACTTGTCATAGCTGGAGGACAGGAACTTGTCATAGCTGGAGGACAGGAACTTGTCATAGCTGGAGGACAGGAACTTGTCATAGCTGGAGGACAAGAACTTTTCATAGCTGGAGGACAGCAACTTGTCATAGCTGGAGGACAGGAACTTGTCATAGCTGGAGGTCTGAACTTTTCACTGAAAGGAAATGTACGCCGCTCCAGGTGAGGACAATCCAACCCTCAAGCAACTAGGTGCAAGTCCAGTCCGTGGTCTGGATCCACTGAATGTATGATTAAGCAATCTTGAATCGTGAAACGCGTCAACTGTCTGTGGTTCAATTGTCTTGTTGGATTTACAATCTTAATAAAGGATCATTTTATCTTCATCCACCGGAGTGCGGTCAAACCTCTTTTTGTTTACAATGAGGTGTCTGAACTTGTCATAGCTGGAGGACAGCACAGAAGGAGTTGGGTGTGTGCCATAATCTACAAATATGCCATGCATGCCATGGTGATGAGCTGAACACACCTGGGTTCACGGAATGATCAGGAATTATGAAAGTTCAATCAGATAACAGCTCATTTATACAAAGAGGCAGGGTCTCCCAGGTGACGTCATAGACCAACATGGACATATTTGGTCAACGGCGTCACTGGGATGCTTGTGACATCATTGGCCAAATATATGGTGCACCCCTTACTCGTTCACATGGGGGGGTGGTAGTTTAGAGACCCCTTATTGTTAAAGGTGGGTTCCAGATTCCAACAAGCCCCCCACACTCTCCAGGCTAGGGTTGTGGGGTAGAGGCCCTTGTCCTCATTAACATGGAGGCAGGGTGCTTTGCCAGTGGTTGTCATCCTTGACAAGGTACCCCCCAGACAAGGTACCCCGGGGGGGGGGGGCATATGGTGTGGACTGGTTGACAAGGTACCCCCCAGACAAGGTACCCCGGGGGGGGCATATGGTGTGGACTGGACTCAGGAGTGATAGGGGGGTCCGTGGCCAGGTCCGTCTGATGCCCCCCCCAACCGATGAAGCACCAGCTGACGGCTTGTGGCTCAGTATGGTTTTCAGGAAGAGGAAAGACCACGCTCCCCCTACCTTCCCTGGCCTGCCAAAACAATCTAAACATTCAAGCATCCAAAGTTTGTTCTGATCCATACTCACCCCCCCCACCAAAAAAGTTTACTTCCGCTTTGAAGTTAGGTCTAATTTAAGTCTGTATACTTCTATAGCACAAGTCACCACATCTTGCAGCAATGAAAGTTTACCTCATATATGGCCACACTTGTAGTGTAGGGAGTGGCTGCTCCAACGCTCCTCCCAGAAATGGAATGACGGGGAGTCCTCATTTCACTGACGCTTTTTCCTAACAAGCTGGATCTGCTGCCATCTGTCATTTTCTAAAAAAAAAAAAAGAAAATGTGTTTAACAGGAATTTATATATTTTTTTTTTTACTTCCATAATATTATTTTGAATATGGCCATCTCACATAAACTGGTTGTTTTCTTATATTTTCCATCATGCCCTGCAATATATTTTTTGTAAATATAAGCTGCTTTTTTTAACCTTTTCTCATCAGCAGTTTATAGGAGTCTTGTGACTTCTATCAGTGTGTGGTTAAAGCTTGTGGGAGGAGTTTTCATTCTACTCTGACTGTCCTATGAGGCTAATAAGAGCTGAAGATCCCAGAAACCACACATCAGAACAAGGCCTGCTGTTTGTAGACAAGTGGCAGTCTCAGCCCGGACCCCCGCCAGGCCACGCCCCCAACGCATTTCACTCCACCCACTGGAACTTACTCATAGGGGTCCAGGCAGAGACTACCACTTGTCTGCACACAGCAAGTCTTGTTCTGATGTGCGGCTTCCAGGATCTTCAGCTCCTATTAGTTATTGTCTAGTTATTCCCAGCCATCATTTAAAGCAGCAGGCACAGGACTACACTTCCCAGCAACCTGAGCGGCTCACATACATACCATGGGTTCATAGTGTCCTATGAGGCTGCATGACTCCTGACCCGCTGTCTGGATAGAGCTGATTGGCCCTGTGCTGATCACATGCACTCTCCCAAGAAATGTTTTTTTCTAGCAATATGCACCAAACTGAGCATGTGCAGAGTGACTCCAAAGGCTCTGTACTATCAGCAGATGGGTTGGGAACAGTGGAAGAAGGGTAGGATCAGAGAAGACAGGATCAAACAGCCTTTTTACACAATAAAGAGGGTTAACTCCTTAAGTTCCACAGTGAGTATAACAAGCATTCTTTACTGCATATACAGACTGATTTTACTGTTGTGGGTTTATTAAACCTTTAACATAACCAATCTCTTTTGCTGTAGGTAAGGTTGTGCATCCCATTTACTGGTTGCCTTTCCAAACCAACTTAAACCTTTCCAAACCTCCTGCGTCTAAAACTGGACCACAAATTGTAAATGTGACCTTTCTTATATATCCCATTATTTCATTTTATTTTGCAGGTGCTATTTGACATTGTGTAGTGCTGCTAGAATAATTGTTAATCAATATTTCAAAGGCCTTCTCAATCTTGGGTCATCCGTATTAATGAAGCTTATCTAAAAAGCGTTTTTTTTTTTTTTTTTTTTTTTCGACAGCTTTAGTTACTTTACTTGCCTGTAATTAAAAAGGAACTGCAGTCTGCTCACATAATTTGTAATAAAAATATATTTGCCATTCTGTAGGTTCCCTCCAACCACTTTGCATATTATTTTATATATACTGTGATTCCGTATTTGCCAAATATGCTGCAGAAATCTCCCTCCACTAAGTCTGGCTGCAGCCATTTTAACTGTGGGCAGCTGAAGCTACTGCCTGTCCACTTCCTGGATTTACACAGACACACACATACACATACACATATATACACAGATACATATATACAGACACATATATACACACACACATATATACAGACACACATACACATATATACACACACACATATACACACACACACACATACACATATATACACACATACATATATACAGACACACACACATATATACACACACACATATATACATACACACATATATACACACACACATATATACAGACAGACACACACATACACATATGTACAGACATACAGGCAGACACACTCACATCACTGCTCACCTGCACATTTCTCCTCTCTTGATGACTACTCATGGATCTCTGCAGTCTCCTGTTATCTCCGCCCTCATCCAGCCCCCTACACCTCTGCAGCTCTCTTTTGCTCTCCTATGACTCATCCCTCCTCCCTTGCTAGCAAACTCTCCTTAGAGTGAGAGAGAGAGTTGTGCATGATGTCCTTATCCTAGGCTAATTACTAGACAAGAAAGAGACTCAGTCTGTATATGCAGTAAAGAATGCTTGTTATACATACAATGGGCTGTAGAAGGTATTTACTGGCAGAAAAAAATGTTTTACTATCAAAATTTAGGGCTGAGGATTTTAATAGATGGAAAGATGAAAAGAAGACTGAAGGTCCGCTTTAAGATGTCCCAGGATCTCCGAGGCACTGAAATCTGTAGAATATTCCTCTGCAGGGCTGGCTCTGTCCTT
>NC_138771.1:628682146-628724646 GCF_965119305.1 Pelophylax lessonae
GGCCCTAGGTGAATAACCTTATGTTTTTAAACAATACCTTCTTTTTGTCATTCACCTGACCATTCTGTCTTCTAAATATAACTCTGTACTGCTTATTTTTAATAATTCTACGAAGGCAAAGCTGCAATTTGGCTACTTAATTTATCCCCCCCCCCCCCCCCCCCCATGGTTGTTACAGAGATCGAACCCAGGTATTATAACCACTATGCTTTAACTAAGCCAACCGGCTTGAATTTGCAGGCCTAGCTATCTGTTAAATGTGAGCAAGTATGCACTGAATTGCATTTGCAGACTATGAAATGCTTGAAATGATTTTCTTTAGGCAACTTAGCAGCTGTTTCTCTAAGCAACAAGGCCAACACGTGTACCAGCTATCCAAAAATAGGCAAAAGTCACCACTCTGCCACATAGGAGACCTTCTGTTGCTACGGTACCACATCTGAATACAGGTCAGAAGGTTGTTCGAATTGCGTCAAGGTCAGGTGACTTTTGATAGTTGACTTCTTAGTTAAAGTTGTTTACAGAATAATTTAGAAGTTCTACAACTCTACTGTCTACAGCAGCCTTCCTAAACCCTTTTTTTATGGGGGAACCTTTAAAATAACTTTCCAGTCTCAGGTAACCCCTCCTAAAATTACTATATCTACAGTTTATGGTACATTAGTGTGATGGTCTGTGGGAAGAATGTCCCTTACATTGGTGGTCAGTGGGAAGAATGTTCCTTACATTGGTGATCAGTGGGAAGAATAGCTAGTGGAAAAAAATGTCCCTTACCTTGGTGGTCAGTGGGAAGAATGTCTCTGACATTGATGGTCAGTGGGAAGAATACTTTTGACATTGGTGATCAGTGGGAAGAATGTTCCTTACATTGGTGATCAGTGGGAAGAATTTTCCTTACATTGGTGGTCAGTGGGAAGAATGTTCCTTACATTGGCAGTCAGTGGGAAGAATGCTTCTTACATTGGTGGTCAGTGGGAAGAATGTTTCTTACATTGGTGGTCAGTGGGAAGAATGCCTCTTACATTGGTGGTCAGTGGGAAGAATGTTCCTTACATTGGTGGTCAGTGGGAAGAATGTTCCTTACATTGGCAGTCAGTGGGAAGAATGTTCCTTACATTGGTGGTCAGTGGGAAGAATGTTCCTTACATTGGTGGTCAGTGGGAAGAATGCTCCTTACATTGTGGCCAGTGGGAGGAATATCCCTAACATTGGTGGTCAGTGCTAAGAATGTTCCTTATACTGTATTTGTGGTATATTAGAAGAATATTCCTTACAATGGTGGTCAGTGGGAAGAATGCTTCTTACATTGGTGGCCAGTGGAAAAATCATCTATTACATTAACGGTCAGTGGGAAGAATGTTCTTTACATTAATTGTCAGTGGCAATAAAGCACCTTACATTGGTGGTCAGTGGAAAGAATGCTCCCTATATTGGTCAGTGGGCACAATGTCCCTTACATTGGTGGTAAATGGTAAGAATGTCTCTTACATTGATGGTCAGTGAGAAGAATGCTCCTTACATTGGTGGTCAGTGGGCATAATGTCCTTTACATTGATGGCCAGTGGGAAGAATATTCTTTACATATGTGGTCAATGGGAAGAATGTCCCTTAAAATGGTGGTCAGTGGAAAAAATGTCCTTTACATTGGTGGTCAGTGGGAAGAATGCTCCTTACATTGGTGGCCGGCGGAAAAATCATCCCTTACATTGATAGTAGGTGGAAAAAATGTCTCATACATTATTGGTCAGTGGGAAGAATGTTCCTTACATTGGCAGTCAGTGGGAATAATTTCCCCTACAATGGTGGCAAATAGGAAGAATGTCCCTTACATTTGTGGTCAGTGAGAAGAATGCCCTTTATAATGGTGGTCAGTGGGAAGAATGTTTCTGACATTGATGATCTGTGGGAAAATGCTCCTTACATTGGTGGTCAGTGGGAAGAAAGTTATTTACATTGATGGTCAGTGAGAAGAATCCCACTCTTACAGATAGCTAAAAAGATCATTGGTGTCATTGGCTACTTATCTGTGAGACAGAAATTGCTCAAGGAACCAGTAGCAACCTCTGAAGGAACTATGGTTGAGAAAGGCTGATCTACAGTAAGCAGGATACAATGGTAGATATACCTTATATTCTGTATTTCCACTCTGTTCCTGTCGAACTGGGAGTTCATTTTGCACAACCTGTATTGTGTATAATGTTCACTTCCCCATCTAAATTCTTCTTTGCAGAAACACATCTTGTGTTTGTGATCAACACTATTGGAGGGTTCTTGTGTGCCATCAGCTTTACACCTTTATGAAAATTCACCTACCTCTCTGCTCATATATATTTATTTGCTAAAAAACACTATACGTTTCCTTTAAAGTGAATGAGCATCAACTAATACCTATAAAGTATATTAATATTATAACTATATTGAGCTCTCTATCCAACAGGCATTTTTTAATAAAGCAGTTAAAATTTACATGGAATAGAATGCTTTTTTTCCACTGCTGAAAAGCATTAACAGAAAATATTCTTATACCATTTCTTTTTAATATGAATAAAACAAGGACAATGTTTTTTTTTTTATTTTTAGTCCCTAAAAAAATAATATATATTATACTGCCTTTAATGTTTTAATCCTACATAGCAATACTTTTTGCAAACTTTTTTTTTTTTTTTTTTTCAGTTTTGAGTAGGGGAGGGCTACAACCACTGTCGGTTTTATTTTTGCCATTTGTGTCTTATTTGGCACCATCACCTATGAGATTCTGTTGGGCAGGCTTCTGTGTTAAGAAGGGTACAGTGGGTCCTATCTGTTTTGTCAGATTGACAACTCTGGTGAGTTTGTTATTGGAGGGTTCAACTGAGCTTTGACAAAACAGGGAGCAATAAAATTTGATTGATGACTTATTTTCCCTATTCCCTGAACCTCCCACCAGCCATTGAGTCTAACCTTTTTGCTCTGCGTGTGGATAAATACCAAGTCCTCCATGTTTAGTATAATTTTATTGGGACCTCTCATAAGTTTTGCTTGCTGAAGCCTTCTCCTAAAATAAAACAAAAAAACACAAGATTAAAATGGAAAATGTACTTGATTAATTTGACATTTGAGCTTTGTCTGATATGCACATTGTTCTAATACTGTATTAGGTTCAAAGTTGCCTGTCTCGAAGATCTGCCCTAGAAATGATTTGTTCCCAGGAATGACCTCAGTTTGTTTTCCCCAACATCACATCCCATTTTCCACTTTGGTTGTTTGCTATGCTTCCATCCATAGGTGTGCAATATTGAGTTGGTCCACATTTTGCAGCTATAACAGCTTCAACTCTTCTGGGAAGGCTGTCCACAAGGTTTAGGAGTGTCTATGGGAATGTTTGACCATTCTTCCAGAAGCGCATTTGTGAGGTCAGGCACTGATGTTGGACAAGAAGGCCTGGCTTGCAGTCTCCACTATAATTTATCTCAAAGGTGTTCTATTGGGTTGAGGTAAGGACTCGGTGCAGGCCAGTCAAGTTCCTTCCCCCCAAATCTGCTCATCCATGTCTTTATGGACCTTGCTTTGTGCAGTGGTGCGCAGTCATGTTGGAACAAGAAGGGGCCATCCCAAAACTGCTCCCACAAAGTTGGGAGCATGAAATTGTCCAAAATGTCTTGGTATGCTGAAGCCTTAAGAGTTCCCTTCACTGGAACTAAGGGTCCAATCCCAACCGCTAAAAATCAACCCCACACCACAATCCTCCCTCCACCAAATCTTTTGCTTCCATGGCACAAAGCAAGGTCCATAAAGACACAGATGAGCGAGTTTGGGGTGGAGGAACTTGACTGGCCTGCACAGAGTCCTGACCTCAACCTGATAGAAGACCTTTGGGATGAATTAGAGTGCAGAATATGAGCCAGGCCTTCTCTCCATTATCAGTGCCTGACCTCACAAATGCGCTTCTGGAAGAATGGTCAAACATTCCCATAGACACACTCCTAAACCTTGTGGACAGCCTTCTCAGAAGAGTTGAAGTTGTTATAGCTGCAAAGGGTGGGCCAACTCAATATTGAACCCAACAGACTAAGACTGGGATGCCATTAAAGTTCATGTGTGTGTAAAAGCAGGCGTCCCACCCAAATACTTTTGGTAATATAGTGTGTGTATGTGTATATATATATATATATATATATATATATATATATATATATATATATTGTATATACTGTATATGAATGGCGGCATTTTGCAAGCGCTCCACCACTGCATGCAGTGCAGAGTTCAAGCGGTTAAAGGGGCAGTGTGGAGGTAATAAAACGCCTCCTCACCACCTCTCAAATGCTCTCTGAAGGGCAATCTGCATGCTGATAGCTCTTTAGAAACTAAAGCACATGTGAATGAGCCCCTATATATTCCATGTCTGTGGTAAAGGGCAGCTCAAGCAAAACCTCATGCCTTTTACAATGCTCGACTGTTGCTAAACAGCAGGTGCACCTCACTGAGCACAAAGTTGTCTCACACATAAGTGGTAAATAATATGCATTTCTGCTCAACTCTATAGATTTACAGGATGCCCTTGGATGGGTAAAACAAATAGAAAGCTGTCCTATGAAGTCAGAGATACATGGAGGACAAGCAGAGTGCACTGCCACGGACTGCCAGGGATTCTGTAGCCGCCGTAAGCTGGAACTACCAAGGCATCATCAGATAATGCAGTCTCCTGCCTGCTTCCTCCGCAGCCAGTGGCTACAGTCCTCACAGTGACATGATCTGATTGAACAATTGTCAATGAACACACAGAGCATGGCTCAGGATCAAGCCTGCACGAGTTCCCCCATAGCAAGTGGCTTGCTATGGGGGCACTCAGAAGAAGGGAGGAGTCAAGATCACTGGATGCTCAGGCGTTTGTCTAAAGTGTTTCTGATCATTCATCTGGAGCCAAATGTCGTATAGGGTAGCAGTATTTCCAGCATTACTAGATGTAGCACCCTCCCAGATAAGCTGCTAGCAAGGAGTAGCACATTTTAGCTTGGTGGCTCTGCTGTAATCAGTGGAGCAGTGGGTGATTGTTTAAGGCTGCTCTGGGCTCTACAGGCGGAAAATTTGATTGCTTCCCCCTATCTTCTGGAGATTTCCAAAATATTGTGGGTGGGAGAGTCAGATAAGCAGCCTGAATATTTATGCAGCTCCAGCCAATTACTTGGGGGGTGTGCCCCGATGGTGGCTGGGGAGTGCATAAATAGTTTGGAGCCCCAGAGAGCAGGGTCTCTTTTTCTGAAGGAGAGGTTCCTGACCATCCTGCTGAGGGTTTTGCCTGGCTCTTTATGTTTCCAGCTGTGCTTGGCGGGAGGGCAGGGGGTGTGGAAATCCTTCTACAAGTCCTTTGGGAGCCAAAGAAGAGTGCCACTGAGGATCTGATCCAGAGGCGTAACTAGAACCTTCAGGGCCCTGGTGCAAGAAACCATGAAGGGCCCCCCAGACCCCTGGCCGGGACCCTTCCTTTCAAGCCTGGGGCTCTTCCCACTGATCCTGTGGCCTTTTACTCTCGTTGTGGGGCCCTTTATCACGGTCCGGCAGCGGGACCCTTTCACAAGTTCTGCAGTGGGCCCCCTTCCTGCCATCTTGGGGACTCCCCACGGTGGTGGAATGCCAGGGCCCGGTCGCAAGTGTGACCTTTGTGATCCTGGAATTTCACTCACTGGTGTCAGTAGTTTTTATTTTTTGGTATTTTAATTGTATTATTTCTTATCATTTTATTTTATTTTTTTACAATGTCACTGACTATGACTCTGTCCATTCAGAAAAGGAAGGAGCTGGTAAATTACACATTTACCGACCCCTTCCTGGTTCTCTATTGTGACACATCCCCCGCAGCAGCCAGCAGGAGAGTGGAGGGAGCACAGTGGGGTGGGGGGGGGTACCAGGGGAGCACACAGGGGCCCAGAGACAGCAGAATACAAGTAAACTGGATAGGAGGGGGGGCGGGGGCAGCATACAGAGGAACCAATCTCCTCCATTTTCCTCCTGCAGCTACAGGGGGAAAAGGAGGACAGTGATTTCTCTACATGCTGCCCCCCCCCCCCCTATCCAGGTGTACAGGGGAGCCACACAGGCCCCCTGGAGCATGGGGCCCGGTTGCAATTGCAACCCCTGCAACCCCTGTAGTTACACCCCTGATCTGATCTGGGAACTTTACAGAGGAGTCTGCCTGCCTGAGTCTGAGAGTCACAGTGTCCAAGCCCTGTGGACACTGTGAGTAGAGACCTAGGGGAGGAGGATATCATTGACTGTTACTGCTGTTAACCCCTACTACACTGAGTTTAAGGTTTGCCTGTCCTGGGACATTGCTAATGGTGTACCAGCGCTGCCCACTTTATGTCCTATTGCTTGAAGGACTGCATTAGGGAGTCTCTGCCAAAGGAAGAGTGTCCTCACATTCCTGTTTGTGTTCTGGAGTATCCCACAGCTCCCCAAACCCCATCCAAGTTAATCTGCAATAAATGTATAAAAAATGGCAACCCTAGACCAGTGATGGTGAACCTTGGCACCCCAGATGTTTTGGAACTACATTTCCCTTGATGTTCATGCACACTGTAGTGTAGTTGAGCATCATGGGAAATGTAGTTCCAAAACATCTGGGGTGCCAAGGTTCGCCATCACTGCCCTAGACTGGGTCTGAGCCAAAGGAGTGAAAGTTACTGTTTGCCTGGCTGTTGCTGCACTAGTGGGAAGAGAACCTGGGGCAAAATGGCAGAACCAGTCAGAAGGTCTGTGCTATATCTCTTTCCTGTCAATAATTGTTAAGGAAGTGGCAGGTCCCTAGAAACCAGGGACATCACCCAGCCCCATTCATTTACTAAATGTGCTTTAAACCTATTTTACTGTAGGATCATAATGGTTGTAGTTGGGATCTCTGAACTTCCATTGACTACTAAGTTCCTGCAAAGGTTGCTTTGAAGAGCTGCCGTAATTAAAGCCCAGGGATCAGTATGATCAGAAGCAGGCTGGCAAATGGAAGCCTATGTATTTTTTAAAACCCACAACCATTATTTCCTTGTTGACTACGGACCAGCAACGTCTTATGTGCAAACACATACACATAGTTAAGCCATCATAGGTGACAGCAAGGTCCTACCTTATGTAGAAGGCGAGTGACCCTCCAGAAACAAGGAAGCTTGCAACGAGGATGAAGAGCAGGAACACAAAGGCCGGGTCCACACCTGTCAGTAAAATTAGGGGTAATTAACCAACTTATTTGGATAGGCATTTTCTTTCACCAGAAACATTATCTTCCAACAGTTTCCTTTCACTTCCAGATAAATTGTTGCAATATTTTAGCTAAATTCACCCAACAAAATTTATTGTGCATATAAATTTGAACATTTAGAAAGATCTTTCCTGACACCAACATGGCACCATATATGTGATATAATAGGCATAAAAATCTGCGTTAACTATTAAAAGTTCTAAATACCCCAGACTATATAAATGTATTTTCAAATGTTCTCAATCTATCCAAGTCCAATGTAGACCAAAGATTTCAACACCGTCCTCTCTTGTTTTGAATCCCTTGTAATGCTTCACTCAAGAAGGTGAATAATCTAAAAAAAAAAAAAGAAATGCCATATAGTGTAGTATGTCTAACCCAACTTGTGTATCAACAATGCGTTTATAATGTGCTTACATCACAACCATAAAAAACATCTCCACTGGATCATAAGACGTGTTCTTATATATGTACCCTTATGTGACGGTACTCACTGTCACCGGGAGTGAAAGGCAGATACTTAATGGTTTGGATTGCTTCAAGTGGGACAGTAATATTTGTCAGCAATATCTCTCAAGAAATATGAAGATTTAATCCCACTTTACACTGTGAGACCTATAGCCTGTTGCCATGAAATCTGACTCCTAAATAATCATAGCAATATGTAGATGTGTATTCCATGTACTTCAATGTAGGAGAAAGACAGCCCATAGACATATATATATTATGTTCCGAATGGAGGAAAAACGGACATACGAAACGCCTGTGTGAAAGGACCCAAAGGCACAGAGGAAAAGCTGCACTGGAATTTCATAGAAGGCTATATATGTGAGAAATATGAGGGTAAGGGTACATATATAAGAACACGTCTTGTGATCCAGTGAAGATTTTTTTTTTATGATTGTGATGTAAGCACTAAGCACATTATAAACGCATTGTTGATACACAAGTTGGATTAGACATACTACACTATATGGCATTTCTTTTTTTTTAGATTATTCACCTTCTTGAGTGAAGCATTACAAGGGATTCATAACCAGAGAGGACGGTGTTGAAATCTTTGGTCTACATTGGACTTGGAAAGATTGAGAACATTTGGAAAGACATTTATATGGAATGGGGTATTTAGAACTTTTAATAGTTAGCTCTGATTTTTATGTCTATTGTATTTCTCCACTGGGATTGTGCGGTCCTTTCAGCTGCTGCTAAAGTTAAAGAATACATTGGGATAGTCCCTAGTGCACTAAATTGCAAAAAAATATATGTGATATATATAGCCCTGCACCCACTGCATATCCACCAACAGGACCGGTTTAAATCTATAAAAGGAAAGAGTGTGACCTCCCCCCTTTCCTCTTTTTTGTCTTCAAGAGCAACACCCGCAAGACTGTTATGTTAAGGATAAGCCCCTCACCCAGTGTCGGGACAAGGTCATCCAGCGCCCAGGGCAAGGATGCCAAACTGCGCCCCCCTTACCTTTGGGTTAGGGTCAAGGCGCGCCCCCCCCCTCTAATTCCTGCCTGCATACCTGTGACCCCCGGCCTGTGATTGACCTTGCTCCTGTCTTATGCCTTTGTACCTCACTGCCAGATTGTTTATCGACTTCCGCTTTTATTCTGACACTGCTTCCGTTTCACGTTCCTGTACCCACGCAGCCCGGCTGTTGATGACTCCTTGGCTTGTGTTCCGGCTTCGTTCCTGCCTTTTTTATCCAGCATCACGGAGTTCCAGTTCCAGGTGCTCATCCGGTGATCCACGGGCATCGGTCTCCTATCAAGGCGCGGCCAGTGCCACCTGCTATACCGGCCCTCATGCCACTCTGTGCACCACACCACCTGACATCTCTACCAGGGGTGTTGGACAGGAGGTGCAAGAGAAGCCGCCTCTACAGCTCGATCTCCACCAGGTACATGATACTCAGGCTCTCAGTGGCTCACTGAGAGGCTGAGCCGGGTGTCGGTCCAGGCATCTGGCGGATCCCGACTCTGTGGTCACGATGACGCAGTGCTTGGACCAACTCCTGTGACATCAGCAGAGAGCAGACTTCAGCCCGCCCTCTGCTGAAAACAGGTCGCAGGAGTGCAGAACGAACTGCAATCCTGTCATCCATAGGGGATGTACAACCAAACGAGCTTTCCCTGTACATCCCCTTTAAGTCATTGTTTTCTATTGAAGGATTGTTGAAAGGGGTTAAAACAATACAAAGGAGAGAAAGCGCACATCTGCCCTGGTGTAATACAGTTTATTAGGAGCAACAAATATAAAACCTTCATCCAATACACTCTTATTATGCAGGCAAGAAAAAGCATCTCGCATTCAAGTTTTCAAGTGAGTACCCAGGAGGGTCTTCAAAGGCTTTGACATGCTGCATATTGTGAGGACATTGGAAGCATTACCTGCACAGGGCTGCTGATAAGGGAGTACAGCCAGCCCTCCTGTACTGGGCCCAGGCTCCATCAGTTCAATAGGGGGCCTGGGCACCTGCTGAGCAAGAGGGCCGGCTGTACTGTCTTATTGCAGACACTGATCCTCTCCTTCCTCCCCCTGCAGTGCTGCCAGCTTCTCCTCCTCCTTCTCCCACTGGCTGCACTGCAAGGGGATTCCATTTTCTGTCCAGATCCCCTGTGTGTCCCTTTCCCTTAAAGTGCTGCTGCCTTCCCTCCTCTCCCCTCGTCAGCTGCTATGGGCACACAGGGAGATGTTTCAGGATGGAGAGGGGTGCATGGATTGGTAAATATGTAATTTACTGGCCCCTTCCTTTCCTGAATGGACACAGTGAGCAATCAGTACTAATCACTCCTGTGTTCATTTATCACTAAAGCATAGTAAACTGCATGTACTATGCTTTAGTTTGTAAATGAGCAGGAAGCCTTAGAGTGCTTCGCATTCATTAATCTGTGCAGCTGAGGCTGCAGACAGAGGGACTGATAAATCGATGTCTCTTCGGCCAGTAGGCTGGTAGGCTGTATGGGGCCCCGTGATTTCTAACAGCAGCCCTGTACCTGCATAAGGTGAGTGTATTGGATGAAGTTTTTTTTTCGTGGCTCCTAATAAACTGTATTACACCAGGGCTGATGTACAAATCTGCAGTGCCCCATTGCTTGTATATTCCTTCCTAGTGAGATATTAGGGTAGATTTACTCAAGGGAAGTATACTGTACACTTTGCAAGTGCAGTTGATCAATAACTTAATAAATGAGGAGAATGGCTTTCATCATCCAATCATGTGGAAAAGCCCTGTGGCCATCATAAAAAAAAAAATTTGAAAGATTTATGAGCTTAGAAATTTTCTTTTTTTTTTTTTTTTTTTTTTACAGAATTCTGAGTTTGAAAGTCAGAATTCTGAAATTAAAAGTCAGAAGTCTGACTTTCAAAGTCAGAATTCTGAGATTACAAGTTTGGACCATGCTAAAATGTATTAAACACAATTCTGAGATTAAAAGTCAGAATTCTGACTTTCAAAGTCAGAATTCTGAGATTACAAGTTTGGACCATGCTAAAATTTATTAAACACAATTCTGACATTAAAAGTCAGAATTCTGACTTTCAAAGTCAGAATTCTGAGATTACAAATTTGGACCATGCTAAAATGTATTTATTATTACTTTTAAAGTCAGAATTCTAACTTTTAATCTCAGAATTCTGACTTTTCTGACTTTTAAATTTAGAATTCTGACTTTTTAAACTCAGAATTCTGACTTTTAAATTTAGAATTCTGACTTTTAATCTCACAATTGTGTTTAATAAGTTTTAGCATGGTCCAAACTTGTAATCTCTGAATTCTGACTTTCAAACTCAGAATTCTGACTTTCAAACTCAGAATACTGTAAAAAAAAAAAAAAAAATTTAAGCTCAGAAATCTTTTAAAAAAAACATATATGATGGCCCCAGAGCTCTTCCATACATGTGCAAGCAAAAATGTTTTTTTTTTTTTTTTTTTCTTGCATGTGTTCGGGTATTCTTTTCAAAGTAAAGCTTCACCTCATTTACTTGCAGAGCGCACAGTCTATTTGCCTTTAGTAAATCAACCCCATTGTATTCTGACAGGGGGGACTCCATGAGACTCTCGAGAAATATTTTCCAACAAGCTCATCTGACAGAAGTAATTTGTTAGGCTGACTTCTGTCAAGGGGGAGTGGCCACACATGGATCAAAATTCAGTCGGTCCTTTCTGAACTGACCACATTGTGATCCATCTATAGCCAGCTTAATTTGCTTTAAAGGTTAAATATATTTGGGTCTTAACTCATCAAAAATGTATCATTACAGTTTTTTCTTGTGCCAAAAATATTAATTTGCTGAAAAATATTTTTCTGTTTCTCCTACACTGAAAACAGCCAAGGAAATTTTTCGAAGCTGTAAAATGCTGGATGTACCACTGTATGTTCCTTCCTGACTTTTGGCATGATACTATCACGTTGTTAAAAATACAAAAAATTAAAAATGTGTTACATTTAGGACAATGTTTTTAAATTTTGGTAAGCCAAGATCCAAAATATGAATGAGTCTTGCTAATATAAAAGTTTATTTCTTTGGTTGGGAGATAAGAAATACATAACAGTTGCATGCCAATTTTCACCATAGCCTCCTACCTCCAATGCAGATTGAGCTTCGGTCAAACCAACAGTCAGAATCAGTTCCTGGGTGGTGGTTGAAGGGGTAGTGGATTTTCCTCAGATAATGAAGGTGTCCCGTAGCTGGATTAATGGTGTACACAGGGGTCAATATCCTGCTTTCCCCATCCGTATCCAGAATTACGAAGGGCGTCTGGGCATCTCCATCTTCATCCAATACGAGCGGGAACCCAAAGCCCTCCAACTGTAAGTTCTGAGAATGTCGTTCTATGGAAGCAACTGTCACTTTCTGTCCTAATCTGTAGGCCTTCTCAATAACCCTGGCCATGAGGTAGATGGAGTTGTAGATGGTTGCAAAGAGTGGAGATACCTAGGAATAAAAATCAACCAATTACTATACAGGAAAAGGCGCCTCTTTCCCTCTCCCCCTACAGAAACCGGCCTATTATGCCTAAAGATCATTGGGTTCTAAATCTAAATTGAACAATCAATGTGCAATATTTGCTATTGTTGCTTCCTTCAGATATGAGACCCATTTTCTTGTGTATACAGTAATGTGGTTTTGCCAATTTTTTGTTATTCTTGAAGTTCACAGACAGAATTTATCTTTTTATTTTATACTGTCTTAGGGCTTGTGCACAGCAGCAAATGTAGGTTGCTTTCGGGTGAATTTGTTATGCATTTGAAATCAGTTTGAATTGTTTCTGAGTTCTATTTTTTCAGGTTTATCTGGCCTGAAGTTGAAATCCTTATAACCTGTAGATGACCTCCTGACCTGTAGCTGGCCTCCTACTAACCTGCAGATGACCTCCTACTAACCTGCAGATGACCTCCTACTAACCTGCAGATGACCTCCTACTAACCTGAAGATGACCTCCTACTAACCTGCAGATGACCTCCTACTAACCTGCAGATGACCTCCTACTAACCTGAAGATGACCTCCTACTAACCTGAAGATGACCTCCTACTAACCTGAAGATGACCTCCTACTAACCTGCAGATGACCTCCTACTAACCTGAAGATGACCTCCTACTAACCTGCAGTTGACATTTTTCTTAACTGCAGTTGACCTCCTAATCTGCTGTTGGGCTCCTTTTAACACGTGACTGTCCTCCTTCTCACATGAAGTTGACCTCCTTCTAACCTACAGCTGACTTCCTTCAGACCTGTAGTTGACCTGCTTATAATCTGCAGTCAACCACCTTCTGACTTGCAGTTGTCCTCCTTCTGACCTGCAGTTTACCTTTACATAGTTACATAGTTACATAGTTAGTGAGGTTGAAAAAAGACATCAGTCCATCCAGTTCAACCTATAATGTGTGTGTGTGTTTGCTGCTAACTGTACATTGTTTACCCCTGTATGTTGTGGTCTCTAAGGTGCCCATCTAATAGTTTTTTGAAACTATCAATGCTCCCTGCTGATACCACTGCTTGAGGAAGAGAATTCCACATCCTTACCGCTCTTACAGTGAAGAACCCCTTACGCACTTTAAGGTTAAATCGCCTTTCCTCAAGTTTTAGTGAGTGGCCACGTGTCTTATTGTATCTCCTTTCTCTGAATAGTTTGTTCCTTATGCTCGGGTCCCCAGTACAGTATTTGTACATTGATATCATATCTCCCCTCAATCGTCTTTTGTTGGCTTTGCTTGCAGCGGCTTGGCACTGCATGCCACTGCCAAGCCTGTTGTCTACCAGTACCCCCAGGTCCTTTTCCATCCTAGACTCACCCAGAGGTTCCCCCCTAGCAGGGCTGTCTTTTCCATTGGGCACGCCCGGCGGTTGCCCGGGGGCCCCACTTGCCAAGGGGCCCCACACACATGGACATGGTGGCAATTACTGTCAACATGCCTGAGGCCAGAATCCAGATTACCTGGTGGTCTAGGGCCCCCCGTTGTCCGCCGGGCCCCGACCCCCCCGTTGTTGTCCGCCGGTGGCTCGAGTCTCAGTCTGTTGTCTGCACTGCACACTGGTTGCTAAGGCCAGGCCGATTGGCATCTAGCAACCAGTGACGTTAGCAGAGCAGACCCATGATGCACAGCGGAGGAGGATCCTCCTCGTCGGCTCGTCCTCCTCTAAGCACCTAGAAGACTGGCTCCGCCTCCACCCAACTTCTCCCTTCATGTGCACTTGTGCAGCCGTTGTGAAAGGTAAGGCAGCCAGCTGCCAGGCTGCTTGATTTTCTTTTTTTTTTTCACACTCTCTCTCTCCATCGATCGACACAAGAGACAACTACCTGGAGGATATACCTTACTATATATTGGTCCCTGTAATATGTATATAGTAAGGTATATATCCTCCAGGTAGTAGTTGTACTCTCTTGTAGTATATAGTATTCCCTGTAATGTGTAAATAGTCTATATACATATTACGGGGAACACTATATACTACAAGAGACTACAACTACTACCTGGAGGATATATACCTTACTATATACATATTACAGGGAACACTATATACTACAAGAGACTCTTGTAGTATATAGTGTTCCCTGTAATATGTATATAGTAAGGTATATACTCCAGGTAGTTGTACTCTCTTGTAGTATATTCTCGTGGGTGATTGTGTAGGCAGGGGGCCCCAGTGCACTGCATTGCCCAGGGGCCTATAAGGCTCTTAAGATGGCACTGCCCCCTAGTGAGTAGCTTGCTTTCTGGTTTCTGGCCCCCAGGTGCATTACTTTACATTTTTCAACATTAAACCTCATCTGCCATGTAGTTGCCCACCCCATTATTTTGTTCAGGTCCGCTTGTAAGGTTTCCACATCCTGCATAGAAGATATTGGCATGCCTAGTTTAGTATCATCTGTACCTCCTTTTAACTAGCATCTCCTTTATTTAAGACCTACAGTTGACTTCCTTCTAATCTGCAAATGACCTCCATTGACCTGGTAGCTGAATTCTTTCTGACCTGCAGTTGTCCTCGTTCTGATCTGCAGTTGTGCTCCTTTTAACCTGCAGATAAATTGCCTTCTGACTCATAGTTGTTCTCTGCCAGACCTGAAGTTATCCTCCTGATCTTCAGCTGTCCCCCAGACCTGCACTTGACCTTCTTCTGATCCACAGATGAACTCTTCCCATGATGCTTGAAGTAAAATCTCCCCAATGTGAAAAAAAAGTGGCAAAAACAAGGATTTACCAATTTTTTTACATGAACGTTAAAATATCCAGGGATGAGGCTCACCTCTCATCTTTGCCTTTTTTTCCCCCCTTTTCTTTCAGAGTTTTTTGCAGAAGCTAAGGACACGATATGCTTTTGGCACTTTTCCACTGCAAGTACCGGCTCGGCTCCACTTGGCCCTGCTTGGCTCGGTTTGGTTTTCCACTGCATGGTACCGCATGGTACGGTGTTGGAACGGTTCGGTAACGGTATGGTTTGGTATGGTTTGCTTTTCCACTAAAAGTAAGTGGGTGGGATAACAACGATTCTCTGACCAATCAGTGGCTAGTAGTGACAAACAGTCAAGGCTGCATACAAAGGATTCTGGGATATGGTACCGGTACGGCCCTCTTGGAACCACAACCAAGGTGGTACTGTTTAAGCAAGCCGTACCGTTTGGTTCCATGTAGTGGAAAAGCACCGCCGTACCGTACCATACCGAACCATTCCAACACCGTACCATGCGGTACCATGCAGTGGAAAAGCGCAAAAGCGAGCCGAACCGTTCGGTTCCATGCAGTGGAAAAGCGCCATTTGTTTATGTTCAACTGTCTGCAGTCTTCACTTATCTACGGAACAATGGGGTTGATTTACTAAAACTGGAGAGTGCAAAATCTGGGGCAGCTGTGCATGGGAGCCAATCAACTTCTAACTTCAGCTTGTTCAATTAAGTTGGAAGCTGATTGATTTCTATGCAGAGCTGCACCAGATTTTGCAGTTTCTAGTTTTAGTAAATCATCCCCAATGTATAGAATATCTTTTCTGCAGACAAGGATTGATTAAGGTGTCCATTTATGAAACAGAGAAAAGCCATGATCCTCAGGATCACGGCTGATCTCTGATATGACCGATGTCTCACAAATGGCCAGTTTATGAAAGGGAGATCTGAAGATCTCACTGGCCTTACACTGAAATATCTCCTTCCCGGATTCTCCATCTCAGAGGTGGAGAATCTGGGAGAGAATCTGGTGCAAATAGAGGAAGAAGACTTCTTTCTTCTTATATATCAGCACCAGTGGGTTAAATATTAATATAATATAATATAATACAATATATATATATATATATATATATATGTGTGTGTGTGTGTGATTCATACCTCCCAACATTTTGAGATGGAAATGAGGGACACCTATTAGCAAAAGTAAAGTATGTAGGCATAGGACACACCCCCTTAATGGAGAATTATACAAATAATGTATTAGTTAAACTCACAAGTGCTTTATTTTTACCACTACTGTTCCTTTATATTGCCTTTCAAAATTTACAAATGCAGAGACTTAGAAATTGGATAAAATGATTAGCACTGGGAAACACTTTTTGGTAGATAAATAGTGCATTTCATATACAACTATATAGATCAGACCAAAATGAGGGACAATTAAGGAGGAAAGAGGGACAGAGAGACTTTTTTCAAAACCAGGGACAATCCCTCAAAATTAGGGACAGTTGGTAGCTATGCATGTGCAGTATAGAAATAATCATTTTCTGGATTCCGGCAGTGAATATATTGAACACAACAGGTAAGCCTAGCAGATGACGTATTTGCTGTTTTCGGTCCTGGTCTGCGGGGAAGCTGCCATGTACTCTATACTGTGGATCAGTGTAACCTGCAAAGAGCAGACTTTACATACAAAAAGACTTAGTGAGACACAAACCACAAGGTATAAAATATACAAAATGTATTGAATATTTAAACACTTTTGATACATACAATTCAAAACAATTCTGGTAGACATGGGTACATATATATATATATATATATATATATATATATATATATATATATATATTATATTATATATATGCATGGGTTTCCATAGTGACATAAATGACTGACAATCCAAGGTGTAAATGTATATATGAAAAATGTATCTACTCGTTTCGTGAGCCAGTGCTCGCTTCCTCAGGAGATACATATATAAGTGTCAGACAGGCAAACGTCCAGGGAGGTGAAAAGGTGTCATGAGGGTCAGGGGTGTACTTGTACCTGTCTGGCTGGCCCCCTCCCCTCCAAAGCCCTGGGAGAGAACTATATGAACCATTTCGGGATCTTTTTCTGTTTTCCTATATCTTCATTTTCAATAGGGAGACTTATGGGAACCATGAATCTACTTGACTGTTTACCCTGGTTTGGAAGTTCGTTGGGACTATTATACATAATTGAGTTTATATGCCTATCTCCTGAGGAAGCAAGCATTGCCTTAAAGCGGAGTTCCGGGCACAGAAATGATTTTTTGCTGAACATACCCCCGGGACAGTCAGGGCTAGCACATTCCACAATGGCTAGCCTCTGATCTGTCCCGGTTCGCACTTACCTTTTAGAAGAAATACTTACTTAGAAAATTTCTTCCACAGCGTTTCCATCTCTGTTGTGGGCAGCTGAAGCCGGCGCGGTCCTCTTCTCTGTCTTCTTCCGCGTCTTCGTGTCCAAGAATGCACTGCACCGGCCCCTCTCGTCACTTCCAGTGCGGCGCCGCATTCCTAAACAGCTTCTGGGCATGCCCAGAAGCTGTTTAGCAGGGGAATGCGGCGTCGCCCGGAAATGACGAGCGGGGCCGGTGCCGTCGCATTGATTCCTGGGAGCTATGACGTTTAGCTCCCAGGAATCATCGCGAGGCAGGAAGTGACGGGGTGAGCCGCGGCTCCGAGGGAGGAAGCAGTCAGAGGTGAGTATTTACGATCTTCAATAAAAAGGTGAGTAAACAAAAAAATAAAAATAACTATCCAATTCCTTTTCAGGTGAGCTCTACCTAGCGGAGGGGCACAAAAAAAAAAAATAGTTTTTGTGCCCAGAACTCCGCTTTAATGAAACGCGTAGAGAAATTTATCATATATACATTTACACCTTGGATTTTCAGTCATATCTTGATTTATGTAACTATGGAAACCCATGCATATATGTATGTATCTATGTCTACCAGAATTATTTTTAATTGTATGTTTCAAAAGTTTTTTAATATTAAATACATTTTGTATATTTTATACCTTGTGGTTTCTGTCTCACAAAATCCCTTGAGCATTCTTTTTCTTTGTATGTAAAGTCAGCTGTTTGCAGGCTACACTGATCCACAGTATCAGCCTGATACACAATACATATCGGGACTGAGACACTCTCACGTGCCACACATGCCAACTCTCTTCTGAGCAGACTTTACATACCACAATAGCCTGGGCTTGTCATTTACTTCTTTCATAGCAGAGGTAAGGAAAAGGAAGAGGTAAGAAGATAGACTTTCAATGCAACATAATAAAGGTAATAAATAGCAGTTTCATATACGTAATATATACAATATATATATATATATATATATATATTTATATTGTGGCAAAAAAAATGAAATTTTCCCACAGTATTTTTAGTCAGGTAAATATGAAATATAACATAATAAAAGTATTTATTCATTGTAGCCAACAGGTGGAGCTATAGAGCCTATTTCACAAGTTTTCATGTTTCTCCTGAACTTCTAAAAGCCTGTAGCTGTAATGCATTATACAAACATATTTATCCTTTTGAAAAAAAACTGTTAAAACCTAACTGAACTTTCAGCTTAAAGCGGTGTTCCAGCCTCACCCCCGTCCTTCTCCAAAAATTAAAAGTCAGCAGCTACACATACTGTACACATACTGTACACATACTGTAGCTGCTAACTTTTAATATTAGGACACTTACCTGTCCTGGAATCCAGAGATGTCGGCACCGCAGCCGATGTTTCCATTGGCTGTTGGGTGCTGCTGCCACCACAATTGCCGGTGAGGGAACCCGGCAGTGAAGCCTTGCGGCTTCACAGGCGGGTCCCTAATGCGCATGTGCGAAGCGCTCTGCGTATTTGGATTGGCTCGGCGGCGGGGGAAGGAGGAGGGGGCCAAACTTCTGAGAGACAGCGCCGTCTCCCAGAAGTGGGAAAGGGTACCTGTCAAAAACAGGTACCCGTTCCCCCCTCCCCCTGAAAGGTGCCAAATGTGGCACCGGAGGGGGGGAGGAAGCAAATGAGCGGAAGTTCCACTTTTGGGTGGAACTCCGCTTCAAATCAGAAAAAAAAACATCTACAGGATGGCAGAAGGTATGCAAAGCCTAACAGTTTTTTTTCTTCTTCAGAGAGCAGCTAGATACTTAGTAGAAAAACTTGTCCCCTGCCAGCATGCAGTAAGGAAGGCCCCTTCCTCTTAGAGTCGGTTCACACTATGGCGACACGACTTTGGGGCGACTTGAACAAGTCGCCGTGCACCGCGACTTCAGCGCAGCTTGCACTGACTTCACATAATGGAAGTCAATGCAAGTTGCTCCGACTTCAGCCAAAAGTAGTGCAGGAACCTTTTTCTAAGTCGGAGTGACTTGAGCCGCTCCTATTAGAACGGTTCCCATTGCACAGACTGGAGCACGACTTGTCAGGCGACCAAGTCGCCTGACAAGTCGGAGTAGTGTGAACCGGCACTTCAGTCAATAGTCTCTCTACAGAGGTCTGAAAGACTCTCTGCTAAGTCAAAACCAGAGCTCTTCAATCAATAGGGAGCATGAGATTCGCTAATTGCAGGGCTGTAGGTGTGACTCAGAAGGAGACATGTCAATAGGTAGCATGAGCTTTGCTGACTGCAGGGCTGTAGGTGAGACTCAGTAGGAGGCATGTCAGACCTCTGCAGAGAGACCACTGCTTCCACAGAAAGAGCAAGGGTCCTTCTCTGCAACATGTTAGTAAAGGAAAGGCTTTTCTACTTATGATGGTTGTCCTGTTGAATCGGCTGAAATCCAAGCTGCAGGTGGCACCACCCAACTTAACAAGCTTTGATCTGAAACTCGAAGCAGCTGGGCAGTAAATTGTCAGCCAAACGGTGACTGCAGTTATTGTTCAGGTACTCTGACAGCTGCAGGACTCGTGGCTGTCAAAATGCAACAGCCGTCAGGGAAGATTCCTCCATCTGCACCGTTTAACCACTTAAGCCCCGGAAGATTTAACCCCCTTCCTGACCAGGGCCTATTTTGCGATTCGGCACTGCGTGGCTTTAACGGACAATTGCGCGGTCGTGCAACACTGTACCTAAACTAATTTGGCGTCCTTTTTTTCCCACAAACAGAGCTTTCTTTTGGTGGTATTTGATCACCTGTGCGATTTTTTGATCATGCGCTATAAAAAAAAAAAGAGCGTAAATTTTGCAAAAATAACAATATTTTTCACATTTTTTTTATATGAAATTCCCCCCCAAAAAATGTAAAAATCAAAATATTTTAACATTTTAGGCCAATTTTTTTTTTTTACCATATGTTTGGTAAAAAAAAAATTGCAAAAAGCGTATTTTGATTGGTTTGCGCAAAAGTTATTGCAAAGGGAAAGAATTTTGTCATTTTTGTTGTTTTTTTTTTTAACGCCTAATGGCGGTGATCTGCGATTTTTTTTGCGGGACTGCGACATTGAGGCGGACAGATCGGACCCTTGACTGACATTTTTGACACTTTTGGGGTTACCAGTGACATTACTACAGTAATCAGTGCTATACATATGTACTGTTACTGTAAAAATGACACTGGCAGTGAAGGAGTTAACTGTATTGGAGAGGGAGGGGTTAAGTGTGTCCTAGGGGCGTGTTTCTAACTGTGATTGGCTGTGGCTTTATGTGTAAGAACAATGATCAACGGTCCTACATAGTAGAACCGCTTGATCACCATTCTTACACAGGGAGAACTGACAGGCGGCTTTGTTTACATCAGCCGCCTGCCTTTCTCCCGCTGTCACAGACGATCGCGAGTGGGGGGTCCGTGACCGAGTGGGAGCGCGCATCCGGCGGCGCGCGCTCGCTCCCAAAACCCTTACAGGCTAGCGACGTAGCCCTACGTCGCTCTGCCTGTGAGGGGCTGACTGCCGACGTAAATAGTCATGCGGCAGTCGGCAAGTGGTTAAAAGGAGGGAATCAAGGTAACGTTAATTTCTCTCACTTAACTTGCAGGGGTGAACAAGAGAAATCTTAAAGTATGTGGCTAGCTTTAGCCTGTGCTTCCTTTCTGATGATGTATCTGGAATATTTTTTCTCTGATTGATACATTTTACCAAAACATTATAAAACCCCATATGAACATAAGAAGTTGATATATGAGGGGATATTACCTCTACTGGGTCAAGATCTCTTGGAACCACTTCATTGGATTTTGCATCTCGGAATGAGTCGTAGAAGTTTCCATGCTGAGAGGTGACAGTGATGGTGAGCACAGCGTCATAGGCCCGACGAAGCTTAGTCTTGTTCGTAAACATGTAAAAGGGACGATCATAAGGAAGACTGTACTGCAAGGTGTCGTAAGGAATGAATACCACGGAGCCATCTGTCATTCGAAGGTCATGGGCTGACTCTAGAAGTTGTTGTTGGTCCTCACCACCAAGCAACACGGAGTGCATGCACATTATCACCACTACAAAATTGGAGAACAATTATTAGATACAATGCATATCCTAGAACTTCTTTTTCTAACAAAAAAAAAAGCTAATTGATGTGTTGAGTAAATTACAGATAAAAATTAAGAACTCTCTAAAGAGCTTTGTTACCCGAGTATTGTAGAATTTGACATCTACGTAAGTAACCAATAACCAAAATTGTCTATTTTCACATTAACTGGGTGATACATTTTAATCTATAAGCAGTGCAACTCACTTCCTACTGGCAGAAGTCAAACATTTCCTCCCCATTGATTAGATGCATGTTCAGCTGAATTTCAGTATATATATATTTTAGGGGGCTTTAAAGAGACATTGGGGTTCATATACTAAAACTGAAGAGTGCAATTTCTGGTGCAGCTCTGCATAGAGACCAGCTTCCAGGTTTTATCGTCAAAGCCTAATTGAACAAGCTGAAGTTAAAAGCTGATTGGCTAACATACACAGCTGCACCAGATTTTGCACTCCCCAGTTTTAGTAAATCAACGCCATCGTCACTTTGGCCATTTAGGAAAAGTAACATTGCCCACCACATGTATACTTACCCAACCATGCTTCCTCACCACCTCCCTGTTGCAGAATTCCAGCCTGTCTGAACTTTGTTGTGGACTGGCATTGGAGGTTAGTCGAGGGGCTAACATCATGACACCCCCTATGTGACAGTGTTTGAGCCTGGTGATTGGCTGCTCAGGCCTGAGTAGGGTCACATAGGGAGGGACATGTGCTTCCCCATGTCTGGAAACCGTTGCACATCTGGCAGTGAACTATGTGCCTTGAATGAAAAAAAATGACAGTCTCTCTTTAGGAAGGACCGGGACTGTGCAAGCTATGCCCAAAAAGGCAGGCAGAGGACAAAGGAATAGACACCAATATGACATTTCTGCCTGCAACTGGTCTTTTCCCTACTCTTGATATACCATGCCTTGTTCTGTGCCGTGTCTTTGTGTGGGGTGGTTATCTTAGTAGAGGCAGAGCTTTGCTTCCTCAGGCCATAACTTCTCCCAATCACTGGCAACTACACACCAGAGGCCCATAGTGCAGCAACTCGGCCCCCCTGCCACTCTTCCTCTTCCCATCCTCCTCCTGACCCCCATTGCATGGTGAAGCTCCGCTCAAGGTACTCTCTACTCACCACCTGAATCCGGGTTCCCGACCTAGCCAGCGGAGGCTGATGGGGGGAGCTGGGAAAGCTCTGTCGGGGCTGGCAGGGAGAGAAGAGTCCCCAGTGGGGCATGGAACCGGCATCTGCTCAGACACAGTTTACACCATCCATAATGGGGGGTGGGGGTGGTGGCCTCTACTCTGTCCTTGTTTTCATCCCACACTCAGTAGGTCAGCTGCGGGGACTTTTTACTTCCCTTCACCAGAAATCCTTTAGGCTTGTCTGTGGCAGAAGTGGTGCAGCCTTTTAATGGGGCATCAGGGCAGCCCGGGGGTGGGGGGGGCAATTGCCCCCCTGGCCCAGTCCTCCCCTGACTGGTAGCATAATGATGAAGAAGCAGCAAGAGAGGTTGTAAAAGTGCAGATCAACAAAATGACTCTGAAGGTATGGATCCATCCAAACAGGGCAGGATGTGGCTCTTTGCTTGACTTTATCCGGCCCTTGGGGCATTATTCCTCCCACTGGTACCAATGATGGGGCATTCCTCTTACCACTGACAGCAGCAATGGGACAAATTTCCTCCCACTGACACCAATGATGAGGCACTCTTCCTCCACTGACACCAACTATGGGACACTATTTCTTCTACTGATACGAGTCACTATTACTGACTGACACCAATGATGGAGCATTATTTCTCCCACTGACAGCCATGATGGGGCACTATTCCTCACACCCATACCAACAATTCAGCACTCTTTTTCCCACTGACACCAACAATGGGGCACTATTTCTCCCACTAATGCTAATAATGGGGCATTGGTTAGGTGACGCCAGGGCATTTGCTGCTTCCAGTAGGCAAAGTCCAGTCCTCTTAAAGTTTGAAGGACAGAAAACTGTCCCTTTGGAAAAAATGGAGACCCCTGGGCTTAGATGATCTCAAAATATACGGCAATGAGGAAAGAGGCACAGAAGCGCTTAGGCACAGGAAGTGTACTGCTATTTTTCAGGAGAAACTTTGGGCAAAATGTAAAATTTTCAGTGTGTTGCTTGGGGAGAGTGGGGGAAGGGTGATGAAACCTGTCAGAGGTTTTAACCCTCCAGAAGGAAGATTTTTTTCTTTTTTAATTTTTTTTTCTATTTTTTTTTGGTGGGGGGGTAATGAACTTCTGTTTTTTTGTATAAATACAAAAAAAGTGTGCACACCAAAGTATTTACTGGAGTTCCATGAACTGGACACAATATGCACCAGTTGTTTTTCTTTGTTATCAGTTAACCATACATGGTGGTAGCTGAGTGAACTCAGGTATTGGATTTGTATACTGAGAATTTGGGTGGCCCCAGGTGGACCTTTTTACATAAATGATATTTGGGTTGGTTTACTAAGGAGAAAAACATGTTCACTTTCAAACGTATATTAGTAAACCAAGGGAAAATTCACTTTTCAAAGAATACTCAATCCTGTGCAAGTAAAATTACAAAAAAAGATACCTGCACATGCCGGCATCAAACCCAATTATACCAAATTCTGGACAGCTACCAGTTGGCAAAGCTATGACACTTACTGGTAGTAATGAAGATTGCTGCCATCCACTCATTTCTATTGGCTTATCAATGTGGCAATACTTTAACTCAGAAATTCAAAAGAAATGTACCTCAATACTAAACTTTAGCCTAACTCCCAGACCAACCCCAAACCTTAATCCCTTCGGGTCTAAGGGTAAAGCCAATCAAATTGTCTAAGCACAATTTTTTAACTTTGACATGTGTTAGTATAACTGTACATATCATCACAACTACTTTGTGCATCCAGGTGGATTATACTGCGTTTTTTACAGGACAAATGGTGCTTTTATTTGGTGGTAAATGGTAGTGGATATCTCTGAATTTTTTTTATTATCAAAGAAAAACTGGCACCAAATAGTAAAAAGAAAAATATTTTTTTATTAAATTTAGCTGTATATTTCTTGCTACTACTATAACCTACCACCAAAGAGCAAACTAAATTAAATTCTTCTGCACCTGACGATCACAGCGATACCAAATATGTGTATGTTAGTTGTTATGTGTATGTTAGTTGTTAGTTGTTATGTGTATGTTAGTTGTTAGTTGTTATGTGTATGTTAGTTAGTTGGTACCCGTAAAACAGCTGAAAAACTATAACGCGCATTTTCCTTTTTTTTTATCCTACCAAAAGCACGCTGACATTGACATTAACTGATACTGCTACTAATTTAAAAAGAAAATGCTGTTTAAAAAAAAAAAAAAAATTGACCCTGACATTGACCTTTGACCCTGACCTTGACCCAAACACTAACCCTTATCTAATTTATTTATTTATTTTAACACACTTTTTTTCTCTGCAAGGAGAGAGAGAGAGATACTAAGTATCTTTCTCCTCCATTCACAGAGAAGGAAAACACGGGGTGGGCTTTACAGTGACTGATCACTGTGATAGCCAATCAGCGATCAGGTAATCGGGATTCGGGAGATCATTAGTATGGGGCCCGGGGCTCCCGCTAAGACCCAGCTCAAAGGGAGATATGCAAATATGCGCCCCCACGGAAAAAAGCCCAGTCCAGTGGGGGCACATATTTGCATACTGTCGGCTTCAAGGGGTTAACCAAACCTTAAGATTGGCCAACTGAAACACTAGCTACCTATATCCCTAATTATAAATCCTCTCCCCCAACCCTTAACTTCCAAACCTAACTCCAAATCTATCCTTCCTGCTGTTAAAGCCTAAGTTTAATAAAAGTAAGCAATTCCATGAAAAATTAGAACACTGAATATGACTTACCTTCAATGTGATGTGTCCTTGTTTAGCAGAATTCTTCCTCCTCTGATACCCCAACCCCCACCCACAAATTTCTGTAGTCTTCTGTTGTGGAGGGGGTTTCTAGAACTGAAGCAGCTCTGATAGGCACTCATAAAAAATGCCATACTATGACCTCCCTTTCCACCAAACTCCTCCATTCATAGAATCTGGTACTACAGCTCCTTTGAATGAAACGTGATCTATGAAATAAGGAGAGGCGGATGATAGAAAGATCCACACCCCTCCCTTCAAAGATTATATTTCATTCATGAAACTTCAAAACTTTTTTAAAGGGGCTTCCAGATTCCAATAACCCCCCTTTCACTGACCCCCACAACCACTGAGCCAGGGTTGTGGGGAGGAGACCCTTGTCCTCGTCAACATGGAGACAAGTGCTTTGCCAAGGGGGACCCCCACCCCCCAATATTTAGACATGGCCATATCTGGTCAATGACATTACTGTGGCCTTCCAGATTCCAATAAGTCCACTTCCCACATAACCCAAAACCACTGGGCCAGGGTTGTGGGGAAGAGGCCCTTGTCCTCATCAACATGGGGAAAAGGAGGTTTGCCATGGGGGTGTTCCCTCTGGCAAGGTATAGGTATTTCCCCTGGCAAGGTATTCCCCCATGTTGAGGACATGAGGTCTGGTATGGCTGCATGCTCAAATAGGGGTCAGTTATGGATTTTTGGAGAGGAACCCAACACTTTTTTTTGCACAGATGTGCCACTTTACATGCAGTGTCAGGGCTTCCCCTGGGCATGGTATTTGATGGAGTTTTGCATGTTTTACTTTAAGTTTTACTAAAATTGCTGCTCCGTGCCAAACTAAATTTCTCTCTTTAGGAAAAATAATAATCTGCTGTATAAATGCTACTGACAGACTGCGTCCTATATGTCATTTACATCAGACATTAACATGTACTGGTTCTACAAGTTCCCAAACCGTCCTTACCTGAGCTGCCGAGACTTTATCGAACTGATCTCTACTGCTAGGATTTTCAAAAGTCACGTGTTTTGTTACAAGGTCAGATCTGGCCATGTTATAGGAAATTAATTTGCATACCTGCTAACTTCATAAGATGTGAAAGAGGGGTGCCTTTTAACTAGGGTCCAAACCCAAAAGATAGCCACCATTGCCATGGGCATCCGCAGGTAGGGGCAAGGGGGGGCAAATGCCCCCCCTTGGAATCTCAACTTCCCATTTTAAGTGGTTGTTAAGCCACTTTATACCATCCTGTCTGTTCTGTTTAATAATCATGTGTGCCTGTGTGCCTGTGTGTCTGTGTTTTAAAAAAATAAGGCGTTCTTTACCAGTTTTCAGAGGGCCGAGCCCCGCTCACGTGACCTGTCGGCTCTCTCCTCTCTCCGGCTGACAGCTGCCTGCAGAGGGCGGGGCCAAGGATTCCTCACTGATGTCAGTTGGGAGGGGAGGAGGAGGGGAAGAGGAGAGGAGGAGAGAGGTGGCGGGTCACGTGAGCGGCGAGTGGCACTCTATACTTGTAAAGAATGGCTTATTTTTATAAAAAACAGATACAGGGGCACACAGGATTATGAAACAGACTGTAGACAGAATATGAAACTTTTAATGAAACTACAGCAGCAGGAGAAGAGGGGGGTGGGCACTGACACAGGAGCACACAGGCAGGGAGGGGGGTAGAGAGGACAGAGGAGGACAGGAGGGCTGCGGATGACGGAGGCACGTAAACTGACCATGGTGTCAGGGCTCAGCAGCCATGGTATACTGTGGTCAGTTTACAGAGGGGAGGACATAGCCAGACAGGATCAGCCAGGTATTTTAGGTGATAGAAGGGGTCAAATTACACAGCAAAGCACTGTGCTGTATAACATGCTTTAAGGGAATATACTCAAAATAAGTATAATGACTAAGCCCCTCCCCTTCATGACATTGTTGAAAAGTGGCGGAGCATGGGTGACCTTAAAATTATGCCCCCCCTGAAAAAAGTTCTGCGGACGCCCATGGTCATTGCCACGCCAATGAACTGCAGGTCATTGATTCCTTATCTCGCAGCTGCATGTATACAAAGTGGGAATGCTTATAACATCATTGACCTAATATGGCCACGTGTTCATATTAGCTCAATTAGATTGTAAGCTCTAACGAGCAGGGCCCTCTGATCCCTACTGTATTAAAGTGTATTGTATTTGTACTTATATCACACAGAAACAAACCACGTCTATAAAGATAGGAGAAATGAGTACCCCCAAGCGCTTAGGAGATATCTTTAAATTAATGCAGCTACTTACATGAACCATAAACTAAATAAAGGAATCTCCTACAAAATAGCAGAAAAATCCAGTAGCGCAATAGTGCAATAATGCAATAATGGTGGCACCCTCCTATCACACCTCAATCACATACTGCCTGAACAATAACGCACAGATAGGGTCACACAGATCCTCAATACTAATATGAATTGACATAAAATAGAGGACATAAATATGACATAAATAAATGATAATAAATGATAAATAAATTGTTAAAATATTATGTTACAATATTTTTTAAAATATTATGTTACAATATTTTTTTAAAACGGTTAAAATTTTATTTTTTAAAACTGTTAAAATTAAAACTATTTAAAATTTTAACATTTTTAAAAAATATTGTAACAGGATTTCACCTGGTGACTTTTACAGTGCCCTGCCTGTGCTTTTCCAGTTGTTTGTGCCTGGAAAATAGAGAACGACCATGGCTTCCAAAAAGCGTTCTTTTTGCGCAAAAGCACTTCTAGACGAACTGGAAAACAGCGACAGTGAAACGAAGTTACTTGAAGAACTGAGCGATAGCGATTAGTGGGAAAATTCGTCATCAGGTATGGAAAGTGATGACAGCGATGATTCTGATGTCTCTTTCTGGCACATCGCTCCGTTGGATCATTTGATATTCTTCCCAAATTCCACATGCGATGTGCCAGAAAGAGACATGGCACAAAGCACTGGAAAAGCACAGGCAGGGCACTGGAAAAGTCACCAGGTGATATCCTGTGGTGAAATGGAATGATACAGTGTAATACGGTAGGATCACAGCTTTGTATCATGTCATTTGGTGTATTTACATTTTCCAATTTGCCGCCGGTTCCACCCCCCTGCATCACAACGCTCACAGGGAGGGAAGCGGAAGTCAGGTGCCGGCATCGGCCGAGCACAGAGCGGGGAGAGACTGTGAGGACGCTGGGGAGGATGGCGGGGGATCGCAGGGAAGA
The DNA here is from genome assembly GCF_965119305.1 of Pelophylax lessonae. NCBI lineage: Eukaryota > Metazoa > Chordata > Amphibia > Anura > Ranidae > Pelophylax > Pelophylax lessonae. The sequence continues at coordinate 628,710,676 of NC_138771.1, forward strand.
TGAGTAACATTGCGGGGTAATCCCGAGTGTGGCTCGGGGTTACCGCTTTTGGTACTGAAAGTTAACTCCGAGCCACACTCGGGAATACCGCCAGGGAGGTTAATAGGTTAACTAGGCCAAGCATGGTTGGCAATGGAAATCCACTATTGCTGGAATAAAAACTTTGCTCTTAAATGCACCACACTGTAACCAATATGAGTTATAAAGCTCAGACTCAGGTATCAAAAGCCAGACAAAGCTGAAAGAGGCATCTCTGGGCTTTAACCGATTCCGGACCGCCAACTGCAGTTAAACTGCGGCAGGCAGCCCCTCCTGCGTGAACCGATGTAGGTATACATCAGTCACGCGCCTGCAGCTAGGGGGCTAATGCGCGCCACCGGCGGCACGCTCCCGCCCCCACTCATCAGAAGGATTCCGATGCACGGGGCAGGGGGCTCAGATTGCTGCCTGACACCCGCGATCGTTTCCCACTGAGAGAGAAGAACGGTCATCTGTTGTAAACACAGCTGACCATTCTTCTCTCTGGAATGATCACAGAGTGCCTGTAATCCTTCTGTATAGGATCACAGGTCTCTGTGATCATTTCACAAGCCACGCCCCCATACAGTTAGAAACACGCCCCTAGGCTCACATTTAACCCCTTGATCACTTACTGTGTTAACCCCTTCCCTACCAGTGTCATTATTACAGTAACAGTGCATATTTATAGTGTGGAGATCCGCCCGCCTGTGTAAACACAAGCGGACGGATCTCCATAGTGACAGGGAGTGACAGATCGGACTGTTCAGCATAGCTGGACATCCGATCTGTCCATGACTCACTCAGTCACCTCCCCCCCTACACATCAGTAAGCACCAGGCATACATTAACCCCTCCCTCTCCAATAAAATTAACCCCTTCCCTGCCAGTGTCATTTTTACAGTAACAGTGCATATATATAGCACTGATTACTGCAGCAATGTCACTGGTACCCCCAAAAGTGTCAAAAATGTCAGTCAAGGGTCCGATCTGTCCGCCGCAATGTCACAGTCCCACAAAAAAAATCGCAGATCGCCGCCATTACGCGTTAAAAAAAAAAACACCAAAAATGACAGAAATCTTTCCCTTTGTTAGTAAACGCAATAACTTTTGCGCAAACCAATCAAAATACACTTATTGCGATTTTTTTTACCAAAAATAGGTAGCAGAAAACAAATTGGCCAAAAATTTTTTAAAAAATTGGTTTTTACATCTTTTTTGGGGGGAATTTCATATAAAAAAATGTTAAAAATATTGTTATTTTTTCAAAATAAACGCTCTTTTTTTGTTTATAGCGCAAAAAGTAAAAATCGCACAGGTGATCAAATACCACCAAAAGAAAGCTCTGTTTGTGGGAAAAAAAGGACGTAAATTTCGTTTGGGTACAGCATCGCACGACTGCGCAATTGTCAGTTGAAGTCGCACAGCGCCGAATCGCAAAAAGTGGCCTGGACGGAAGACAGCAAAATCCTCCGGTGGTAAAGTGGTTAAATTTGTATATTTTGGGAATGTCATATAGCAGAATGTGAAAAATATTGTTTTTTTTTTTCAGAATTGTCGCTCTTTTTTTGTTTATAGCGCAAAAAATAGAAATCGCACAGGTGATCAAATACCACCAAAAGAAAGCTCTGTTTATGGGGAAAAAAGGATGTAAATTTAGTTTGGATACAGCGTCGCACAACCGCACAATTGTCCATTAAAATAACGCAGTGCCGAATCGCAAAATAGGGCCTGGTCATTAAGGGGGCAAATCCTTCCGGTCTTTAAGTGGTTAAAGGGTAACTCCACTTTTGAGGGGAAAAAATTGCAAATAAAAAAAATATACATACATATATAGCGTAAACAATTGTGACATATTGTAGTTTATTGGTTTTAAAATTATATTTCCTTTTCGGTCTGTAACTTTTTCTAACAAAAATTGAAGCAACCTGGAGTGGTTCCATACACACTCAGTGTACAGAACATCATCAGAGATGTAATTTCCTGCTTGTGTGATTCCTAAAGGGTTAATTACTTCTAAAGGAATTCTTGCAATGGAGTGCACTGGGAAGGGAGGGGGAGGAACTGGGAGCACTGGTGGGGGACCTGAAAATAGGGAAATTTGGCTGCTCTGTGCAAAACCATTGCACACAGCAGGTAAATATAACATGTTTATTATTAAAAAAAAAAAAAAAAAAATAGGTTTACTTTAAGCTGGTATTGTGTAAACATGCTGACAACCCACAAGTTTGGTCAAGAATTTCAATACCAGGGAAGAACATCCAGTAGCATACCTCATCTGGAATCTAACCCCTGCAGAAAGGAACGATTCAATAGTGAAAAGGGAGTCTCTGGACATAAATTGCCACTAGAGTCCTTGAGGTATTAACTTTTGGGCAAACGCCTCCCATTCTCAACTACATTGGAAGGCTCAGAAGGGGGGATCAATGCAAGGGTCACAAGGCGGTTTCTGGCTTTGCAAGGCTGTATATTGCATGAAGAACACAGGCCGGTGACCTAGGAAGGGAATGGTGAGGATGAAATGTCGTGTCCAATACGGTATATATTGGAAAACTATGCTCCTTCCCATAGGTTTGAGCATATGGAAAGGGTAGGTGAGGTACTGGCTGGGAGGATTATGGATGGTGGATATGTTTTACCTTGGGTTGTCACACACACACATGGTGAAGGGTTATAGTGTGTGTGGCTGATGTGAAGAAAACTAACTTTTTGTTTTCTCAGAATCTTGAGTAGATGTTGTTCTGGATCTCATTCAAGGAATATGAGAAATTGGGCACATCCCTCCTCTCCAGTGGTAGCCTTTATTCAGATTTGTTTATTTGCTACTTCTTCGGTAGTTCGTCAGTTATGGTCCTTTCATAAAGCTCATAGGAAAGGCTCTGTGGCGCAATGGATAGCGCATTGGACTTCTAGTTGGTGTAGCAATTCAAAGGTTGTGGGTTCGAGTCCCACCAGAGTTGGTTTTGTTAAGTCGTTGTTCAAAGTGACGTCTCTCACTTGTTGCGCCAATGCTATGTAATGGCTTCCAATGATACAGAAGCTCTAGTGAAGTAGCCTTACAAAATAAATTAAATGCTCCACCCACACAGAGCCACATCATTCATTCAAAGACTCCTGTGAATGAATAAACTAAAAGTACCATCTGCCACCAAAGGCTTTAACGGGCTGCAGGGGGCGCTGATGAGCACGCTCACAGTCCATTAACATGTCCTCCAGCTTTCAGCCCATACTTCTGTATGGGCTTTCGGTTTGAAAGCTGGAGGACATTTATTATTTTTAGTTAATAAAAAGAAAACACCCAGCAAACAAATATTTCCTTTTTTCCAGGAAGAGCAGGTCCCAGGGATTTCACTCCCTCCCCTTCCCTATAAATTCTGATTAATCAGTCTGAGGCTTGCTGGCAAACTGTGTGCAGCCTCATCAGGTCGTGTCGTTGACCAGGTACATCTTTTTTTTTTTCTGGTATTTCCTTTAAAAAAAAAAAAGAGCATTAGAAAATCCTTTCTTTTTTTTTTTTTTTTTTTTTGGCACGATTTTGAAGCTTTCTTTCTCCCTATTTTCAGCTGATCATCTTGCTATAGCCAACATGAGCTATTCACCTTATGATCAAGATCCACAAATGTCTGTTAGATATGGGACCACCCTTGCATGAGTATCAAAAGAGCGACAACGTCTCTCACAGCCCATCCTCTTAACACCATCCATGCGCAGAAGTCTTCATTGGTGGACGAAGCTTCAGAACCTCTCTAAACCACGGTAGTTGGGTTCCCTCTTCTCAGATACCAGCGGAAGAGGGTGGGAAGCCCATTGCGAGGAAATTAAGGTCCAGGGAAGATGGTCCTTTCAAGCCGAGAGCCTAGTCTTGAACATCCTGGAGTTGAGAGGAGCAATCCTAGCCTTAACCTCTCTAGCTCCCCATATCAGAGGCAAGAGAGTCCTTCTACAACTGAACAACAGGGCAGCAGGTCGCTTCTGTCAGAAGAAGAACCAATCATGCTCTGGGCAGAGAGGAATCTCCTAGACCTCAGAGCAGTGTATCTCCTGGGCAGGCTAAACAATCAGGCGGACATTCTCTCCAGATCTTGTCTGGACAACAATGAATGGGCGCTGCATCCGCACGTATTTTACCAGATCGCCAATCACTGGAAATATCCTCAGGTGGATCTGTTCGCTACACCACGGAACAGCAAGCTTCCCAGATTTATCTCCCATTTCCACACCCCCAGGTGGAAGCAGTGGACATTCTGACATGCACCTGGGACTTCAACACAGGGTATGCCTTCCCACCTCGCCGTCTTATTCTAAAATTCTTCCTGAGGCTCCTGAAGGAACCAGTACACATCCTGGCGATTCTCCCTTATTGGCCCAAGAGACCTTAGTTTCCACTAGCCATGCGGCTGTCTGTGAACACACCTCTGACACTTCCCCTGTTCCCTCAACTTCTACAGCAGGGCAGAGTCTCTCATACAAACCTGCACAGACTGGATCTACGGGTGTGGAAATTGAATGGTGGAGGTTTGAAGCCTTAGGGTGTTCCCCGGAAGTCATTTCGACACTCCTTCAAACAAGGAAACCATCCACAAACTCCATCTACTCAAGAGTCTGGGGAAAGTTCCAAACCTTTGCGGCTGGAAAAAAATTTCGATCGATTCTCACATTCAGTCTCCAATATTTTGGGGTTCCTACAGACCAGACTTGACCTAAGCCTAGGTCTCAGTTCATTAAAGGTCCAGGTGGCCGCATTATCAGCGGCAACAAATTCAAGATGGGCGGTCAACCCTCTCGTAATTACGTTCCTTAGAGGGGTGTTAAAGTCACGCCCTCCGGTCAGACGCACCTTTCCAAAATGGGACCTGACTCAAATCCTGGAAGCCTTGGCGCAACATCCTTTTTCTCCTATGGAACAAATATTGATTTGGAACTTATCCTTAAAAATGGCCTTTCTTCTAGCTATTACATCTGGCAGGAGGATATCGGACTTGCAAGCCCTGGGAGTCGGAGAGGATCACGTTTCTTTCTTTCCAGACAGAGTGGAACTGCGACCTATTCAAGGTTTCACCCCTAAAGTCCCTACCGCAAGTCACCTCAGGGAACCATGGGCCTTGCCAGTTTTTTTTCCCAGTCAGAAATATACCCAAGCTTGGACATAGCGAAAGTCCTCAAGAAGTATCTCGAGGCTACAGAAAAATTTAGAACATCTAACAGGCTGTTCATTATCCCATGGGGAAAAAACAGAGGGAAGGAAGCCTCTAGTAGGACTCTTGCATCCTGGATTGACAAACTAATACGTAAAGTGTACAGGGCTAAAGGCATGGTTCCTCCGGAGCAGGTGAAGGTTCATTCAATGAGATCAATTTCTGCCTCATGGGCAGGCAGAGCAAATTCTACAGTGGAACGCTCACCACTGTAGAATTTGAAAGAAGGGCAATGCAGGAAGCCTAAAGAAAAAAGAAAACCAAAAAACGTTTCTTTGTGTTTTAGCATATACCCCCCCCCCCCTTTTGTCAGCCAGTTATTTATCACAGGTATGCTGCCATGGAGAAGCCAGGAAAACTGAAAATTGTATCATACTTACCCTAATTTTCCTTTCCTGGTGCCCATTCATGGCAGCATACGCTCCCTCCCTCGGTATTCTATATCACATGAGAATGCTGGGAGTAGGGGGCATGTTTCTTTTAAACTATTTCCAATCCCTGTAGGCGGAGTAGAGGTGGAGCTCTATCACAGGTATGCTGCCATGAATGGGCACCAGGAATGGAAAATTACGGTAAGTATGATACAATTTTCCGTTTTTTGTTTTCTCAGAATCTTGAGTAGGTGTTGTTCTGGATCTCAGGCAAGGAATGTGGGAAATTGAGCACATCCATACTCTCCAGTGGCAGTCTTTATTCAGGTTTGTTTATTTGCTACTGCTTCGGTAGTTCCTCAGTCATGGTCCTTTCATAAAGCTCTCAGGAAGGGCTCTGTGGCGCAATGGATAGCGCATTGGACTTCTAGTTGGTATAGCAATTCAAAGGTTGTGGATTTGAGTCCCATCAGAGTCAATTTTGTTTGGTCATTGTTCAAAGTGATGTCCCTCACTTGTTGCGCCAATGCTAAGCAATGGCTTCCAATCATATGGAAGCTCTAGTGCAGTTTCTCAACTCCGGTCCTCAGGGCACACTAACAGGCCAGGTTGGCAAAAAAACTAAAATACTTCAGTATTTCTTGGACTGCCAGGCTGCATGTTCAGATAAGGGTCTTGTGTGAATTTTTTGGGAAGATCGAAAATGATGTTTTGGGGGACCTTTCAAAAAGAAAAATGGGCTTGGGGGTTCTTCCATAATTTATACCAGTCTTTGTCTGGTATATATTTTAAGAGGACCCCACAAAAAAAAACAAAAAAAAGTATGATATCTCTCCCAAATTCTATACCAGAACCTTCCAACCTGGTAGAGATTTTAAGCGGGAACCTCATGAAAAATTCAAGAAGAAAAGAATGAGGTCCCCCCAAAATTCCATACCAGAATCTTATCTAAGCATGCAACCTGACTGTCTGGCAAGGGAAGATGAGCATGTTCCACCCCAAAATGAACCTTTACAAGGGGGTGCTCTTTGCCAGGAACTGTGACATAACTGTGTTTAACAGGTTGAAATAAACTAGGCCAAGCATGGTTGCCCATGGAAATCCACTATTGCTGGAATAAAAACGTTTCTCATACAAGGATCAAACCCAAGACTTTGGTGTTATTAGCACCACACTGTGAGCTATAAAGCACAGATTTAGGCATCAAAAGCCAGACAAAGCTGACAGAGGCATCCCTGGGCTTTAAAGTGATTCTAAATCCTGAAGTTATTTTTGCATTAATTACATTAATGGATCCCCCCTTGTATATATACCTGAGCCCGATTTGTAACCACCGCTGTGCAAAATAGCTGTGGTTCTCCATCTCCTCACAGGGCAGATTGATAGCAGCAGTAGCCATTGCTGTCAATCAAATAGTATGATGAGGAAGCAGGAGATGGGGCAAAGTCCCCCTGTCTGTGTCAATGGGCTCAGACAGCGGGGCTTGGGAGAGAGTCTGCACCAGTACCCTCCTTGCTGGGGGCAGGGGGTACATGGAAGAGGGAGGAGCCAGGAGTGGGTGCGGGGGACCCCAGAGGGATCAGGGCTGCTCTGTGCAAAACCATTACACAGAGTAGGTGAGTATAACATGCTTGTTATTAAAAAAAAAAGTAAATAAAGGTTTCGTATCACTTTAACCACTTGCCGACTGCCTAACGCCGATCTACGTCGGCAGTCAGCCCCTCACAGGCAAAGGGACGTAGGGCTACGTCACTAGCTTGTGAGGGTCTAGGGACCCCCCCGTGCGTGTGACCAGTGGACCCGATGTCCACCGGTCACTCTGGGATCGGCGGGGGAGAGGGAGAAAGTCAGGCGGCTTGTGTAAACAAGCCACCTGTCATTCTCCCCGGTGTATGAAGGCTGATCATACGGTTCTACTATGTAGAACCGTCGATCACTCTTCATACATCTGAAGCCACAGCCAATCACAGTAGAAAGCACGCCCCTAGGGACACACATAGCCCCTCCCTCTCTAATAAAGTTAACCCCTTCACTACCAGTGTATTTTTACAGTAACAGTGCATATGTATAGCACTGATTACTGTAGAAATGTCACTGGTAACCCCAAAAGTGTCAAAAATGTCAGTCAAGGGTCCGATCTGTCCGCCGCAATGTCGCAGTCCCGCAAAAAAAATCGCAGATCGCCGCCATTACTCGTTAAAAAAAACCAATAAAAACTAGAAAAATCTTTCCCTTAGTTAGTAAACGCAATAACTTTTGCGCAAACCAATCAAAATACACTTTTTGCAATTTTTTTTTACCAAACATATGTAGCAGAAAACAAATTGGCCTAAAATGTTAAAAAATTTTGATTTTTAAATTTTTTTGGGGGGGAATTTCATATAAAAAAATGTAAAAAATATTGTTATTTTTGCAAAATTGTCGCTCTATTTTTGTTTATAGGGCATGATCAAAATATATCGCACAGGTGATCAAATACCACCAAAAGAAAGCTCTGTTTGTGGGAAAAAAAGGACGTCAATTTAATTTGGGTACATCGCCGCACGACCGCGCAATTGTCCGTTAAAGTCACGCAGTGCCGAATCGCAAAATAGGCCCTGGTCAGGAAGGGGGTAAAATCTTCCGGGGCTTAAGTGGTTAATTACTTCTAAAGGAATTCTTGCAATGGAGTGCACTGGGAAGGGGGAGGGGGGGGGAACTGGGAGCACTGGTGGGGGATATGAAAAGAGGGAAATTAGGGCTTCCCTGTGCAAAACCATTTCACAGAGCAGGTAAGTATAACATTTATTATTAAAAAAAAAAAAAAATTGGTTTAGTTTAAGCTAGTATTGTGTACGGGACCCGTGCTGACAACCCCCAAGTTTAGTCAAGAATTTCAAAACCAGGGAAGAACATCCAGTAGCATACCTCATCTGGAATAGTGATGTCGCGAACCTAAAATTCGCCGTTCGCGAACGGCGAACGCGAACATCGGCAAATGTTCGCGAACCGGGCGAACCGCCATAGACTTTAATAGGCAGGCGAATTTTAAAACCCACAGGGACTCTTTCTGGCCACAATAGTAATAGAAAAGTTGTTTCAAGGGGACTAACACCTGGACTGTGGCATGCCGGAGAGGGATCACACAAAAAAAAGTTCTTAAAAATTGTTATTTTTTGATAGAGAGCCAATTATTGTAAAAATTAAAAAAAAAATAAAAATAAAAAATTTCTTTGGATTTAGCATCTGGGGGGTCTAAAAGGTGTACCTGTGAAGTTTCAGCTCTATAGCATGTCCGGAACCAGAAACAAATATGAATTAAGGTTAGGGCTAGGGTTAGGCTTAGGGCTAGGGTTAGGGTTAGGGTTAGGGTTAGGGCTAGGGTTAGGTTTAGGGTTAGGGTTATTTTTATGGCTAGGCTTAGAGGGTTAGGGTTAAGGTTAGAGGGTTAGGGTTATGGTTAGAGGGTTAGGGTTAGGTTTAGTGTTAGGGGCTAGGGTTAGGGTTACGGTGAGATACTTAGGGTTAGAGTTAGTAGCCCTACCCCTACGCCTCTAACCCTAACCCTATAACCCTAAGCACTAAAAATAACCCTAACCTTAGCCCTGACCCTAACCCTAGCCCTAACCCTAACCCTAACCCTAGCCCTAACCCTAATTCTATTTTTTTTCTGGTTCTGGACATGCTACAGAGCTGAAACTTCACAGGTACACTTTTTAGACCCCCCAGACAATAAATCCAAAGAAATTCTTTTTTTTTTAAGTTTCTTTTTTTTTTTTTAAGTTTTCCAATAATTTTCTCTCTATCAAAAATTACAATTTTTAAGAACTTTTTTGTGTGATTTCGTGTATAGGGGGTCTAAAAAGTGTACCTGTGAAGTTTCAGCTCTGTAGCATGTCCAGAACCAGAAAAAAAAGATAATTTTTCAGTAGAGCAGGGATGGTGGGAACCCCTTTTACACCTATATGATCTTTTTTTTCCTGGTTCTGGACATGCTGCAGAGCTGAAACTTCACAGGTACACTTTTTAGACCCCCCAAACAATAAATCCAAAGAAATTTTTTTTTTGTTAAGTTTTTTTTTTTTTTTTCCAATAATTGGCTCTCTATCAAAAATGACAATTTTTAAGAACTTTGTTTGTGTGATTTAGTGTCTAGGGGGTCTAAAAAGTGTACCTGTGAAGTTTCAGCTCTGTAGCATGTCCAGAACCAGAAAAAAAAGATAATTTTTCAGTAGAGCAGGGATGGTGGGAACCCCTTTTACACCTATATGAATTTTTTTTTCTGGTTCTGGACATGCTACATATATATATATTACAAAAATACTCAAATACCAGCCCTCAAAGGGGCTTTTGGGGACAATATATATATATATATATATATATATATATATATATATCACAGAACCAAAAAAATTACACAAATACCAGCCCTCAAAGGGGCTTTTGGGGACAATAGATATATATATATATATATATATATATATATCCAAAAAAAACCTCTAATACCAGCCCTAGGAAGGGCTTTTTGGGGTGCTGTCCTTACAGCAGGAGTGTACCAAGAACACTGGCTAACAAGACCGGGAACACTGACAAACTGTCCCTAGCTATAACAGCAGCAGCAGCAGCACTTTCCCTGCTCTCAGTAACACAGAAATGATCTAAAATGGATGCTGCCCTTGCTTATTTATAGGAGGTGGGAGGGTGTGGGAGGGAGGTATGCTGATCGGCCTGGAATGTGTCTGCTGACTGTGATGTTCAGGGTCAAAGTTTGCCTCAATGATGATGTATAGGAGGCGGACCGAACATCGCATATGTTCGCCCGCAGCGGCGAACGCGAACATGCGAAGTTCGCCGGGAACTGTTCGCCGGGAACTGTTCTATACATCTCTAATCTGGAATCTAACCCCTGCGGAACCATTCAATAGTAAAAAGGGAGTCTCTGGACATAAATTGCCACTAGAGTCCTTGAGGTATTAACTTTTGGGCAAACGCCTCCCATTCTCAACTACATTGGAAGGCTCAGAAGGGGGGGATCAATGCAAGGGTCACAAGGCGGTTTCCCCCTTTGCAAGGCTGTATTTTGTATGGAGAACACAGGCCAGGGACCTAGGAAGGGAATGATGATGAAATGTCGTGTGTCCAATACGGTATATGTTGGAAAACTATGCTCCTTCCCATAGGTTTGAGCATATGGAAAGGGTAGGTGAGGTACTGGCTGGGAGGATTATGGATGGTGGATATGTTTTACCTAGGGTTGTCACATACACATGGTGAAGGGTTTTAGTGTGTGAGGCTGATGTGAAGAAAACTAACTTTTTGCTTTCTCAGAATCTTGAGTAGGTGTTGTTCTGGAATGTGGGAAATTGGGCACATCCCTACTCTCCAGTGGCAGCCTTTATCCAGGTTTGTTTATTTGCTACGACTTCGGTAGTTCCTCAGGTATGGTCCTTTCATGAAGCTCTCAGGAAGGGCTCTGTGGCGCAATGGATAGCGCATTGGACTTCTAGTTGGTGTAGTAATTCAAAGGTTGTGGGTTCGAGTCCCACCAGAGTCGGTTTTGTTAAGTCGTTGTTCAAAGTGATGTTCCTCACTTGTTGCGCCAATACTATGAAGATCATATGGAAGCTCTAGTGAAGTAGATTTTTCAAACAAATTAAAGGCTCAACCCATACAGCCATATCATTCATTTACAGACTCCTGTGAATGAACAAATTAAAAGTTACCATCTGCCACCAAAGCAGATGGACTTGTAGCTTTCATGGGCTGCAGGGGGCGCTGATGAGCACCCTCACAGTCCACTGACCTGTCCTCCAGCTTTCAAACAGAAAGTCCATACAGAAGTATGGGATGAAAGCTGGGAGGACATGTCTGTAATAGTCCACATTGAACCCGTGATCTACTGATCACAGGTGCAATTCTTTCCAGGCTGCTGCAGGAAAATAATAAATGCACATTTTTGTTATCTGCATTTATTATTTTTTTTTTATAAAGATAAACATATCCATTATATATAGAGCCCAGTAATTCAGGGTTCTCTTGAGTGTCGATCAGGAATATATAGTGCAATTTAAAATATTTTACAAATTAAAAACTGTTTCATTCTTTTTATGCAAAAACTTTATTAAAAAAAAAAAATGAACACAGGATACACCCACAATGTCCTCATCAACATGGGTATATGGTGCTTTTCCAGGGGGGTTCTACCTGGCAAGGTACCCCCCTATGTTGAGGGCATATGGCCTGGTATGGTTCAGGAGCAGGGGGGCACAAGCTTGTCCCCCCCCCTTTCCTTGACTGCCAGGCTGCATGTTCAGATAAGGGTCTTGTGTGAATTTTTTGGGGAGCTTGATAATGATGTTTTGGGGGACCTTGCAAATAGAAAAATGAGCTTGGGGGCATTGGTGTACCAATGGGGGGTGCAGGGTGGATGTCACACACTGGGGGGGTGTCAGGCCGGCGCCGCTTAGGGGGGCCTGCCAGCGTCGCCGGGCCGGCCCGCATCTCTATCTGAAGGCAGCTGCAGTAGCTGCCTCTTGAGTCCACGCTGCTCTCCCGCGCAGCTCACAGGGGGTGGGAAGAAGGTGAGGGCCAGAGCAAAGCCTCCCTGTGTGCCTGGATAGGAGCAGCAGTGGGGGAGCTGCATATAGAGGAATTGAACTTTCCATATTCCTCCTGCAGCCGCTGAATGCCTGATTCTCCTTCTCTCCCTCCTGCAGGCATTCAGCGGCTGCAGGAGGAATATGGAAAGATCAATTCCTCTATATGCAGTTCCCCCACTGCTGCTCCTATCCAACATCTTTTGCTGCCCCCCCCCCCCCAGTTCTGTCCAGCCTCCCCCTCTCCAGCCCCCCCAGTGCTGTCCAGGAGCACATGTGCTGCGGGGTCTTTGGCTGGAGTGTCGGAGGGAGGGGGGCGGCTGCTTCCTCCTCTGTAGAAATGGCATGTGGTTGCAGGAGGTCGTCCTGAGGGCCAGAGGTGTGGTTGAGAGGAGCTGAACCCAGAGGTCCAGGGAAGCTGACTGAGGGAGGAGGCACTGGAGAGCCTGAGACTGCAGTATCGTGAGTACAGGGGCTCGTGTCAAGGGGCCTGACCTGAGGGGGGCCACCCCTGCTAGTAGGACAGTCAGTGGATGGGTGTCAGCAGAGAAAGAGGGAGAGAGAGGATACTAGGGAGAGTATCCTGAAGATAACTTGTGTTCACCAAGTCATCTTGAGGATAAAATACTTAATCTACATACATCCAAGTGGCAGGATGAATCAACAGCCTGGCTGTTTCACACCTATGGAGAAGCAGAGAAGATAGGAGCCCTCAATCACTGTGAATAGTTTAAGTTGGAGCATCCCACTATTTCCTTCTCCTATCCACAGTCTAAAATAAACAACAAAAACAACCAAATACCCCTGAAATAATTATTGGAGTGGGGTGCTGGTAACCATGGGGAACCTACAGAGTCAATATCCAGCAGTCCCTAAGGGGACAGTGCTACATTAAAAAAAACTATGTAGTACATCCATAGATGTGTGGAAGGGGTGTGTCTGGGTACTCCCTAATCACTCTGTGCAGTGCCGATTCCCTCTACTGCCCGGGCTTTCCCAAATATTGCATGCAGTGCTGCTGGCCTCCCTCCTTTCATCTCCTCTCCCCCCGGCTGCTGCGGGTAATGTTTCAGAATGGAGAGTCGGGGAAGGGGCTAATCAATATGTCATTTACTGAACCCTTTCTTTTTTAACCACTTGCCGTATGGGTACGTCACTAGCCTGCGAGGCTCTGGGGAGCGAGCGCGCACCGCTGGAGGCGTGCTCCCGCTCGGTCACAGACCCCCCCCCCGCGCGTGTGCCCGGCGGACCCGATGTCCGCCGGGCACTCACGATCGTCCGTGACAGCTGGAGAATGGTATGAATGGTGATCATACGGTTCTACTATGTAGGACCGTTGATCACTGTTCCTACACCTCAAGCCACAGCCAATCACAGTTAGAATCACGCCCCTAGGGACACACACCACCCTTCCCTCTCAAAAAAAGTTAACCCCTTCACTACCAGTGTCATTTTACAGTAACAGTGCATATGTATAGCACTGATTACTGTAGTAGTGTCACTGGTAACCCCAAAAGTGTCAAAAATGTCAGTCAAGGGTCCGATCTGTCCACCCCAATGTCGCAGTCCCGCAAAAAAAATCGCAGATCGCCGCGATTACGCGTTAAAAAAAAAACAACAAAAATGACAAAAATCTTTCCCTTTGTTAGTAAACGCGATAACTTTTGCGCAAACCAATCAAAATACGCTTTTTGCAATGTTTTTTACCAAACATATGTAGCATAAAACAAATTGGCCGAAAATGTTAAAAAATTTTGATTTTTACATTTTTTTTCATAAAAAATGTGAAAAATATTGTTATTTTTGCAAAAT